>NC_060138.1:34550789-34873289 GCF_021461385.2 Schistocerca piceifrons | reverse complement strand
CGCATGAGTTCTTGCTCAGGCGAGAGGACCCTCCGACATGAGCTGCTTGTGGCATACAGATCACGGTGCACCACATTTTATTAGACTATGTTTTACTTTCAGAGGCGAGGGCAGCAGCGGATTTCCTGACAGACGTGCCCTCTATTTCGAGCAACATGCAAACGAATGTGGCAAGAGCTTTAAGGTTCAGAGATCTGTTCGACTTCTCTCCAAAAAAATTAGGGCGTTGTTCTTAACGTGTTATCTGGGCGATTGCCTCACCCTCTATTTTTGTAACTGGTCAGCCAGACTCATTCCTCGTACCTTTCTTTCAGCTTCTGTAGTTTTACTTCTGTTCCCAGGTGTAGCACCTTTCACCTGCTCTTTTGTATGAAAGGCCTGTGAGATCGAGTGGTTGTGTGTGTCAACGTGAGGTTGGAGTGAGCGAATGGGTGTCATTTTATGAGATTTCCTCCTCACTGTGTGACTCGGCCCCCACCCCCCACGAACACACACAGTGAAAGAGAAAAAGGACTATGGATCCCCATAAGGGTTTGGATAAAGTCTATTACCACAGACACATGCGTGGTGGTCCAAATCCACCAAAACACCTCGATTTTTTGTCACTTTGATACGAGAACTGTCATCCTAAAGGAAGAACCAATGTGTTGTTTTCTTCATCAGAAATAACTTGGAAATAACTTCGTTGCTCATCGGTTGGTTGCACCTCTTAAGCCTCGAAATACCTTTTATTATAAATGAAGTATCCGTTTAATCAAAGCGTCGGTGTAACATCACAGAGCCATTCCTAGCGTACGCTGCCCCTCATAAGCGATCTCCCTGAGGGCCTCTCGAGGTTTGTCGTGTTGACGACCTGCACGCCGTTTACATACAGACAGTTAACGATATGCTTCTGTGTGCTCCGCCAATCCGTTTTGTGTAAGATATTTTGACGACCGACCAGATCATTTTCATAGGGTTGTGTTGGGGTGGCGAGGACGTGAGACGACTAAACTCGTGACACTGGGAGGGGACGATCATGTCGGTCGTCGAAATATTGTGCACGAATTGGAAATGACTCATCTGAACACGCGGAAGTGAACTGTCGATGGCTTGTGTGGAGGAAACCTGACAAATCGAGCAGTAGATTAATTCACATAAATGGATGGCACTGTGGAAGGCTCGAAACATGCTGTTTACATCTTTGTTTACTGCAAAGCGGCGATTTTGTGGGCTGGAGTAAGCAAGACTCGCTAGTGTGTAAGCAAGCTGCAAACGTCTGCGAAATCCTAAAATACATTTATGGTGTTTATTCGGAGTCTTGACAAGAGAACAAGTGGATGAAAATTTAGGTGCTTGGTTACTTATAGTGAGGCAATTCTGGTCGAGAACGCGAGTCATCCATAGTTCCCTTCTGTCATGTTCGCCATCTGTCTTAGATTTAGATGGGAACCTCCCCTTGTAAGCTTGTCCGCTCGTGTGTTGTGATATACATTTGTAAGATTTGCTAATTCATTCAGAGAAGGACTTTTCGTATGTCTGACGTCAATTAAGTTTTCACACGCAACCTCAGTTTTGTACAGAATCTCACGTTTAGTGAATGGAACGAGTACAGGATTCTACAAACATTACTAATAGACTGTTAACGGTCAGAGCATGTGCAATAGGTTCCTAGGTATCCGAGTGGCACGAAGACTTCGTAAGTAAAAGAGCCCAGTACATTGTTCTCGACGGCGAGTGTTCATCAGAGACAAGGTTAACGTCAGCAGTGCTCCAGGAAAGCAAAATAGGGCCGCTGTTGTCTATACACAGAAATGATATGGCGGACAGGGAGCAGCAATCTACTGTTTGCTGATGATGCTTTGGAGTATGGGAGGGTGTTGAGGATGACTGTATGATGATAGATGATGACTTGGCCAAAATTTCTAGTTGGTATGACGTATGGCAGCTCGTTCTATAGTAGGAAAGTGTACGTTAACGCAGATGAGTATGAAAAAAAAAAAAACCCTCATAATGTTAAGTTATAGTGTGAGTAGTGCTCTGCTTCACACAGTCACGTCATTTAAATATCTCTGCATAACGTTGCAAAGGTACGTGAAATGGAATGAGCACGTGAGGATTGTGGCAGGGAAAGCGAATGGTCAATTTCGGTTTATTGGGAAAATTATTGGGAAAGTGTGGTTCATCTGTAAAGGAGACGACATACAGGGCACTGATGCAGCCTGCTCTTCAATACTGTTAGTGTCTGTGATCTGCACCAGGTCAGATTAAAGGAAGATATCAAAGCAATTCAGAAGCGGTTTGCTCATTCGTTGCGGGTAGGTTTGAACAACACAAGAATATTAGAGATTCTTTGGGAACTCAAACAGGAATCACTGGAGAGAAGGCGACGTTGTTTTCGAGAAACTTACGAGGAAATGTAGGGAACTGGAATTTGAAACTGACTGCAGAACGATTCTAGTCCTGCCAAATATACATGTTGAGTAAGAATCATGTAGTTAAGACAGGTGAAATTCGGGCTCATATGCAGGCAAATTGTCGTTTTCAGCTCCCTCTGTTTGCAAGTGAAACAGCCTGGAAATGACAAGAAGTGATACTGGGTACCCTCCGCCACGCACTGTACAGTGGCTTGCGGTGTATGTACGTGTGTGTAGGTAGTTTGTCGGTAAGGAGACGATTTCTTGCCTTCACAGAAAAAGGGTATTTTTGATATAAATGCACCAATTGTACGTCACTATCCGTTTTATGTCCGTATACTTTGTGCATTTTTCCAGTGAGGAGATCCCATTCCCCAAGTGTGGCTGTAAGATTTCCGAACCTATCCTTGGCGGGAATAACAACGTTGTTCATCTAGAGGACAACAGCCAGGGGATGCAAGTGTCTCGAGCTAGCCTGGTGGTGGTGGTGGTGGTGGTGGTGGTGGGGGAGTGTCTCCCGACAGTACGCACTTGGCTGTTTTGACGTTTGGCTGCCGGAAGTCACGTGACTGTCCCTTCAGTAAACACTTTGCTGCGAGGACGGTTTTCATGCAGTGCAGTTGCATCAGTACAGAGATCACTGAGTTGCACACGTGAATACTGAAGGAATTAGTTAAGCACGAAGTAATTTCCATCTTATGATTGAGTCCTTCACGTTCAATAAACAGAATAGTGTAAAATTTCCGCAGTAGGCCCATACTGAAATTTACGTAATTGATATGTGTGCGTACAGATTCGCCGAAATATTCTGCCGATTAGTGTCAGGTTTTTTTTCCCTTTCTTTCTGTGGATCTTAGTTGTTATAAAGAAATGTGCGTAAAATATGGAAAATAAATGTGGTTAAAAGGTTAACACAAGGCTATACTGCTCATAAGTCTGCTACCTCGGTTTATTTCGCATTCACATGTAGGGGGACCAAACCAGGGAATATGAAGTATTTTTAATATTTTGGACGACGAAAAGCGGCTTTTAAGTAGCCATAGTATAGTTCCAGCCCTGTTGAAAACCTGCATAAGGAATGCTGTATGGTGAAAAAGATCATGGCTAGACCTGAACAGAGTCACAATTTGTACAACTCTAGAAAACGTCTTTAGCTTCCAGCAAAAAAAAAAAAAAAGGTGAAAATCTTGAAAGTGTTTACCCTGATCTTAGATATAATGTAATGGATAATGCTACATGGTCCAAAAATATTGTGATGTATCGTTTATTTTATTCCATAGTGTCGCCAATATTCCTGTGAAATAATCTTTTCTGTGACAAACAGAAAGAAGAATGAAATGTAAACGGGTCACATAGTGCTCAAAAAGTTACTCCCATAATGCCTGTATCTTAGAACTAAACTTAATGTGTTATCACTTTTTATAGAAGTGAAGCCAATTTTACTGTGTATGTAAACATTGGTTATCAGCACAAGAAGCAGGGTAGTATAACTGAATTGAATGCCTAAATTCAATAAGTGCATGGTGCAGAACACCTGCTTCCTTTGGTGATGTATCTAAATATACGAACAGAAAATCTAGTGTTAAAGAAATTGATTTAAAAAGCTACTGTGTGCACCTAGATTTTGAGTTGGCTGCTTCAGACTTATTAAATCTTATTATAATAATTGTTGTCTAGTATACCATTCTCCAGATGGCAACTTTGAAAATTTTCTCATCTAAATAGAATCTTGGCTGTGCTATTTTATGCACTTGAAATCAGAAATTGCACTGGGTGTTCATTTCAATGTACACTTTTGCAAGGAGAGTTCTAAGGAGGAAAATTTATGAATCTATTAACAATTTATGGACTATTTGTAGCATGTCATTTACCAACCAGAGGTGATGCCTGCCTTGACACTGTTGTCGCAAATCTAAATACATGGGACTATGAGATGACTTTAGTTGACCCAATGACGTCTGCCAACAGAGCACTAGTCATGGGACTTTATACAAAGAGAACTAATAATCAACCAGCTGTTTCCTAGCATTCTAATTATGTATTCACAAAAAGGATCATTAACAAGGAAACATTAAACTCTTTTCAAACAGCGCTAACTGCAGTAGACTCACAGGTGGGATTACAAGAAATGGCTGTAATTAATGCATTTAAAGAGTTATTTCAGACCATCAAAACCATATTTGATTATAGCTATCCACAGAAGACCAAAAAATGTCGCAACACAGGCAAACTCTGTGTGTGGTAAAGTATTTTGTCATAACAGACATGACATTTAAGCACTTTTGAGAATTTCAGCCAGTTTTCTTTTACATAGAAACTAAGACTTCCTGTAGCGTGACACTAAATCCTTGATTTTTGTGCTCAAACACAGTAGTAAAATCATGACAAATTCCATTACTTTCTTTGTTGTCTTTTGTTAACTCAAATCCTTTACCAAACACTGATACAGACCAATTATAATGTTTCATTGTGCAATTCAGTTTTATTTAGACAATTAGATATCACTGAATTATAGAATACAGTTTGAATGAGCCGAGATGGTGGGACAGCATTATTTTAGTATACCATGATTAACAAAATTAAAAAAATGCACAAGTAAATTTAAATTTTTATTCACCTTCAACTACATGGAATCTCTCTCTCTCTCTCTCTCTCTCTCTCTCTCTCTCTCTCTCTCTCTCTCTCTCTCTCTCTCAGAAACACACACACACACAAATTGACATAATTTACAAGACCACCTTTATGTGCATTAACAATATTAGGAAAAGGATAGTTTGCTATTCGCTGTAAAGGTGACATGTTGAGTTGCAAACACGCACAATGTAAAGACTGTTACACATTTAGCTTTTGGCCAAAGACTTCTTCAGAAAAGAAAACACAAAAAGATTTACACACACAAGCACACTACCTGCACACATCTTCACTATCTGCAGTGGGAGATATTGGTCATGTGTGCTTGCTAGTGTTAATCTGTTTGTGTTTTGTTTTCTGGAGAAGGCTTTGGCCAAAAACTAAATGTGTAACATTCTTTACATTGTGCCTGTCTGCAACTCAACATGTCACCTTTGCAGTGAGTGGCAAACTATTTTTTCCCTAATATTGTTGATATTCCAACCTGGAGTTTACTTTTTTTTAAACACTTAATCACCCCTCACAAAATCCTTCTCTGCTTTGTGGAAAAAATCTAGCCTGAGATTCAATCTTGGCATTCACATTTACTGTGTTTTCTTCTGAGAAAGAAAAATCTTTATTAAGATTACCAATGATCTTCTTCAGATCCTTCAATACTTTGGCCTTAGTCTCCTGTCCACACTGTGTTCCTTTGCTGAGTGCAACTATAGTTTCACAGTGAGACATCACATCCTGTTCAAATGTGTCAGCAGATTTTTCTGAATTGCCAGAAAGCAATGCTGACACATATTCATTGTCTGCGCTAGAGGGCAAGGAACACTGTTCACTCTCCTGGACAGCACCAGACAATGATTTGGCACATGCATGTATATGCTTACATATGTTAAAATTTAAAATGTTGTCTAAACAGCTGAATTTATACGAATGTACACATATGTTGCAGGTGTTGCATTTAAGTGAGCATTTTCTTTCGCATATCAGTTCTGAATTTTTTACAACAACATACACTTCACAACCAGTGGAAGAAAGCACTTCCCACAACCCTTCACCCCTGCATAAAATCATCCCATTTGTTATAGCTGAGCTATCGTTGTGGCTTGCTTTCACTCTTGACGCCCTAGAGCACTGCTTACGTTTTGAGAGCTTCACTAAGCCCCCATATACTTTGTCTCTCACTAAACATAACAAAGCATTTAATGACTTATCCAGCCTTCTGCACTTTTTCTCTTCTAGATAACTGTATTTAATAACTTTATGTAGGGACTCCAAGTAATTGTTTGTATTAATGCCCAATCGGTGCCTAAAACAATACGCCCACTTTTCCACTCGCTGGCAGTACATCTTAAGAAAGTACCTGCCAAATTCTGCAGTATCCGGATCATTCAATAAGTCTTCCACCACTTTCTCCAGACTACAACTAAAAACATCTATATCCAGTTCAGTCTGAAGTCGCTTTAGTGAACTAAACACTGCTGATTTTTTTCTCACTACCCCCAGAAATTCTCCTTAAATTCTGAGACCAGTTCCGTTGTATATGCCAAGAACACAGCAACTGGTTTGGCACAGGTCCCATTACTGCTGACCATGCATTAATGCTGGTGCATCGTCAGACATAAACACATTGGTCTTTACAGTGCCCACCCTTTCTCTCACACATTTGAAATAAAAAGACAGTAAGCACATGTCTCCCCTATTTGAAAAACAAAATGCAACTGGCATTTCAGCACCATATCTATCAACAACGACAATAGTAAAAAGTTGAAAATCGTATGCAGTCATGCCATGAGTGCCATCCACACATATTTTATCTTCTCCATACTTTAGAAGTTGTTCGGCCTGAAAGTCTGTCATTATAATAAGAATGAAGTCTTCATCTTGAAAATTAGGATCCACTTGTTTTTGCTGCTTGAAATACAGTACTGGGTTGTCACTTTGTCTCTTCATTTCTTCAACCCACAGTCTCACACTCACTGCATCATTTTCATGCTTCTTCGTTGCATAACCAATATCAAAATCCCTTTTTATATTATGCAAATCTTTTTTCTCAAGGAGATGGATTCTCTCCATACTTGCAGCGATTGTTGCACTTCGGACATCTTGTAAGACTCGTCCAACAGGTACACCCTGTGACAGCCGTCCTGAAAAAAGAAAAAAAAGGAAATAAAAATGAAGCACATTGATAGACCCTACGTCTGTTCACACAAATATATTTGATAATTTCATGTTTCATGTACATAAGTGTAACATAATCCATTTTACCTGCCAACTCTGTCCTCTCGTTCTCATGCAGAAATGTTCTTCCAACATCTTGGGTGTGTCCCATGTGTTTTGGAAAAAAATTTAAGCAGCATTTGTCCTCTGTTATTGTCACTTGCATGTTGGATGGACAAGTACTGCCTATTTTATTCGTGCCCATACTTTTGACACACCTGGCACCTGTTCCTTTAGAATTGAAATTGAAAGAGCGATGGCAGTGGTAATATCGAACACGTTTTTCTAGTCGCTCCTGCTCTGAACAATTCATTACATGACGAACATGGTTTACTTTTCCGTAAGAAATTTTCCACTCTTCAAATTCTGAAAAAATGTTAAGACAGTATTTTTAAGTCATGTACTTGGGATCAACAAAATTTACTAAAACGTGACTAACACAATAAATATAAAAAACAAACCTGCAAGACAACCAAATTCTATCTCCTGGCACTCAAAACTAACGTCATGGTTCTCTTGAATATGTGTTCTCAGTGTGTCATAGGTGAGAAACGAGAGAGAGCACTGTGGGCAAATAATGCGGCATTTCCGACTGTTTTCCTCCGACTTCATGCCATACACAGTTATTTGATGACGTTTTAATGAACTGCATCTCATAAATGCAATTCCGCACTGGGGACACAATTCACTGCCTTTTCCTTTTTTAGACACATGGATATCAAGTTCATGAACTTTCCTCATATAGGCGTAGAGGTTCTTTCGCATTTTAAACTCTGAACTGCATTCCTCACACTTATAGAGCGTTTCTTGGGAATCACTCATGTTTGCTAAAACAAACTGAACAATAACAAGAAACAATAACAGAACGTAACAGCAGCAACGAAATAACAAGAAGCAGCAACAAACAACGAAAGCAGTTAAATGGAGCAACAGGCAAACATCAACATGAATGGCGTCTTCGAACAGGATGCCTCGTCACGGAAACCAACTTCCGGTCAGTAAACGTCAAAACAGCCAAGTGCGTACTGTCGGGAGACACTCCCGTGGTGGTGGTGGTGGTGGTGGTGGTGACTCGGCCCCTTAGATGTTGGAATACGTGGTTGTCATTGTGTACCAAATCTGTTTCCAACTGCCACAACAGCTTCATGTGCAGGCAAATTTTCGTGATAAGATGACTTCTTTCCGTTTGTAATCCAATCTTCTTCCCGCATGTTTGTCGCCACTAGGTTGGCAACCAAAACTTGCATAGTATTTTTTCCCCATTGCAAGTTGAACTGTGAATGAAAATCGTAATTTTTTTCTTGCAGAGAGAAAAAATCACAATGCTTTCGACATAAACCTTTCAATCTCTTGTGCATGCCACCTGTGTACCAGTTACTATGATGCTACTGATTTCCACGCACGAAGCAATGTACCCTGTCATTGCAGCAAATTATCAAACAAAAACTCGGTTGAATTTTTTGATATGCTCCAAAATTTAGTGAACTACTTTTTGCACTTCATTTGAGTACTAAACGAACATGATGTACACCTTGAATAAGACTTACTCTTCATGGCCAAAGTACGACGCCTCGTCATGATCAATGAACGACGTCTCTTGATAAAATTCCGGAACTTTTTCCACAAAAGTTTCTGCGCTTACCTTTTACTAATTGTGCTTGGTCTCCTTCTAAATACTCTCTTGCACAATTGATACACCGCTCCAAATGCTGTTTCTACTTCCAGAAGCAGTCTTGGTATGCCTTTTGCTGGTTCGCTTGAAGTGTCGTCCTCGAATTTTCTTGCCTTGCCTATCATTGCAAATCTTCGTTGTTTTAACGTCTCAATATCATAAACGTAGATCCACGTCTCATCATCAGTTAAGATTATCTCAACGAACATCTGGTTCCCATTTGCGCCATACAAAAGCTCTTCACAGATTCAGAGGTGAAGGTCTTTCTGGTCTTGACTCCATAGCCGTGTGACCAACCTGGCGGCACCACGATGCAGTGTCGGGGTTTTGTGACATGATCCAACTGAAATATTACATTCTTCTGCAGTCTCTCGGACATTCTGTCTTAGATTGGCACGCACAGTTTCGTTGACGTTCCTGACATGAGCGTCATCGGTAGACGTCGAAGGGCGTCCTGAACGGGCGTCATCATAAACTTCCGTCTTCGCATATTTAAACCGCGTGATACACAGAATACGGCTTTGGCGCTCAACAACGTAGAATTTCTGCATCTTGTGCGTGTCTGTAAATGTTTTCTAGAGTTTCACGCAAAATGTAACTCAACGTGTTGCTCCTCTAACTCTGCCATCTCGAAATTCACAAACTGTGCGACAAAACATTATACTCGGTGAAGCTCTGAACAATAACTTACGGACCTACAGCAATGATACTTTAGACAGTTACACATTAAATACAGGTGTGTACAAGGATGACACCACTTGGTTCCAACACACCACTAGCGCAATTACGAATGTTTACGAAATTTTGAAAAGACAATATTCTTTCTTATGATATTTCTATGGCATCTCCTATTTTCAACACCTTGAATTGTTAATTGTGTAGTAGATCACTCTGCACTTTGTCGATATGTTAATGAATGACTGCAACTTCGGAATCCCCTTCAATTGACCATTTCTCAACTGCTGTTAGTGTCGCAGTGGATATTTCGTAATCTTGCACCAGTTTCGGACGTATTTTCGTCAGTGTTAAACTGTTTTAAACTTTCTGGTGGTGCGATACTAAGAGTTATTGTTTGAGTGGAATGTATACGACATGCCTGAGTAAAAAGAAGTGGTTAGATCTAATGTGTGGAACTATTGAAACCTATTTCACTGTGGAGCGTTACAACACTACCTCCATTCACATCATTCATTGTCAGTTCTCTGCAAGGCCAGGAAATTTTCTTCCTGTAACCATAATGGGATCATTCACCAGTCACAGTTTTTTATTTAGAGAGGACTATTCTTGGTTTTCATTCAGATGGCTTGCTGGTTCATTTAACGCAATGGGTAGCTAAATTGTTGCCTGATGACTTAGTTATGTAACAGTTTGTTCCACAAAAATCAGTTAAATACAGCAGCATACTCGGTTGGCAAGGCACTGTGAAGGACTGGTTATCTGACCCTCCAGGGGGTTCACAGAACTAGTGAATAAGTGCACGGCTGTCATGGGTCCCCAGCCTTTGCAGCATTACTTCCTTTTCATGATACAAGCTTGTACTTCCACTATTCCCCCCGTCTGCCTACGCATCAGATGGTTTTCTTGGTGCACACCTTGTTGGGATCTGTTTTATGGCAGGGAATCGAGTTTTCACTTCAGACATTTTCTGTAACTTCTCATTAACTAAAAACATAGTCCCCATTCTTGGGTTTGACTAGCCACCTATTTCCAAAGTTCTCCGGAAGTGCATATCGTGCAGAGGTGGTCACCCAATGCAGTGGATGCTCCAAATTTTGTGCCTTTCCATCATTGCACCCTTCGCAATGCATTACTGGCCAGGTAGTTATTGGTGAGGCTTGGTGGCGTGTATGGGAAAAGTTCCAATTCAGAGTGGTGTCACAACAGCAGATGAGCTGCAAATGTAGTAGATGAAGTTATCTTCCACTGGCAGTCATACAGCCCAGCAGTCTCTATGGAAGGGAAGACCCCTCTTAATCCAGAGAGATACAACCTTAAAATGTTCCCTTCCTTGGCTATGCCATGGGAGAACCATAGGGTTAAATGGCAAGCAGAGAAAGATGCTCTCCACAACATGGTTTGCATAAGGACTGATGGGGATTCCTAGTTGGCCGCAAAAAGAACTTACAAGACAAGTTTGTGGAAGTGGCAGTCATCTGTATAATGAAAAGTGGGTCAGTTTTGATCAAAGCAGCATCCCCTGCCCAGTCACAGGTGCTGCTTGCTTACAACACGCTGGGTGACATACAGGTGACTGTCACTCCTCCATTGTTGTTGTTGTTGTGGTCTTCAGTCCTGAGACTGGTTTGATGCAGCTCTCCATGCTACTCTATCCTGTGCAAGCTTTTTCATCTCCCAGTACCTACTGCAACCTACATCCTTCTGAATCTGCTTAGTGTATTCATCTCTTGGTCTCCCTCTACGATTTTTACCCTCCACGCTGCCCTCCAATACTAAATTGGTGATCCCTTGATGCCTCAGAACATGTCCTACCAACCGATCCCTTCTTCTGGTCAAGTTGTGCCACAAACTTCTCTTCTCCCCAATTCTATTCAATACTTCCTCATTAGTTATGTGATCTACCCACCTTATCTTCAGCATTCTTCTGTAGCACCACATTTTGAAAGCTTCTATTCTCTTCTTGTCCAAACTAGTTATCGTCCATGTTTCACTTCCATACATGGCTACACTCCATACAAATACTTTCAGAAACGACTTCCTGACACTTAAATCTATACTCAATGTTAACAAATTCCTCTTCTTGAGGAACGCTTTCCTTGCCATTGCCAGTCTACATTTTATATCCTCTCTACTTCGACCACCATCGGTTATTTTACTCCCTAAATAGCAAAACTCCTTTACTACTTTAAGTGTCTCACTTTCTAATCTAATTCCCTCAGCATCGCCCGACTTAATTCGACTGCATTCCATTATCCTCATTTTGCTTTTGTTGATGTTCATCTTATATCCTCCTTTCAAGACACTGTCCATTCCGTTCAACTGCTCTTCCAAGTCCTTTGCTGTCTCTGACAGAATTACAATGTCATCGGCGAACCTCAAAGTTTTTACTTTTTCTCCATGAATTTTAATACCTACTCTGAATTTTTCTTTTGTTTCCTTTACTGCTTGCTCAATATACAGAATGAATTACATCGGGGAGAGGCTACAACCCTGTCTTACTCCTTTCCCAACCACTGCTTCCCTTTCATGCCCCTCGACTCTTATAACTGCCATCTGGTTTCTGTACAAACTGTAAATAGCCTTTCGCTCCCTGTATTTTACCCATGCCACCTTCAGAATTTGAAAGAGAGTATTCCAATTAACATTGTCAAAAGCTTTCTCTAAGTCTACAAATGCTAGAAATGTAGGTTTGCCTTTTCTTAATCTTTCTTCTAAGATAAGTCGTAAGGTCAGTATTGCCTCACGTGTTCCAACATTTCTACGGAATCCAAACTGATCTTCCCCGGGGTCGGCTTCTACCAGCTTTCCATTCGTCTGTAAAGAATTCGCGTTAGTATTTTGCAGCTGTGACTTATTAAACTGATAGTTCGGTAATTTTCACATCTGTCAACACCTGCTTTCTTTGGGATTGGAATTATTATATTCTTCTTGAAGTCTGAGGGTATTTCGCCTGTCTCATACATCATGCTCACGAGATGGTAGAGTTTTGTCTTGACTGGCTCTCCCGAGGCCATCAGTAGTTCAAATGGAATGTTGTCTACTCCCGGGGCCTCGTTTTGACTCAGGTCTTTCAGTGCTCTGTCAAACTCTTCACGCAGTATCTTATCTCCCATTTCGTCTTCATCTACATCCTCTTCCATTTCCATAATATTGTCCTCAAGTACATCGCCCTTGTATAAACCCTGTACATACTCCTTCCACCTTTCTGCCTTCCCTTCTTTGCTTAGAACTGGGTTGCCATCTGAGCTCTTGATATTCATACAAGTGGTTCTCTTCTCTCCAAAGGTCTCTTTAATTTTCCTGTAGGCAGTATCTATCTTACCCCTAGTGAGACAAGCCTCTACATCCTTACATTTGTCCTCTAGCCATCCCAGCTTAGCCATTTTGCACTTCCTGTCGATATCATTTTTGAGACGTCTGTATTCCTTTTTGCCTGCTTCATTTACTGCATTTTTGTATTTTCTCCTTTCATCAATTAAATTCAATATTTCTTCTGTTACCCAAGGATTTCTATTTGCCCTCGTCTTTTTACCTACTTGATCCTCTGCTGCCTTCACTACTTCATCCCTCAGAGCTACCCATTCTTCTTCTACTGTATTTCTTTCCCCCATTCATGTCAATTGTTCCCTGATGCTCTCCCTGAAACTCTGTACAACCTCTGGTTCTTTCAGTTTATCCAGGTCCTATCTCCTTAAATTCCCGCCTTTTTACAGTTTCTTCAGATTCAATCTGCAGTTCATAACCAATAGATTGTGGTCAGAATCCACATCTGCCCCAGGAAATGTCTTAATTTAAAACCTGGTTCCTAAATCTCTGTCTTACCATTATATAACCTATCTGATACCTACTAGTATCTCCAGGATTCTTCCAGGTATACAACCTTCTTTTATGATTCTTGAACCAAGTGTTGGCTATGATTAAGTTATGCTCTGTGCAAAATTCTACAAGGCGGCTTCCTCTTTCATTCCTTCCCCCCAAT
The DNA here is from genome assembly GCF_021461385.2 of Schistocerca piceifrons. NCBI lineage: Eukaryota > Metazoa > Arthropoda > Insecta > Orthoptera > Acrididae > Schistocerca > Schistocerca piceifrons. Next base: position 34,859,722 of record NC_060138.1, on the reverse strand, counting down.
CCATATTCACCTACTATGTTTCCTTCTCTCCCTTTTCCTACTGACGAATTCCTGTCACCCATGACTACTAAATTTTCGTCTCCTTTCACTACCTGAATAATTTCTTTTATCTCGTCATACGTTTCATCTATTTCATCATCATCTGCAGAGGTAGTTGGCATATAAACTTGTACTACTGTAGTAGGCATGGGCTTTGTGTCTATCTTGGCCACAATATTGCGTTCACTATGCTGTTTGTAGTAGCTAACCCGCACTCCTACTTTTTTATTCATTATTAAACCTACTCCTGCATTACCCCTATTTGATTTTGTATTTATAACCCTGTAATCACCTGACCAAAAGTCTTGTTCCTCCTGCCACCAAACTTCACTAATTCCCACTATATCTAACTTTAACCTATCCATTTCCCTTTTTAAATTTTCTAACCTACCTGCCCGATTAAGGGATCTGACATTCCATGCTCCGATCCGTAGGACGCCAGTTTCCTTTCTCCTGATAACGACGTCCTCCTGAGTAGTCCCCGCCCGGAGATCCGAATGGGGGACTGTTTTACCTCCGGAATATTTTACCCAAGAGGACGCCATCATTATTTAATCATACAGTAGAGCTGCATGTCCTCGGGAAAAATTACGGCTGTAGTTTCCCCTTGCTTTCAGCCGTTCGCAGTACCAGCACAGCAAGGCCGTTTTGGTTAATGTTACAAGGCCAGATCAGTCAATCATCGAGACTGTTGCCCCTGCAACTACTGAAAAGGCTGCTGCCCCTCTTCAGCAACCACATGTTTGTCTGGCCTCTCAACAGATACCCCTCCGTTGTGGTTGCACCTACAGTACGGCCATCTGTATCGCTGAGGCACGCAAGCCTCCCCACCAGCGGCAAGGTCCATGGTTCACCCCCCTGCGGGTTCGGGGGTTAGAATAGGCCCGCGGTATTCCTGCCTGTAGTAAGAGGCGACTAAAAGGAGTCTCCAACGTTTCGGCCTTATGTGATGGTCCCCTCTCGGGTTTGACCTCCATCTATCTAAATTATTCCGAAGAGCGAGCCAATTGGGGAAGGGCACCTTACATGGTGCACTGTATCCTTCGTGCAATTAGACCTATAGCCGTCTTTCTCGTCGTTGCAATGGTGTCCCGCTCGTTTTCGATCTCTTGGGCGATTACCACGCTGCACTCTGCAGTGTTTCTTTTAACTGTGACGACGACCTTGGCCATTGTTGCACCTAAGATCCAGCACGGTAGCCAGTCCGTTGTGGTGTGGTCGCCATGTACCCTCTTGGTTGTAGCCCCCTGACAACACAGGGATCGCTCTACTGATGCCTGCGCCGTTAACTCCCCACGTATGCCAAGGAGTAGATGCCCATCTCCTTGGGGCATCAGGACTCCCGGCAATGGCCGTCCTGCCAGGTGGCTATTGCTGCGGCTGGGTGGCGCCCGTGGGGAGGGCCCTTGGTCGGAGTAGGTGGCATCAGGGTGGATGACCCGCAATGAAGCGTGGTACATCATCTCTCGCTGGCGGCCAGCCGCCAGCAGTCTCTAAGCGTTCTCGGGCTCAATTTAATGCTGAAAAGTACAATCCGAAAACGTTCCCCTCTCTGGCCACGCCGTGGGAGGAACGTAAATCTCAGGATGGCAGTAGCACTTATTCGCCCCGATTCTTAGTTTGTACGAGAGCTGATGGGGAGTCTTTTCTCTCAACAAAGCCTCAGTTCTTCGTCGAGCATTTAGAGGACAAGTTTGGGGAGGTGGAGGGCTTGTCAAAAATGCGCTCTGGATCGGTCCTGATCCAAACGGCATCCTCTGCCCAGTCACGACGGTTACTTGCTTGTGATAAGTTGGGGGATGTTGCTGTTACGATCACACCGCATAAGAGTTTAAATATGGTCCAGGGAGTTATTTACCATAAGGACCTTCTTTTGCAGTCTGATGACGAGCTGCGCGCCAACTTAGAGCGCAGAGGTGTCCATTTCGTCCGGCGCGTTCATCGGGGTCCGAAGGACAATCAGATAGCTACTGGTGCCTTCATCTTGGCCTTCGAGGGTGATACGTTACCGGAAAAGGTCAAGGTGATGGTCTACCGATGTGACGTCAGGCCCTATATTCCTCCCCCGATGCGGTGCTTCAAGTGCCGGAAGTTTGGCCATATGTCTTCCCGCTGCACTTCCAGCCTCACATGTCGAGATTGCGGACGCCCGTCTCATCCCGATACTCCATGTGGCCCGCCTCCCATCTGTGTCAACTGCGGGGAGCACCATTCACCTTGCTCGCCAGACTGCAGAATCTTCCAGAAAGAACGCAAAATCATGGAATATAAGACCCTGGACCGACTGACTTATACTGAGGCCAAGCAGAAATACGACCGATTACATCCCGTGCGAATGACGTCATCCTACGCCGCCGCTACAACACCTGTGCTCGCCCCATCAGTTTCACGACTTCCAGCCAGCTCGATAACCAGTAAGACTCCTCCTGCCCCCTTGCCAGTGGGGGGCTCTACCCACCGGGTTGCTCCTGCGCCACCTACCTCAGGGGCAACACCATCCCCCCCATCAGGGACGTCCGTCCCTGCTTCTCAGCCGGAGAAGTGTCCAACTTCTTCGGCTTCTCACGCTCGCAAGGGGTCCCTCGGGTCCCTCCCTTCCCAGGTTTCCACCAGTGGGAAGGCTGACGACCGCCAGTGGCGTAAGTGCCCGCAATCAGCTGGTCGACGGGCTTCACGATCCTCCTCAGTCCCGGAGACTGAATCGGTGAAGCCCTCCCAGCCAGTTAAGCCCAAGGAGCAGCGTGGGAAATAAAGAAGAAGAGCTCTAAGCCCAAGGAACTCGCGGTGGCAGCCACCCCACCGCCACCTTACAGCTCTGCGTCTGAGGACGAGGTGGAGATCCTGGCGTCCGCTGAGGACCTAGAACTCGCCGGTCCCTCAGACGCCATGGATAACACTAGCACGGGTGCTCAATCGGAGGCAGCAGGTGACCCAGCGGCGTAATCTGCCTTCCCCGTCCCGTCACGCCTTTCTCAGCCATGGACAATACCATCCTCCAGTGGAACTGCAGCGGTTTCTTCCACCATCTCGCTGAGCTCCGCCAACTTATCAGCCTTCACCCTTTCTTCTGCATTGCTCTCCAGGAAACTTGGTTTCCAGCAATGCGAACCCCCGCCCTCCGTGGCTATCGGGGTTATTATAAGAACCGAGCAGCTTATGAAAGGGTGTCTGGTGGCGTCTGCATATATGTCCTTCACACTCTGCACAGCGAGTCTGTCCCTCTCCAGACGCCTTTAGAGGCTGTCGCTGTACGCGTGTGGACGCCACAGGCTGTTACCGTCTGCAGTCTTTACATTCCACCGGATGGTGATGTCTCGCAGCATGTCCTGGCTGCACTGGTCGCCCAATTGCCGCCACCTTTCTTGCTATTGGGCGACTTCAACGCCCATAACCCTCTGTGGGGTGGGTCAGTGGCAACAGGTCGAGGCGCCATCGTTGAGCATTTATTGTCGCAGCTCGATCTCTCGCTGTTAAATGATGGTGCCTTCACACACTTCAGTGTGGCGCACGGCACCTACTCCGCCATTGACCTTTCCATCTGCAGCCATAGCCTCTTACCGTCTGTCCAATGGAGTGTGCATGACGACCTGTGTGGTAGTGACCACTTTCCGATCTTTTTGTCACTACCACAGCGCCACTGTTCTGGGCGCCCTCGCAGATGGGCTCTGAATAAGGCTGACTGGGACTTGTTCTCCTCCACTGCCGCTTTTGAGCCTCTCTCTACCGATGACATTGATGCGGTGGTTCAATCGGTCACCACCGGCATCGTTACTGCCGCCGAATCTGCCATTCCCCATTCCTGTGGGTCCCCTCGGCGGAAGGCTGTGCCTTGGTTGTCGCTTGAGATCGCTGAAGCGATTAAAGATCGCCGGCGGGCGCTCCAGCGTCACAAGCGACACCCCTCCCTCGACCACCTTATCGCCTTCAAACGGCTGCGTGCGCGGGCCCGCCTCCTTATCCGCCAAGGCAAGAAGGAGTGCTGGGAGCGGTATGTGTCCACCATTGGCCTCCATGTCACTCCCTCGCAGGTCTGGGCCAAGATTCGACGCGTCTACGGCTATCGGCCACCTGCCAGCGTCCCTGCGCTCTCACTGAATGGAGCAGTTTGTACTGACTCCGACGTCATTGCCAATCGCTTAGCAGAGCATTTTGCTATGAGTTCCGCTTCTGCGAATTACCCCCAGGCCTTCCGCTCCATTAAAGAGCGGATGGAACGTCGGAGCCTTTCGTTTCGCACCAACCACCCAGAATCTTACAATGCTCCATTTAGTGAGTGGGAATTTCGCAGTGCCCTCGCTGCTTGCCCTGATACCGCTCCTGGGCCAGATGGCATCCACTGTCAGATGCTGAAACACCTTTCAGTGGACTGCCAGCGGCGCCTTCTCGATCTTTACAACCGTCTTTGGGTCGAGGGGGAGTTTCCGTCGCAATGGCGGCAAGGCATTGTCATCCCCGTTTTGAAACCTGGAAAGAACCCTCTGGAGGTGGACAGCTACCGTCCCATTAGCCTCACCAACGTTCTTTGCAAGTTGCTTGAACGGATGGTGAGCCGGCGCTTGCATTGGGTACTGGAGTCTCGGGGCCTTCTGGCTCCATCTCAGGGTGGGTTCCGTAAAGGCCGCTCCGCCGCCGACAATCTGGTGAGCCTGGAGTCGGCCATCCGTACTTCCTTTTCCCGCCGTCAGCACCTGGTCGCTGTCTTTTTCGACATGCAGAAGGCGTACGATACGACGTGGCGTCATCACATTCTTTCTACGCTCCATGGATGGGGTCTTCGGGGTCCTCTGCCGATTTTTATCCGCAATTTTCTGTCGTGTCGTACCTTCCGCGTGCAAGTCGCGGCCTCGTATAGTTCCTCCCACGTCCAGGAGAACGGTGTTCCACAGGGCTCTGTTTTAAGTGTCTGTCTGTTTTTAATAGCCATTAACGGGCTTGCTGCGGCCGTGGGAAATTCTGTCTCCGCTTCCCTGTATGCTGACGACTTCTGCCTTTATTACAGCTCTACTGGCATTGCAGCTGTTGAACGTCAGCTACAGGGCGCTATCCGTAAGGCGCAGTCTTGGGCTGTAGCGCATGGGTTTCAGTTTTCGGCAGCCAAGACCTGCGTTATGCATTTCTGCCGGCGCCGAACAGTCCATCCTGAGCCGCGGCTTTATCTTGCCGACGAACTCCTTGCTGTGGTGGAGACCCACAGGTTTTTGGGGGTGGTTTTCGATGCCCGGTTGACTTGGCTGCCTCATATCCGGCAGCTGAAACAGACGTGTTGGCGGCATCTAAACGCTCTGAGATGCTTGAGCAACACCCACTGGGGCGCCGACCGCTCTACACTGTTGCGGCTTTACCAGGCGTTAATCCAGTCCCGTCTGGATTATGGGAGCCTGGCTTATGGCTCAGCATCCCCATCTGCGTTACGGGTGCTGGACCCGATTCTCCACAGCGGGATACGCCTTGCCACTGGTGCTTTCCGCACCAGCCCTGTGGACAGCGTACTAGTGGAGGCAGGTGTACCTCCACTGCGGTTCCGACGCCAACGTTTGCTGGCCGCTTATGCTGCCCATGTTCTAAGCTCGCCCGGGCATCCAAACTATCGTCTCCTGTTCCCGCGGTCGGTCGTCCGTATGCCAGAACGTCGGCCCCGGTCTGGTTGTACAATAGCGGTCCGCGTCAAGGAGCTTCTCTCTGGGCTCCAGGGTTTCACTGTTCCACCTCCTTTCCGGGCTACTTTGCATACACCCCCATGGTGTGTTCGTCGCCCTAGCCTTCGGCTCGACTTGGCACAGGGCCCTAAGGACTCAGTCCCTCAAGAGGCCTTCCGCCGCCGCTTTTATTCCATCCTGGCCACGTATCTGGGCTCTGGTGTTGTTTACACTGACGGTTCGATGGTTGCTGGTCGTGTCGGATATGCGCTCACTCTAGGGGACCTTTCCGAACAACGTTCCTTGCCGGATGGCTGCAGCGTTTACACTGCTGAACTGGTCGCCATCTTTCGTGCCCTAGAGTATATCCGCTCCTGCTCAGGTGAGTCCTTCGTTATCTGTAGCGATTCCCTGAGCGGTTTACGAGCTCTCGACCAGTGTTTCCCTCGTTCTCGTTTGGTGCTGGCTATCCACGAGTCTCTGCATACTCTCGCCTGTTGCGGCCGCTCTGTGGTCTTTGTGTGGACCCCCGGTCATGTCGGTATCCCGGGTAACGAACATGTTGACCGCCTGGCGAAAGAGGCCACCAGTAAGCCATCTCTGGACGTTGGCCTCCCAGAGACTGATTTGCGGGCAGTCTTCCGCCGCAAAATCTTGGCGCTATGGGACGATGAATGGCGCGAACTGCCAATGCGCAATAAACTCCGTGCTGTCAAGGAGACGACGGCTGTGTGGCGGTCATCCCTGCGAGCCACTCGCAGGGACTCCGTAGTTCTTTGCCGGCTCCGCATTGGCCACTCCCGGCTGACACACAGTTATTTACTGCACCGGGAGGACCCTCCTCTATGTCGCTGTGGGGCAGCTTTGACAGTGGCCCACATTTTGCTGGCCTGCCCCCTTTTAGCAGTGGTCAGGCAGACATTTGCGCTGCCTGCTACGCTCCCTGCCCTTTTAACAGACGACTCCACTATGGCTGACCTAGTTTTACGTTTTATTCGGGCAGGGGGATTTTATCATTTACTCTGAGTGTTTCTGTTTTATTTTATTGTTTTGTGTTGACTCTGGCCTTTGGCCTATGATTTTCCACTGGTTTTTTAATGTGTTTGTAAGTGGTTGGCTTTTCCTTATTTATTTCTATGGTCGGCCAACCACCGTCACACTCTGTGTGGTTTTAGTTCGTTTTGTCTTGTCCTTGTCTCCGTTTCTCTTGTTCTGTATCGTCTGTGATCTCTTCTGTTCCTTGTTTTTATTCTCTGTGGGTGTTCTTTGTCTTTGGAAAAAGGGACCGATGACCATAGCAGTCTGGTCCCTTTAATCCCCAAACCAACCAACCAATCCATGGTTCATGGGGGGGCACTCCTCCATAACATTCTAAATATAATTCAGGGCATCATTTGCCGCCAAGTTCTGCTCTTGCAATCTGATGAGCTGTGCACCAGTTTGGAGTGAGGGGTGTACACTGTGTTCATCATGAACATGGGGGACCAACGGACAATGGGTTGCTATAGGTGCCTTCATCTTGGCCTGTGATGGCAATTAATTGCCTGAAAAGGTCAAGGTGATTATATACTGATATGTGATGTGAAACTGTATGCCCCCCCCCCCTTTCCACGATGCAGTGCTTAAAATGTCAATTGTGGAATGCACCATTCCCCTCTGCTCACCAGGATGCACCATTTTCCAGAGTGAAGATAAGAATACGAGACCCTGGATGATCTAACTTGTCAGGAGCCAAACAAGTATGAGTGGTTGCACCCAGCACGTATAAATGTCATATGCTGCAGCTGTCATGACCTTGCCTGCTTTGGCAACAGTACTCTCACCAGCTACATCTCCGACAGTGGGGCTTCAGGGCTGCTTGACCAAGCCTCCCCCCCCCCCCTTCCCCATAGTTGGCAACTCTCCTCCTGCTACTTCCACCTCACCTACTTGAAAATCATGGAGTTCCCACCCATCAGGGACATTGGTCCCCCACCTCCCAGCCAGACAAGTCATGTTCCTCTGGCTTGCCTAGCCAGAAAGAGGTCCCTTGGAACATGGGACACTTGCTTCCAGGGTTTCCACTGGTCTGCAAACACTCTAAGAAGTAGTATCGAAAGTCCTCAAACAAGAAAATTCTGGTAGCCCCCACACCACCAAATCGCGCCTGTTCCATTCCTGTGACCAAGGAAGAGATTCTGGTGTGCCATGAGGCCCAGTTGGTACCACGTAGTGGAACCCAGAACCTGTGTATATCGATGCTATAGCCCCTCAAGCTATGGCAGCACGTGACCCTAAGGCATAGCCACCTCCTTGGTCGCTTTACGGCCCCACAGTACTTCAACATTATTATTCTCCAGTGGATCTATAGCAGTTTTTTCCACCTCCAGGCTGAGCTATGACATCTTTCAAACACTTCCCCTGCGTTCCATATTGCCCTTCAGGAGGCTCGTTTTCCACCAATGCAGACCCTGGCCCTTCATTGATAGGGTGGGTATTATAAGACTTGTGCTACCTATGACAGGGTGTCAGGCAGAGTTTGCACATATATTCAGGACACTCTTTGTAGTGAACTTGTGCCTCTTAATACACCTTTAGAGGTTGTGGCTGTTTGAGTAAGGGCATTTCAGAATATCACCTACTGCAGTGTTAACCTCCCCCACCCCCAACGGTAAAGTGTGTCAGAATATACTGTAATCATTGGTTTCTCAGCTTCCCCCACCTTTTTGGGGATTTCAATGCCCATAACTTTTTTGGGGTGGCACTACAATCATTGGCCATGGCAAAGACCATGAAAGTGTACAGCCACAACCTGACCCTTGCCTACTGATTTCTGGTAGCCCCACAAACTTCAGCTTGGTGCATGCAACTTTCTTGGTTATTGACCTTCGTATCTGCATTCCTTGTCTTCTCCCATCCATCCATCCATCCATCCCTCCCCAAGAGAGTCCACGATGACATGTGGTGACCACTTCCTGATGTCTTCTCTGCCGAGATGGGCTCTCAAACAGTGTTGACCAGGGTACTTTCACATCTCCTGTCACCCTTGGCTTCCTGCTGCATGGAGATATTGATGAGGCAGCTGAGAATATGAATGCACTCAATCTTTGGCAGCTGAATTGGAGATCCCCTGTCTGTGGACCTGCCCCAAAAGAAGACAGTACCTTGGTGGTCATAAAATGCTACAGAGGCCATTAGAGATTGTATGTAGGCTCTCCAATGCTCTAAGCAGCACTCACAAAGCACCTTATCACCTGTAAGCAGCTTCATGTTCGGGCCTGCCACCTAACAAAACAAAGGAAATAAGTTTGCTGGAAATGGAATCATTAAACCATAAGACTATGTACCTCTCCTGTCAGGTTTGGGCTAAGATCAGAGATCTCTATGGATACCAGACACCTACAGATGAGCCTCGTATTACCTTGAATGGCGCTGTCTGCACCGACCCAGGTGCCATTACTGAACATTCTGCTCTTCTTTATGCCCGGGCATCTGCATCTGAGCATTATCAACCTGCCATTTGTCTCCTGAAAGAGTGGATGGAGAAAAAGCAATTATCTTTCACTACACACCACTGGAGCCATGTAATGCTCCATTGAGCAAGTGGGAATTTGTCGGTGTCTTAGTCCACTGCCCTGATACAGCCCTAACACGAGACCACATCCGCATCCAAGTGATTAAACATCTATCAGGGTACTGTTGGTGTCATAGCTTTACCATCTTTAACAGCATCAGGAGTGAGGGCAAGTTCATATCACAATGGCAAGAAAGTATATTTGTCCCAGTACTGAAACCGCGTAAGCACCTTCTAGAGATGGGCCATTATAGCCCAGTTAGTATCACCAATGCTCTCTGTAATTTTCATGAATGCAGGGTGAGCCAGCAGTTGTGTTGGCTCTTTGGGTCTCGGGATGTTTTTGCTTCGTCCCAGAGTGGAAGCAAATTTTGTGTAGAGGTTTATGAATTCTTATGCCAGATAGGTACCACTGCAGCAAAGTGAGGGAGATCTAGCAATGAAGTGGATCAAAAATCCAAGCAAAGAACAGTAGAGTACCAACAGCCCATGTGCCACCAAAGGATGTAAGACTGGACCACGTCTGTCACTTGGAAGTAAGGCAGAGATGCAAATTTCCTGAATATAATGAATCTATGTGGGTTTATTGTGAAAAGTATGTAGTCCCATTGTGCAGTAACAAAAATGAAGTGCTTTAACACTAGAACCGCTGATACTTGGACGTACCTACAGTAGAACCACAGCTGGGTCACTAATGACCCGCGATCTTTTCCTTTATTTCCCCTATGTCAGTGGGTTATTGTTACTGCTAATCAATCTATTGTTAGAAGCTCTATGATATTTAGAATGAAATTAACAAAAATAAACCATGTTTACACAAATTATAACTTAATATTTTAAAACTTACATGTATATGCTGAGTGTTTTTACTGGCTACCGTTACATAATGAACACAAATAATAGTCTTTTGATGTACATTTGTTGCACACAGTTTTCTTTCAGATGTGACACTTTACAAATGATTTGTTTCCTTCACAGTTAGACTTTACAAGGCAACGTTCACTTTTTTTGTCTGTCAGGATCATCTTCAGGTCTGACAGGGACGCTAGTTTTTCTAGTCGCTGCGTACTTCTCAGCAAGCTCCTCCACCAGCTGCAGGATGAAATCCCTACATTTCAATTTTTTATCATTTAGAGAATTGAACAATACCCACGCATTTATCCCAGCCAAATCCAGCAAGTTGTAAAATGTGTGAACAGGCCAATGTCTCGATGGTGCTTTGACAGACTATTTGCGAGCCATTTGGTCAACCACGTTATAAAACGTAACAGTATCTGGCTTCTTTTTATACCATCCTCAATCATCACATAAGGATGCATAGTGCTCAGAATCAGGACATTCTTGTTGCTCTTACAATGATAAACAGTCAAGTGTGGTATCATCTTTTTTTCAACAATACTGTGCTTTATAACTGTTCTCTTGCCTTTTTGATATAGACTGGTATTTCCCTGCGAGATAGATTTATTGTTCCCACAAGACTCGTAGAATTAGCTTTCAGTGTGTCAGAGAGTGCTAAGGAGGTGAAAAAATTGTCACATGTGACATTTATTCCTTTTTTGAGGTAAGGTTGCATAAATTTTTTTTAGAACAAAGCCACCAAGACGCTCATCACTCCGCCTAGTATCGTCCTTTCCTATATAAGGGATAGCATTCACAATATATTTTAAGTCTTTATCTACCGCCATTCAATACTTTTGCCCATATTTGTCCGGATTTGAGGCCATAAACTGCGTGAATCTGCAACGGCGCTTTGAAGGAAAAAGCTGTTCATTGATTGTTATATATGGACCCGGTATGTAGCTAGACTGCGCATTCGCAACGAACTCACTCCAGATTTCTGATACCAAAGCAAACTTGTCTTCTCTTAGTCGTTCTGATCTTGTGGATCTATTGTCAAATCTGAGATAACGCATTGTATCTCTGAATCTGTCACAAGCCGTTGTTGATTTCACAAAATTATTTCCCCACTTCACTGACCACTTGTGTCCAGTTCTAAGCTCTTTGCTCCAATAGCACCATGGACATACAATTTAGCTATAAAAGCTTCCAGTTCTTTAATTTTTATAGTCCATTCATCTGAGCTCAGTACACGAGGTGCTTCAGTTTCTGTACATTTTAGAATATGTTTCAAAACTTTGTCCATTATCATTAGATGCTGTGCACTCTAACAGGTCTCACTCACGTTTTGTTTTGCATGTGGAGATGGTCCTGTCCTTATCTTTGAAAACATTCTGTTGTCAATATCTTCCAGATGAACAGTCACCTAATACTCCAACTTTCCAGGTTGTTCCATCGGGTGCTACAATATCTCTACCTGAAGGAAACTGAAGTAGTCCAGAACCCTGGGCAGTTTGTTGTCCACACTGACCTTCAGGACATCCACTTCCTTGAGTTGACTTAGTCTCTGTGGCAGCTGTTCCTGTAATAGTAGTTATACATATTAGAACTTGATTTAATATTGAATATATTGTGTAATATTAGAACAAAAAAACACCTTCATAAATGTAACATATAACTTGAAAAATTTCAACAGGAAACAATGTATAAACATAAGTGTTGCAATTCAAATTACTGTCTATGCAACATATACATAAACAAAAATCATTATAAAACACACACATAAAAAAGCATACCTTTCTCATCAGCATACAGTAGAACCTTCTCAGGAGTAAGATATGGAAATTCTTCCTCAGATAGAGACTCCAGTGGTTCACCCTCAGATTCATTATTTAAAATCTCATTTAGAGCATTTATAATGTCCGTTATGTGCATAGAAATATGGCCATAACATATTCGTAAGGTCAGACTTGCTTGAACCTGTCTTTCTCATCCCCTGCTGAAAACTGGAACATCAGCCAGAAGTGAAGTAAAAATGAGTTTCGCGATTATTGACCAAACACACTCTAACAATAGGCATGAAACTACATGAAAAATGAGATTGTTATAGCGACTGCGCTGGGCGGGTCAGAACTGACCCATCCACAGTTCTAGGTGAATCTTCATATTTCTCTTTTATGTTATCACCATAAAATGTGAAATGAAGTATAATCACTAATTACATTATTTCATAAAAGTCACAGAAATGTAACACTCTAGGCAATAATACAAAAGAGTGACAAACAAAAAAATTATCAAGTGGTTCTAGTGTTACGGTATTTCATGTGCAAGAGGACGAAATGGTTAATACTGAAAGAAGCTGAAAAATGTAGGATTAATTCTGTCTTGTATTTGAATAATTTTTCTTCATATAATCTCCTGAGACTTAAGTACTTTATTTTATTTTTCTTCTCTTCTAATATCAGTTAAGAAGTGTGTGTGTGCATAAATATTTGTGTTTGCATAAATATTCCTCAAACTACTCTGAAATGTATTTCAGAGGGTATTTTGGAAGGCACCATGTGTTAGGATTTCTCCTCATTGCAATTGCATATGGACTGAGTGAATAACGGATGATTAACTGCCTTTATGTATACAGAAAATAGCCTAATTTGGTCTTCAGAGTTTCTAAGAGAGCTAAATGCATGAGGCTGAAGAATATTTCTAGATTCTTCACTAATACTGGTTCTTGTATTCTTATAAGGTGACTTTTGTGGGATAATTTGTATCTGTTTTCTCAGGATTATTGTTCCCGTCAGTCAAGCAAACCTGTAACCATCCGTGACATCCTCCTTTGTATACATTCAGTCAGTTGAACAAATGGTCTGATCCCTCACACTTTTAACAATTATCTAAATTTGGCCACACGGATGAATTGGAGTCATTCATCTGTTATGGACCTTGTAAAACTGTTCCATTTTGAATTCCTGATAATTATTATTGTCTTAGTTTACTGTACAATTATTTTGAATCATTGATAATATAGTAAAAGTATGACTTTTTTTTCATTTTGTGAAATCCAGAGTTTTACCTTTCTATGCATCAAATCAAGTTACCAATCTTTGCTTGATAATATAGTAAAAGTATGACTTTTTTTTCATTTTGTGAAACCCAGAGTTTTACCTTTCTATGCATCAAATAAAGTTACCAATCTTTGCCCCACTTTGAATTTTTTTAAATATATGATTCATTATTTCTGCAAATCTTTCCTGACAATAATTCATTATTGGTAAGTATCATTTGTGAAATGTCTGAGGTTGCTATTTGTACTGTTGGTCAGCTCATTAACATAAAATAAGAATGACTAGAATTCCAGCACTGTCCTCTGGTCCAAGTCAGAAGCTATTCTTACTTGGTTTGATGAGTCTCCATCCAAAATTTCATACTTCATTTATCTAGTGCGTCACTTTATCAAATGATTGAATGTTCATACAGTTTTTTCTTTTTTTAAACTCATGGTCCTGAGTTCCACAGACATTATTGTGGAAGCGCCTCCCTTCCAACAGGCAGGTAATAAATTTCTTGGTTTCCCTTGTAGTGCTTGACCCAGGTTTGCTTCAACCAACAGTGCTGACCTATGGAATGCGGTGACACACACTTCCTATTTCCACATCTGTCAAAGGGTGTTAACCATCTCTCCCAACCAGTGTGAATGGTGTTGACAAAATGGAAATGGGGTGAGAGGACAGAGGCAAGTGAAAGAAGAGACTTTGTATACTGTCCAAACCTTGTCTTTGGTTGCTCCAGCACTAGTAAAGGATATAGTTTTTGCACATCTGCCTATTATTTGACACTTTATCTCCATGGTAAAACTTCTTCTCCCATAACCCTACCAAATAGTATAGTGAGAGGAGCCCTCCTCTATTCTTATTACAGTGGTTTGCAGAGTATATATGTAGACATATTGCAGTCTTTGTAATAGTGATTTACTCTCAAATTTTGTTGATTTGCATTTAAGTGATGAACTTTATTTTCTTTCAGGAAAGAAAATCTGATGGTGATAGCGATTCATCAGTCTCTCCTAGAAAGCGAAGACGAAGTGATAATGCAGGTAAGCTGTTTACACGCTACTGCAATGTCTCTGTTATGAGAATTTTGTGAAATGTGATCTACCATACTCAGCAAATGGGAAGTGATTCTCCATTACATAAGTGGCATTTGTCACCCACTTGATAATTCATATTCCTATCCCAGGAAAAAGCAAACAAAAATGTTGTTCATGGTTCATTTTGGGAATTTCTCTTAGAGCTGTCTGCATTCCTGAAATCAGAGGTCATTAGAAGTGAAAATAAATTTCTGTATTTTCTAGAATGTAAAAATTCTCTTCCATGTTTGGCATTTATTCATTACTTCATTCACCTCAAGCCACCTGTGTTAGACTATATATTTGCTGGTGGTTACTTGACACCATGCTGTTTGTTGATCTGCCCATCTAATAACATTATCTACACTCTGCAAACAACTATACAGTTCATAACAGGGGGTACGCCTCACTGCCCGTTATTAGGGTTTCTTCCCCTGTTCCATTCGTGTATGGGGTGCAAGAAGAATGATTGTTTTAATGGCTCCACGCAAGCTGTAATTAATCTAACCACCTCCTCAGAATTCCTGTGGATTTGGTATATGCGGGGTTGTAATATGTTCTGAGTGGCATAATTTGAATCCAGTTCCTAATACTTAGTAAGCACGCTTTCTTGGAATAATTCATGTCCATCTTAAAGAGTGTGCTAGCTCATTTTATTAGCAGTTCTGTGATACTCTCCCATGGATCAAACAAACCTGTGACCATTAGTGCCACCCTTCTCTGTACATGTTTAGTATCACCTGTTGGGTCCTATTTGATATGGGTCCCATACACTTCAGCAGTATTTTAGGATGGGTGATTTACAAGCAATCTCCTTTGTAGACTGACTGATTTCCCTAGTATACTACCAATAAATTGAAGTCTGTTGCGAGCTTTACCCATGACAGAACTTCAACATATTTATATGATAATATTGTATTGCTAAGTTTTTCATTTTGTGAAGTGCACAGTTTTTAATTTCTCAACATTTAAAACAAGGTGCCATTCTTTGCACCAGTTTTAAATCTCATCAGGCTGTAACTGAACATTGATGTCACTTGTGTCACACTGTACTTCTTTACTCTGAGGTGACGAAAGTTGTGGGGTAGCGATAAGCACATATAAAAATGGCATTAGTATTGCATATGCAAGGCATAAAAGGCCAGTACACTGGTGGAGCTGTCATTTGTACGAAGGTCATTCACGTTAAACAGTATCAAGCATGATTCTGGCAACATGATGGGAATTAAGACTTTGAACACGGGAGGGTAGTTAGAATTAGATTTATGGAGCACCCATTTCTGAAATTGTTAAGGAATTAAATAGCCGGCAAACTCGCACCAGGGAAGAACAGCATCTTTTATTTGTTTTTTGTGAAGATGTGAAACCTATTGAAATTCATCAATGAATGAAGGTCCAGTAAGGGGCTGCATGTTTGTCACAGCAGCAAGTCTTCGAATGTAGTAGGAAGTTCACAAATGGTGTGACTTCAGTGGAAGATGCTCCTCATCTAGGTCAGGCAGGTACAACGATTTGTGACTCCGCTGAACATTGCAGCAGTTGAAGCCATAGTGAAGTGACACTAAATGACAATGCAGCATGTTTACAGATTAATGGGTCAGTACACAACATTATGCATGATGTTCTCCAGTTTCACAAAGTGTCTGCAAGATGGGTCCCATGGCAGCTGACTCCTGAAATGAGGGAATGACATGTTGATGCTTGTGAAGATCTTCTTGAGCCCTTTGAACGAGAAGATGATGGCTTCCTTGCAAGAATCATTACTGGGGACAAAACCTGGGTTCACTTCCACCAATGGGAAACGAAGAAAGCCAGCAAGGAATGGTGCCATTCCTCATCACCAAGTGATTTCCATATGTTCAGACTACTGAAAGGCGTGATGGGAGGAAAGAAGTCCTGTTCTGATAAAGTGATGCACCATGCAGTGCATGAATGGGTTGCGTGGACTACCAAAGAATTTTTTTCTAAAGGAATTTATACACTTTGTAAGTGCTGGAGGACTTGCGTTGAGCGTGGGTGAGATTATATTGAAAAGTGATACAGCTTTGTACCATTTCTGCACAGTAAAAAATATAAAAAAATATTTAAGGTTTTCATTTGACTCAACCTCATACTTACTTTACTCATCTTTTCAGTGGTAAGCAGAGAGTGATTCTTTCCAGATGAAAGGCAAGGCCTTTCATAAAAATCAGTCATGTTGTATACCAGCTGTGCTGTAATTTCCATGTCACGTTTAACCTGAACGTGATCACCAAACAGCTGTTCAGAGACCATCTCAAATTGCCGCAAAGAGCAAAATTGACTACTCAGTTGCAGAATATGCTGCCAAGAAAGTGATACTCAGCTATTACCTCACTTCATAATCCATGGCATCAGAGTTCCCAAGCATTCTCGCCTCATCATTTCCCTCAGCTCCTATATCAGATTCCCTGACATAAGTAGAGGGTTTTGCCTTGTCATTGCTTTCAGTCTCAGAATCCTCCATGTGTCAGTCTTCACTAGCTCCTGTCCCAGACACATGTCCACCTCTGCCCATGTCCTGTGCCTTGTCTTTCTCTCTCTTCACTTTCAATTCCTCTCCAACGCAATACTTTTCTGTCCCGCACTTACTCCCATCACACTAAATTGCACACTACATGCAACTTCTTCTTTTCTGCCAATGGCTGGGCCATGTACAGGCTGTTACATTTGAATTCAGACTGCAGGAAGCATTGTTCTTTCTGTGGGAGTTCATTTTTATGTTGCCTAATGTGGACATGCAGTAATATCTCCCACAAATGCACAACTGTGATAAGAAAGGACTTCCAGTCTCTTTAAGAGTCACAGTTGCTATAATTAAAAAACTGCCTGATTCTAAGACTTATCTTGGAATCCATTCAAAGTAAAATTCTCAAACACAGTTCAAAATGAAGGTAATGCCATATACTTTTTTGTGGTAGTTTTGTGCTATTTTAAGGACTTACATATATCATAATTTTCATCATGATTAACATTTTTTCCAAAAACACAATTTTAAATGGAATAAAAAGTGTTTTATATAATTCAGCATTGATTTAAAAACAATGTTAGTAAACTTTCTATGGTACCTTCAACGAAGGGTTATAGACAAAATAAAAAGGAATCGAAATAGTGGCAAATGCTGCTGAGTGCACTATGGTGTATTACACAACCTCCATGAATCATGATGACACCATCATTGATAGACTGCTGTTCGTTTCACTGTGGGAGGATTCTGAGAAGTGGCACCTGAAGAAACGACCTTCTTTTTGTTCCCATGATCAATGACCAGATGGCATGAGAAGGAAAGAGGCTTTCCTTCTCTTTCTGTCTGGTAAGCCTCCCATTATCTGGGGTTCAGGCTGACTTTTCTGAACTCTGCGTCTTTTCCTAAATCTCTCTCTAGTCCTTATCCTTCACAACACATCCTTCCCCTTGAACACTTCTGCCAGGAGGAGGAGCCACTGGCTCCAAAAACTAGCAAAAATAATACCTTTATTGAAACTTCCTGACAGATTAAAACTGTGCGCTGGATCAAGACTCGAACTCGGGACCTTTGCCTTTCACTGAAAAGTGCTCTACCATCTGAGCTATGCAAGCATGACTGACACCCCGTTCTCACAGCTTTACTTCCGCCAGTATCTCGTCTCCAGTAAAGCTGTGAGGATGGCCTGGATTCCTGCCCTCCTCCCTCCCCTTTCCCCTACACGTTGTCTGGTTCTTTGTGCCATTTTGTTTCACCTTTCCACATGTCTTCTTCCACTGGTGTTGTCACAGTCATACTGTGGTGTGGGGACAGGGATGGGTTGGCAGCAGGGCTGGGGCATCATGATGTCTAGCACCTTAGAGATTCCACCTGCTGTCACCTTCTACAACATCCCTCATGTTCTTCAATTTCCCTACCATCTCATCATTTGTTTCATCTCTTTCTTTGCGTGTTTTCCTTTAGCATTTATTGCCCTGTGTCATTTGTGTTGTTTTTGTAACCCAAACAGACCTTCCCTGAGGTTGGATTCAAACAGCTTTTCCATTCTTCTGCTAAGAATTAGTGTTAGTATTTTGCAGCCATGAAATACTCTCACTTGTCAGTACCTGCTTTCTTTGAAAATGGAATCATTACACTCTTCTTGTAGTCTCAGGGTATTTCAGCTGTCTCGTACACCTTGCTCATCAGATGGAATAGTTCTATTTTGTCAAGGCTGCTCTCCCAAGGCTATCAGTAATTCTGATTGGATGTTGTGTACTCCAGGGACCTTGGTTTGACCCGGGTCCTTCATTGCTCTGTCAAATTCCTCCTGCTGTATCATATCTCCCATACCATCTTCTGTCTACTGTTTCCATAAAGTTGCTTACAGCTTCACCTCCTATGTATAGACCCTCTATTATACTCCTTGCAGTATTACCTTCTTTATTTAGTAGTTTCTGTCTATCTCAGTTCTTGATATTCATACAGCTGCTAATGTTACCTCCAAAGACCTCTTAAATTTTCCTGTTGGCAGTGCTTATCTCTCACCTTGTGGTATATGCTTCTAAATCCTTAAATTTGAACTCTAGCCTTTCCTGCTTAGCAATTTTATACTGCCTGTCACTCCTTTGTAGATGTCTGTGTTCACTTTTATATGCTTCATTTGCTGCATTTTTATATTTCCTTTCTTTTATCAATTAAATTCTGTTCTCTTCTGTTGTCCAAAGATTTCTACTAAGCCTTGTCTTGTTACATAACTGATCTTCTGCTGCCTTCACCATTTCATATCCCATATTCATTTGTTCTGCTGCTGCAGGGATGGGCAATAACTTTGGCTTGGAGCCATTCTTATGTAGGCAGAGGTTAGCAGAAGGTCACACCTTTTAAAATGATGGCATGCAGTAGCCCACTTTGCAGTTCAGAAAAGTTATAAATTGTTGCAAAAAATTCTGCCTTGGGAGGCCAGACAAAAACCACTAGTGGGCCACTGTTTGTCCACACCTGTTCTGTGTTCCTTTCCCCTGTCCTATTGTGTTCCTTTCCTCTGTCCTAGTCAGTAATTACCTAATGCTCCGTCCATAACTTACAATGACCTCTGGCTCTTTCAGCTTATTCACATACCATCTCCATAATTTCCTACCTTTTGCCATTTCTTCAGTTACAATCTGCGGTATATAATCAGTATATTCTGGTCAATCTGCATGTGCACCTTGATATATCTTAAAATCTGGACCCATAATTCAGTCTCTCTCTCAAAATTATATAATCAATCTGAAACCTGATGGTGTCTGCAACTCTTCAGTGTCTGTAACCTTCTTTCATGATTCTTAAACCAAGTTTTAGTGATGATTAAATTGTGGTCTGTGCAACAATCTACCAGGCAGCTTCCTCTTTCATTTCTTTCCCTAGTTCACATTTTCCTTCTATTTTTCCTACTGTTGTATTCCCATCCACCATCACAATTAAATTTCTGTATCACTTAACTGTCCAAATAAGTTCGTTTGTTTCACCACACATTTCTTCAATTGCTCCATCTGCAGAGCTAGTGGGATTGTAAGCTTCGGATACAGCAATGGGTTTTGGCTTCATGTATCTTGTCTACAGTAATCTGTTAACAATGTTGTTCATAGTGGCTTGCTTGAATTGTTGTTTGTTGTTTTCTTATTCATTATTACATCTACTCCTACATTACTTTATTTGATTTATATTTCCAGCCCTGTATTCATCTGGCTAGAAGTTCTGTTCCTCTCGCCACTGAACTTCAATAATTCCCATTATATTCTAATTTTAAGCTATACATTTATTTCCTTAAATTTTCAGGCATCCCTCCCAGCTTAGGGACACAATTTACCATCCTCCAACATGTAGAATATCAGTTGTGTTTCTCCTGACAACATTCTCCAGAGCAGTCCCTACTTAGAAATCCACATGGGGGATCATTTACATGTGTGGGATGTTTTACTCAAGAAGATGCCATCGTTTAACTGTAGAGTAAAGTTGCATGGCCTAAGGACAAATTACGGCTGTAGTTTCCTTTTGCATGACGCTGTTCACTGTACCAGCACTGCAAGGCCATGTAAGTTGGTGTCACAAGGCCAGAACAGTCACTTGCCCAGACTGTTGCACCTTCAAATACCAAAAAGGGTGCTGCACTCCCCTTCAGCAACCACACTTTCGTCTAATCTCTGAGCAAATACTCCTTCGTGGTTGCATCTATGGTACGGCTGCCTGATACCACTGAGGCATGCAAAATCCCAAAGAAAATGTACTTGGCGACTCTTAGAATGGATCATGTTTGTTTTGTCACACACACACACACACACACACACACACACACACACACACACACACACACACACACACACACACACACACACACACACACACACACACTTATGTTCATTCAGGTGGACACAAGAAAGTCTTTTCATTGTGCCTGTCTGCAGCTCAACAAGTCATCTTTATGGTGGATAGCAATCCATCTTCTTCAGAATATTGTTAATATTCCAACTTGGGTTTTCTGCTGTTCAATTAGTGCCATTTTATTCCATGATGAGACATACTTAGTTTGTCTTTCATTTGTCATGTATTTTTGCCTAAATTTTGACAGTATCTCAAAATTGATCAGTTTTTTTCCCCGATGATCAGGAGCCCAACATCCAGCCAGAGAGCAGACTGGTGGTGAGAGAGGAGAGGAAGAAGAAAAAGAAGAATTAGGAGAAAAAGAAGCAGTAATGGTGAGTTTTGTCAATAGCATATGGTTACCCCCACAATCATTCCTGTTTTCCTTTCAGGGCACTCAGTTTTCATGTGCATGGAGGTCCAAGTGATGACAATAGACCTTCATTTTGTGTGCTGATATCCATTTCTCTAACTATTTTTTTCATCTGAGACTAAATGTCCCCCTGCAGAAGTGCATTATTTCTGGTAAGTCACAACTTATGTCATCAATTAATTTCCTTTCTACATACACCACCCACCTTCTGAACTAATAGTGGTGTTCAATATGTGTTTTTGTACACTAGTAACTACAAACTACAGTCCCTGCCAAATGTATGCAGCACATTTACTGTGGTGTGGCTCATTGTGCTACCTCCAAGTTATTTGCCAGCACTACGCCATTGTGACATTTGCCTGCTTTATTTCTTCTTTGATAGTTCTTGGAGTCAAAGTATTGTGTTGTTATACTGGCTGAGAAATTGGGGATGGAAGTTCAACACTGAGCACTGTAAATGATGTAGCCTACAGTTGCACAGTTGCCTTTCACAGTGCACTGTTCACAACCCCCTAATATTACACAGTTCATATGTCCAGTTTGCTATTGGTTAACTTTTGATAAGCTTCATTAATAGTTTGCAGGCAGACATCAGCATACTGCTACAATAGTTCACCACTGAACATCTATGAGCAGTAAAAACCCAACCACACAGTTCATGCAGAATAATATGGTATGTGTGACACTATTGAACAGACACTGTCATTATTTTAACACATGCCTATTTGTGTTGCACTAATTTCATGGTTAAGATAATGCATTGTTGTTGATCTAACCAATATAAGTGTCTCGTTTAAAAATCGGCCATGGTCTGATTGTCTCGGGACTAAAAATCAGGTCTTTATATATCCTCACAATAATAGATACTATAAGTATACTTAGTTTGATGTTTGTTACAGAAATGACAATTAAAACCTAACTCATTCAATTAACTGAGTCTATTCAAAAATTCCACCATTTTTAACAATTTCTTCTACCAGAAAGGTCAGGCCAAATTATTTTTTATATAATGAAATTAACAGAAATAATTATAGAAACAATACTTTTGGCAAACCTGGTAATTGCTTGGGAAACAATTAAGGGCTGGCTTTGCTAATATGTTATCGAATGATGACTGAGACACATCAGTATACCAGGAATGAGTTCACTGACCAACTTACTGAGGAAATGGGTAAGAGTGAATTAATAGATGTCAGAATAGTTGGTACTGACATAAGAAACAAGGAAGCTTGTAATTCTGAAGGCTTGGGATAGGGATTGCTAAACTTCTACTGCTCCTTATAGTTTGAGAATGGATGCAAAAACCACTACCAACCTTTGTGGAAAATATGTTATCACTTTATGCAGATTGGAATGTCCACACTGGGTTTGCTCTTGATTTTATCTTACAGTGAGAGAACACTCCTCACCCTGGCTCATACATTGACAAGTTATTCTATTGTGTCTGACCCGAGGGGAGAGACCACAATAGGTCCTTGTGGGTTCTCTGTCTGGAACTTCCCTACACAGCAGACACTCACAAACAGTATCCCAGTTTCATAAAAAATTAACTTTTGTTTAAGGAAAAATAAATCAAGAGAGCATGTTAAATATCAGGATATTTGTACCTACCTGATATTAGTCAATTAATGAATTACAGTAACTTTATTGTGCATGTTGTTACCTGAAACAAATCTGAACAAGTCTCATGTAGGGATTTTGTACTGTTTGATGTTCAATGGTAGATTTGACCACTGTTTTCTTCCAAGATCTCAATTCCAGCTGTCCTCAGGCAGTGTGTCAGTCAACCTGTTGCCCACTCTCTATGGACCACGATTTCTCAGTCAGCATGTGAGCCCCATAGCCTTTGATTTGGGCACCACCTGAAACAGTATCCTCAACAACAGAGTTCTTCAAATAATCATTATTTCTTCTGTTGTAAGAAGAAAGTAACCCTGGCAAAGTTTTCCAGTTTTGTGGTAATTCTTCCTGTCTATTCTTCATTAATACAGAATGCCAAAGGAAAATGTTGCACCTCAGAAGAATGTTGTTATTGCCAAGTTACTACTGTTTGTAATATTCCACAGATGCTGCAAATGCTCAGTTGTTTTAAATTGCATTTTCACTGTATTTACTTTTACTTCCATCAATGAAATCTGTGTATACACACTCAGCAATACTTCCATGAATGGCACTATCTACTAAAAGAAGTCCTTTGGTATATTTATCACATTAGAAACTTTTATCTCAGATGGACATTATCTTTTACACTAGAAAATACTGGAAAATTGCTTTTTAACAAATTAACCATGTACTGGTAACTAATTTTTCACTCAACTGCAGTTATCATTGTCCAGTCCCCAAAACTGTTTCAGCTTAACTTCAGTTATTCTTTCATATTAAATGTTTTTTGAACACCAAAATTCTGATACTAATACTGCTGATTTTGAGGTGACAGGGAAATGTACAGTAAGAGGGAAAAAATGCAACAGTAATGGCAGGTTGCCCAGTTATGTTCAGAGATTTCTTTTAAATCACTGATTTTGTTTGTTGTGACCCATGAAGCAGTGTGTCAAACAGTCAAGAAGGCCAGTGGAGAAATAGCAGGTAAGCAGCTGTTAGTATATCACTTGGCAGTGAATTGACATTGCTTATTTCCCTTATGATGGTTGTAGAGGTATTACAGGCAAAGTTTAAACAGATTGCTAGTTGTGCTCTGGAGAAATAGGTGCCTATTAAGTGAATTAAGGTTGGGAATGACCTACTGGGCTTTAATAACGAAATCAGGAAAATACTGAAGCAAAGATTAGTCGAAAGATTCATGTGTCTATGAAAAGATGTGTGTGTGAAGTGTGCAACTACTACCACAGTCACATTGTAGCAAAAAAGATGTCAGGGGATCTAAGAAAATACTGGTTCTATGTAAAATCAGTGTCTAGGGTTAAAGCTTCTTTGCAGTCATTCATTGACCAGTTCGGTGTGGCAGTGTAAGATAGCAAAATAAAAGCTGAAATTTTGAATTTTGTGTTGAAGAAAGCATTCATGCAGTAGAATTGTACAAACACACCATTGCTTGATCATCACACAATGTCCCATATGGATAACATAGTAATAAGCATCCCAAGTGTAGATAAACAACTGAAAGGGTTGAAAACAAAGAAGTCATCAGGTCGAGGTTGAATCCCAATTTGGTTTTACAAAGAGTATATTATGGAATTGGCACTTTGCTTAGCTTAGCTATGATTTGTCATGAATTTTTCGCTTAGTTCAAAGTCCCAAGTGACTGGCAAACAGCACAGGTGACTCTTTTATATATACGGGGTGAAAGAATGGATCCACAAAATTACAGACTAATATCCTTATCAGTTTGATGCAGAATCCATGAACACATTCTCAATTCAAATATCATGAACTTTCTTGAGACTGAGAAGCTTATGTCAACAAATCAGCATGATATTTAGAAAGCATTGCTCGTTTTAAATGTCACAGTATATTGTGTGAGAAAAGGGAACATGAACTATGGATGATGAAGGCCAGAAAACAGTTGACAAATTAATATTGTTCTTCTTAAAAATGTATGCTTTTAATTTCAACTCTCATTATTTACAGATGTAGCTCATGGAAGATACTTAATATAACAACGAACACAATTCATTTGTAAAGTTTGACACAAAAATGCTTTGTGTGTTAACAGTGGAAACATTTTGACTCTGTAATTCAGTGTTGTAACATTATGACTGATCTGGATATCCACTCAAAATTCACATTGTGGCACTGCACTACTGACAATGCCAGTGTCATCAAACTTTTTATCTTCAAAGAATTAATATCATCTTCAATGATACTAAGCTCAAGTACCACTGATCCAGTCATAAGTGTTTCCTCCCTCACTGCACAAATTTATCTCTGATGATGCTTGAAAGTCAAAATGTGTAACATCACAACTGTTGGATGATGTGGTTGTTTGTTGTTGTGGTCTTCAGTCATGAGACTGGTTTGATGCAGCTCTCCACGCTACTCTGTCCTGTGCAAGCTGCTTCATCTCCCAGTACGTACTCCAGCAGCTTACATCCTTCTGAATCTGCTTAGTGTATTCATCTCTTGGTCTCCCTCTACGATTTTTACCCTCCATGCTGCCCTCCAATACTAAATTTGTGATGCCTTGATGCCTCAGAACATGTCCTACCAACTGATCCCTTCTTCTAGTAAAGTTGTGCCACAAGCTCCTCTTCTCCCCAATTCTATTCAATACCTCCTCATTAGTTATGTGATCTACCCATCTAATCTTCAGCATTCTTCTGTAGCACCGCATTTCGAAAGCTTCTATTCTCTTCTTGTCCAAACTATTTACCATCCATGTTTCACTTCCATACATGGCTACACTCCACATAAATACTTTCACAAATGACTTCCTGACACTTAAATCTATACTCAATGTTAACAAATTTCTCTTTTTCAGAAACACTTTCCTTGCCATTGCCAGTCTACATTTTGTATCCTCTCTACTTTGACCATCATCAGTTATTTTGCTCCCCAAATAGCAAAACTCCTTTACTACTTTAAGTGTCTCATTTCCTAATCTAATTCCCTCAGCATCACCCGATTTAATTCGACTACATTCCATTATCCTCGATTTGCTTTTGTTGATGTCCATCTTATACCCTCCTTTCATGACACTGTCCATTCTGTTCAACTGCTCTTCCAAGTCCTTGGCTGTCTCTGACAGAATTACAATGTCATCATTGAACCTCATAGTTTTTATTTCTTCTCCACAGATTTTAATACCTACTCTTTTTTTTAGTTTTCTTTAGTTTCCTTTACTACTTGATCAATATATATAGATTAAATAACATTGAGGAGAGGCTACAACCCTGTCTCACTCCCTTCCCAACCACTGCTCCCCTTACGTGCCTCTCAACTCTCATAACTGCCACGTGGTTTCTGTACAAATTGTAAATAGCCTTTTGCTCCCTGTACTTTACCCCTGCCACATTTAGAATCTAATAACAGATATTTAATAACAATATTGTCACCAATAGAGAGGGGCTAAGTAATATTTTTAATGACTACTTCATACACATTGCAGAATCTGACTTCTGTACTACACATAAAGTAAATGTTGGAAATCACACCAAGGCGAGGCCCACGAGAAAGAGGCCATGGCACGTACATCCCGAAGGTAGGCCGAGCTCGCTCAACTTGGCACACAAACTGCATTTATATACCTATTAACTAGTAACTAGATGTGTATGTATAAACATGAATTACATCTTCTACTGGAAGTAACTACTATGAAGTCTTACTGTTACTAGTCCTACAATGATAGTAAGTCCACAAGGTTACTGATAATTTGTTATGGCTGTAATGCGATATAATAAAATTAAAATCATGCCTAAATTATTATCTGTTGCATAAGGCTCTACATCTTGTATGAAATGAGGACTGTTAATCAGATGAGACTAAATGCTATAAACAAACCGTTTTGCTGTTTATGATGAGAATTGATATTCAATTTCACTGTATGACGAGTAATAAGTGAGACCTCACAATAGCAGATTCCAGTAGAAAATGCAATTCTCGTTAGTACACATACACCCAGTTGAGAGCTAACATGTCTAAAAATACAGTTTGTCTGCTGAGTTGAGTGAGTGAGGGCACTCAGGCCTACATTAGTGATTTCTGTGCAGCGGCCTGTCTCTCTCATGGGCCTCGACTGAGGTCAACTCAAAGTTAGTTCTCTTTGCTGATGATACAAGTATAGTAATCACACCTGACAAACAAGAATTAACTGATGAAATTGTCGATAATGTCTGTCAGAAAATTACTAAGTGTTTCCTTGTAAACGGACTCTCACTGAATTTTGATAAGACACAGTACATACAGTTCCGTACAGTAAATGGTATGATGCCATTAATAAATATAGACCTTAATCAGAAGCATATAGCTAAGGTAGACTATTCAAAATTTTTAGGTGTGTCCATTGATGATAGATTTTATTGGAAGAAACACATTGATGATCTGCTGAAACGTTTGAGTTCAGCTACTTGTGCAATAAGGGTCATTTCAAATTTTGGTGATAAACATCTTAGTAAATTAGCTTACTACACCTATTTTCACTTATTGCTTGAATATGGCATCATATTTTGGGGTAATTCATCACTGAGGAATAAAGTATTTATTGCACCAAAGCTTGTAATCAGAATAATAGCTGGAGTCCACCCAAGATCATCCTGCAGATATTTATTTAAGGATCTAGGGATATTCACAGTAGCTTCTCAGTATATATACTCTTAAGAAATTTGTTATTAACAACCAAACACAATTCAAAAGTAATAGCAGTGTGCATAACTACAATACTAGGAGAAAGGATGATCTTCACTATTGAAGATTAAATCTAACTTCGGCACAGAAAGGGGTGAATTACACTGCCACTAAAGTCTTTGGTCACTTACCAAATAGTATCAAAAGTCTGACAGATAACCAACAAGTATTTAAGAAGTAATTAAAAGAATTTCTGAAACACAACTCCTTCTACTTCATAGAGGAATTTTTAGATATAAATTAAGAAAAAAGAAAAAAAAACAAATAAAAAAATTATAAAAAAATAAAAAAAAAATAAAAAAATATATAAGTTGTTATATTAACTTAATTATTTCATGTATTGGAAAATCATTACGAAATATTGTATTCATGATTCATGGAACTAGTATTAATCTAATCTAAACCTGATCAACTCCCTGAACTTTAATTCAAGCACACTTTGCAGCTCATCAGAGAATGTAAAAACATGAAATCTGCTGGCTGGGATGAAATTTCTCCATTTTTACTTATGCAGTGCCAATATAATCTAGCATATCATTTGATGGCTCTAGTTGTGAGGAGTGGTCTGTGATAGACTAAAATCACCCATCATTAAACCTCCCCACAGAAAAGGTGATAAACAGTTAGTAGAAAATTAGACCACTCACTTCAACTTCTGTTTTTAGTAAGTCAATCAACAAAATCATTCTGAAATGTGTTAGAGTAGTATAATATGCACAAACATCTGAGAGATTTTCAGCAGGACTTTGCAAGTGGTCGCAGGACCATGACAGCAGCACTACAATTTATGCTGAAATTTCTTGAGAAAATCAATGAAGGCATGCAAGGAGCTTGGGTTTTCCTAGATCTATCACAGACTTTTGATAGGGTTGATAAAGAGGTACTCTGGTCAAAACTGGCCAGAGATGGCATCAGTGGAAAACTTTTGCACCTTAATACATCATATTAGAAAACAGAAGACTGTGTACCAAAATCCCACACAATAATGGAGAAACATTAAAAAGCTACACATCAAGGGCCAGGAATATTAAATTCTGTGATCATGAGGGATTGATAATTGATGTCCTCCTTTGTGTAAGATATGCCAGTGAGTTCCCAAATAAATTCAAAACTAGTATCTTCATTACAATGTATGCAGATGACGGTTCAGAATTTATTGAGGAAATTGTGTGTGTAATCTTGTCATGAAGGTAAAAAATTTTATAGATATGGCAAAGTCACAGTTAGGAAATAAAATTATAAGTCAATTTACAAAAAAGAAGTATAATTTCCTTCAATGTTGGGTACTTGCAAAATTGTACCAATTGTCAAGATATAATGTGTTAGGGAAAATCTGCAGTGAGTGTAAGTTTGTAGGTATATGTGTAGACAGAAAACGGTTATGGACACAAGAAGTTGGCAATGTGTGTTTGTTAGACTAATATCCAGCTTACATGTTTCAAGAAGAATAACTCCATATGTCAACACCCAACAATGAGGGTAGGCCTAATGCATTTCAGTTTAATGCAGCGCTTTCTTCCAAATGCTTCAGTATTATTGGTTGGGGCTTCAATACCTCATTTGGGCAGAGTTTTTAAGCTGCACAAATGAGCTTTGAGAATATTAGGTAAGAAAGATGAAAGAACATCTTTCAGGGAATTAATAGATTTTAAAATAATGACTGTCTGTTCTATGTTTGTATTTGAAGCAATAGTACTGGCTGTAGAAGACAAGAAATATACATGTCATAAAACAGAAAGTCATGAACAAAACTCTGTACGAGTAGAATATTACCATGTGGCAGACAAAGGCTGAAAAAGAATTGCAAATGGTCCATACACTAAAGGACCAAATATTTCAATGCCTGTATTTACTCGAATCTAAGCCGCACTCGAATCTAAGCCGCACCTGAAAAATGAGACTCGAAATCAAGGACAAAAAAATTCCCGAATCTAAGCCGCACCTGTAATTTGGGACTCAAAATTCAAGGGGAGAGAAAAGTTTTAGGCCAAGCAGTTAAGCTTTACCAGGTAGCCATTGCTATGCGTCAGGCGTTCCGTCCGTATTTATACGAGTACCCTTCCTTTTTCACGTGCTCCATCTGGTTTGAATCGATTGCTTATTTTGCTTTGATCTGATAAGTTCTGACTTCTTTGTTATAGGTGTTCATGTCACTCTAAGCAGAAAATGCATTACTGTACTGTGTCATGCATTGTTTGTCGCATTCTGATAGTGCGTGTTTACGGCCTGTCGCCGCTCGCGCCACGGCTTGCTTTTGTGCGCGCTACCGCCGCTTTTTTAAAAAGAGGAATCGTCTCATTAGCGAAACAATGGCAAGAGACTGCTATTTGTTGTTACATACAGTGCTGCTTTCTTTGATAATGATCAACAAGAACCAAATAATAGACTGTGTATGATAGAACATGTTCTGTACGAGAGTTAGGCGAAAATTTTTCTCCGTTTGAAAATCTTTGCGGCCGCTTCTTTAGTACATCAAATTATGCACAGAAATTAGTCATCTTAGAGTTAAAAATCTAGTCAGTAGGCGTGCTTCATTTCTGATTGTATCACTATTAGGCATAAGAATAATACGAATATAAACATGACATGATGGTATATTCTTCCGCGTTTGCTGTTGTCTCACTCTAGTTTCATAGTTTATTAGGCAGACAGGATTTAAATGAGATAGCAGCAAACGTGAAAGAATACATGGCAAAATGTTTATATTCGTATTATTCTTATGGTGAAGAGAATACTGCATGTGATTCACATTTCATCAGGTTCCTATTAGCAACCATCTCTTCTCACAGGTAGGAAAAAACTCAGAACGTAGAGTTGGCCATGTTGACAAACATCCTAAACAGCCTTGCTAGTCGGATTTTCGTAGTACATTGAAATTCTGCTACATTCGAAGATGAACAATACGGAATTTGTATTTACTTTGTTGGATAATGTATGAAAATGCAGTGGTCGAAACTCGGGGCGGAGAAAAGAAGCTCGTCTTCCACCTTTTTTTTTTTTTTTTTTTTTTTTTTTTTTTTACTGACACAGAGGTTTTGGCGCCAGTATTTATCTTTGTGTCTACAAAGCATGCCTGTGTAGCGCTACATATATTAGAAAGCAGAAGTTAGTTGTAGTGGCACCTACCAACATTTTTCAGAACTTCCGCTTGCTTTGCACTCGATTCTAAGCTGCAGGTGGTTTTTTGGATTACAAAAACCGGAAAAAAAGTGCGGCTTAGATTCGAGTAAATACGGTAACTACTCAAAAATTCTAAATGCATTGAAAATCATAGCTCACTGAGCAATGCTACTAGAGCCTACCTTAGACACAAAAATTTAATATATTATTATGTAAAATAATTTAGTGTATACTTCAGTACCTTTTATAACATAGATTGTATACTGCTGTGTTTGTTGTACTACCAAATGCAATGCATGTGATCAGATGTTTCACACAAATAAATTACAAATTTTCCAGCAATGGAACATCAGCTGTTTTAAAATGTACTACATTTTTTCCCAGGCATATCAGTCTTATCCACTGGTGCGTCATCAAAGTTTTCAAAACCTTATCTCTTATCTTGCTACTGTGTCATCACTGAAATTACTTTCTGATATACCTCATCTTACTTCATTTGAGAAAGTCAGAAGGATATTTGATGTCCCTTGCCCAACACTAACTCTGCCATCCATAAATGATACTTTTATCTTTAGTTTCACTTACTGTGATACGCAGCAGTTCCCACATTATATACATTATGAATCACTTGGTCCCAAGAGGATTTAAACTTCTCCAAAGTTACAGTTTTCATTGTTTTGACATTATCTGTGGTATGTAATTCTTCACTGTGTCCACATAATATTTGACTTTGTATGAAGATTGAACTTCAGATGTTTCAGTATGGTGAATGATTTTGTGTTTTAGTAATTTCTCCAAATTGCACGCAGAAACTCAATACCCTCAGATTTTTTAGCAGCACTACCTGGAGCCCCAACAGCACAGCTCTCCTACAATTTTGCAGAGCTTTGGTTTTATCCCACCTGATCTATGGATGTTGCTTGTGAGTCAATACCACATCAATACTGAGTTTGTTAGACCCTATCCACTTCGATGGTGTGCAGTTGGCAGCTGGCGCTTTCTGTGAAGAGTCCCACATGCAAAATACTGCTAGAAATTGGTATCCCACAATTGAGGGTCAAGTGCCAGCAACTCTTGGTGAAGAATTCAATCTAAATTTGCCACATGCCTAAACATCTATGTTAGTCAACTCTGTTTCACAACTACCTGTTCATACTCATTCTGAATCCTCCAAAAATGGTTAGACTAGTTTAGATACGATTGAAAACAGTATGCGCGGACCGGGCCCCACTTGTCTGTGTACGTAATTCCTTCTCAGCATCTCCTGCGATATGCCTCCAGCCTTATGATTCAAGTGGATCTCTTTTGTGGCCATAAGAAAAATGCAGATGCACCACCCTCAGGTAACTGGTGTTCAGTTCCTCACAACTATCCTAATTCGACGAGCATGTACATGGACAGACTGAAAGTTAATGGCAGGTTTGGTTGTGCTTTTTCATATGCAAAATGTATTTTCTGCTTCACGCATACAGTGTACACACTGGAGAGTTGGTCATGGCCAGGCTCTGCAGTTTATTGAAAAAATCACCACAAAGGACAACTGGTTTGTAGGAACTACGTGAACTGCTTACAAAGGACATATCACCCTGTGTACATTTCAGAAGTGAACATCCAAGGCTTAGTAGATGACCCACAGAGCTACAGAATACTAACATTCATCTGGACACAGGGCAATGTGGTTTTTCTGTGAAATGAACTGACAAATTGGCTAAAGAGGCAACCGCAAGAGGCAAGCTTGAATATGTGTACTGGAGAGAGAGAGAGAGAGACCTAAGATCTCAGCTGCAACATAACATTTTGAAAGCCTAGGATATGAATGGCAGACTACAACAACCCTCAGCAAGCTGAGAATAACTGAAGGGACCGCTGTGGTAGGGGATATGTCACTCCTGGCCACTCAGAAAGGTGCAATTTTACTGTTGACTGCATAGTGACCTCTACACAGTTTCCCACAGGTTCCTTATTAATAGAGGACACCCCTTGATGCAGCTGTGCTGATCATCTTATGCCAACTCATATTTCTGTAGAATCTGCCCTGCGAGTTGATGTGAGATGAGCCATCAACTTGTCTACCACACTACCCGAAATATGTGGGATGATGAGATAGTAGCTAAGCCAGCCATACATTTCCTGAAGGAAGGTGGATTTTACAGTACACACTTTACATATGATGCATATTGTAGACGCATTTCAAATTTTCATTATTTAATTATTTCCTTGTTGTGGGTGCCAGTGTACCCCCTAGTTCTCTGGTTGCCTCAGTCCAGTTATGCCCTGCTCACCATAGTGATTTGCCTGGACAAAATGTGAAGAAGCCTTAAAATTGTACAGAGAAACTGCTCTAGCAGCTTCCGTATTACGTGCTTAAATGTGCCAACAATGGAGAATTCATCCATTGATGGTAGCTCTGTTGAGCTTTGAAGAAGCCTTAAAATTGTACAGAGAAACTGCTCTAGCAGCTTCCGTATTACGTGCTTAAATGTGCCAACATTGGAGAATTCATCCATTGATGGTAGCTCTGTTGAGCTTCACTCTTACACATTAACTTTGAGCCCTCAGTTTTGATGTCATGTTTCCCTTTCTATATTCTGCAAACCACTATGAGGTGCACGGCAGAGGGTACACCCCATTTTACCCATTATTAAGGTATCTTCCTGTTCCATCCATGTATCGAATGTGAGAAGAAAGATTGTGGGAATGCCTCTGAGCATGTGATAATTGTCATCTTATCCTCACAACCCCTGTTTGAACAGTACATAGATGTTAGTAGTATATTCGTAGAGTAACCATTTAAAGCTGGTTCTCGCAACTTTGTTAATAGTCTATCTCAGGGTAGTTTGTCTGCTTTAAAAGTTTGCCATTTCAGTTCCTTCAGTATCTCTGACACTCCCTCATGAATTAAACAAACCTGTGACCATTTGTGCTGCCGTTCTCTGTATACTTTCAATATCCCCTGTTAGTCCCATCTGGTATAAGTCACACACACCTGAACAGTATTCTTGAATTGATTGCACGAGTGATTTGTAAGCAGTATGTTTTGTAGAGTGATTGCACGTCTCCAGTATTCT
This sequence comes from Schistocerca piceifrons, assembly GCF_021461385.2. Lineage (NCBI taxonomy): Eukaryota > Metazoa > Arthropoda > Insecta > Orthoptera > Acrididae > Schistocerca > Schistocerca piceifrons. Next base: position 34,826,309 of record NC_060138.1, on the reverse strand, counting down.
TCCATTAAACTGAAGTCTACCACCTACTTCACCCTCTGATCATTCCATTTCATACCCCAACAAAGTGTTACATGCAGGTATTTGTATAAGTTGGCTGATTCTAGTTGTGACTCATTGATATTGTCATCCAAGAATACCATGTTTTCTCGTTTTGTAAAGTGCAAAATTGTACATTTGTGAACATTTAGAGCAATTTGTCAATCTCTGCACCATGTTGAAAACTTGTCAGGATCTGACTGAATATTTCTGCAGCTTCTCTCAGATAGTGCTTCATTATAGATAACTGCATCTTATGGAAAAAGCCGGGTTTTACTATCAATGTTGCCTGTGAGGTCATTAATATACAGTAAGAACAGCCAGGGTCCCAACACACTACCCTGGGGCACACCCCAAGTTACTTCTACATCTGATGATGTGTCTCCACCCAAGGTAACATGCTGTGCCATTCCTACCAAAAAGTCCTCAATACAGTCAAAAATTTCACTTTGTACCCCATATGATCATACTTTTGACAATAAGCATAGGTGAATCAAATGCTTCTTGAAAATCAAGAAACATGGCATCTAAATGATTGACTTGATCCAAAGCTTTCAGTACGGCATGTGGGCAAAGTGTGAGTTGGTTTACACATGATCAGTGTTTTCGAAAACCGAGCTGGTTGGCATCGAGGAGGTCTTTCTGTTCAAGGTACATTATCATGTTTGAGGTCAGAGTATGTTCTAAGAGTCTACATCAAATTAACATCAAGGATGTTGGATGGTAGTTCTGTGGGTCACGTCTACTACCCTTCTCATAGACAGGTGTGACCTGTGCCATTCTCCAATTAGTGGGCATGGTTTTTTGCTCGGGGCAGATATGGTAGTGTAGTGAGAATAGGGGCTAACTCAGCTGCAAATTCAGTATAGAATATGATGGGGATTCTGTGGTGTCACCACCAGACACTACACTTGCTAGGTGGTAGCCTTTAAATCGGCCGCGGTCCGTTTGTATACGTCGGAACCGTGTGTCGCCACTGTCAGTGATTGCAGACCAAGCGCCGCCACACGGCAGGTCTAGAGACTTCTCAGCACTCGACCCAATTGTACAGATGACTTTGCTAGCAATGCAATACTGACAAACTATGCTCTCATTTGCCGAGATGATAGTTAGCATAGCCTTCAGCTACGTCATTTGCTACAACCTAGCAAGGCGCCTTTACCAGTTTATATTGAGATTGTAATTAATGTATCAACAAGAGCGATGTTATCCAATTATGGATTGAAGTTAAGTATTCCTGCAACTACATTCTTTTCTTACTAGACTCAACTACTTTACCTTGTTCCAGACCTCACGCCAGTCTGCATGAACTTAAACGCGTGCATTTCGGCCCCCTCTAGCAACATGGTTTTGGCTCTTCTGCCAACACATCAGATTCCATCTGGCTTGAAGTACTGTTCATTTAATTCATCTTTTCAATGGTACAAGGACTAAATTGGGGCAATTCTCCTTGGTTTTGAAAATGGAGTTAAGCATTTCAGCTTTTGCTTTGCTACCATGAGTTTCAGATCCCGTCTCATTCTCTAGGGAATGGACCTGAACTTCAGTGCCACTTACAGCCTTTACATATGAGCAGAATTACTTTGGATTTTTTAAATGTCATTTGACAATATGATGCTATGGTAGTCATTGAAGGTAATATACATTGCTCTCTTGACAGCCAAACATGTTCATTCAGCATATCTCTGTCTATACTCCATCAACTTGAAACGAGGCAAAAAATCAAAACGAGAATTGGTACCTGGAATGTCAGAACTCTGCTACAAGCAGGAAAACTAGAAAACCTTAAAAGAAAAATGGAAAAGAATCATATGGACCTCGTAGGAGTTGCTGAGGTAAGATGGAATGGACATGGAGAGTTGCAGTCAGATGAATATGTATTCTACTACTCAGGAGGAGAAGTAAAAGGAATTAATGGAGTAGGAATGATTATGACAAAGGAATTGGCTAAATGTGTGGAATATGTAGACTATGCAAATGACCGGGTTATTGGTGTAAGGCCGAAAGGAGCACAAAAAGATTTACTTATTGTCCAGGTGAATATGTCAACTTCAGAACATGATGACCAAATTGTAGAGGAAACGTACAATGTAATAGAGAGAATAATGGACGAAAATAAAGAACGCTGCAAAATAGTATTGGGAGACTGGAACGCCATTGTGGTAGAAGGGAAAGAGGGAAACATAGTAGGCAGTCATGGTCTTGGAAAGAGAAATGACAGAGGTGAATGGTTAATTGACTTCTGCAGGGAAAGGCAGCTGATAGTGACAAACACATGGTTCAAGAACCATAAGAGGAAGCTCTACACTTTGAAATCACCAGGGGATAAATATAGAAACCAAATCGATTTTATACTGGTAGATGAAAGATACAGGAATGGAATCAACAAGGTGCACACATTACCAGGTGCAGATATTAATAGTGACCACAACTTACTTATGGCAGAAATAGAAATAAGAATGAAAAAACTGAAAAAGGTGACAATGGTGAAGAAGTGGGATTTAGAGAAGATAAGGTCCAACAAAGAACAAATTACAGAAATGCTGTCTCGGGACTTTCTAAACACATTACGAGACAAAGAAGCACCTGATAATGCCAACGAGTACTGGAATATGCTGAAAGAAGGAATCATTAATGCAGGGCAGCAAAATATAGGATATGTAAAAGGGAAAAGGTAAAAAAACCATGGGTCACACGAGAAATGATTTCCAAGATGGAGGAGAGAAGAAAATTGAAAAACAAGAACACTGAAGATGCAAGAAAGATATACCGGAGGTTAAATAACGAACTGCGAAGAGGAACAGAGCAGGCTAGGAAAAAATGGCTAAAAGAGGAATGTGATGAAATTGAAGAACTTGACAGGAAGGGAAGATATGACTTACTATACAACAGAGTAAAGACTATGACATGGGAACCAAACAGAGCAGGAAGTGCTACTATGGAAATTTTGAGTAAAGACGAAGAGGTAGTGTACAAAGATCATGATGATGTCCTCCAGAGATGGGAAGAATATATAAAAGAGCTATATGACACAAATAGCAAACCAGAAACTGTGGAACTTGAATCACACAACAGTGTAAGTGATGAAGATAAAGGACTGACCATCATAATGGAAGAAGTAAAGTCTGCCATTGCTGCAATGAAAAATGGCAAAGCGGTAGGTACAGATACAATACCGGGAGAAATACTAAAATGTTTGAACCACAATGGAATAAGAGAAATATTGAGGTTATGTAATAAAATATGACAGTGGTGAATGGCCTGAGGACTTTTTGACAACAATAATGATTCCATTACTGAAAAAACAAGGAACCAAGAAATGCAGTGAGCACAGAACAATCAGCCTCATTTCACATGCAGTCAAAGTGATGTTAAGAATAATTAATAAGACTTGAAAAAGTAATAGAGGAGAATCTCGGTGAGGAGCAGTTTGGCTTTAGATGGAATACGGGCACAAGAGATGCAATAAGGCTCCTACGAAATTTGGGAGAAAGGTTTATTGAAAAAGGAAGAGACCTATATATGTGCTTCATCGATTTAGAAAAGGAATTTGACAATGTGGTTTGGGACATGCTGGCGACTATTATGAGGGAAAAGAGTGGACTGGAGAACCAGAAGACTTATAAACTCATTGTACCTTAATCAAAAAGTTTCAGTTAAAGTGAGAGGAGAAAGTACAAACTGGATCAGACTTGGGAAAGGAGTAAGACAAGGATGCTGTTTATCACCTACTCTTTTCAACCTGTACTTGGAAAATATGATTGATTAATGCTCATTAGATGACAAAGGAGTAGAAATTGGAGGAAGAAGAGTAGGGTGCTTGAGATTTGCTGATGACATGGTCCTTCTAGACACAGGGGAAAAAGAATTACAGGATTTGGTGGACACCATTGCAACTAACGGAAAAAAATATGGAATAAAAATTAACACAAATAAAACAAAAGTATTGGCAATAGGAGGAAATAAGGAAATAAAAACTGTGCTGAATGGAGAAACACTAGAACAGGTGAAAAATTTTAAGTATCTTGGAAGCTGGATAGACACCGACTGGAAGTGCACCACAGAAATTAAAACAAGGATAGCAATGGCAAAACAGGTGTTTTATAACACAAGGAGAATCTTCTGCAGTGGTCTGGACAGAGAACTCAGAAAGAGACTCATAAAATGTCTCGTGTGGAGTGTTCTTCTATATGGCACTGAAACATGGACTATGAGGAAAAAAGACAGAGAAAGGCTGGAGGCTTTTGAGATCTGGACATGGCAGAAGATGGAAAGAATAAGTTGGATGGACAGAGTAAAAAATAAAGAGGTACTGAGAAGAGTGGTAGAGAAAAGACAGTTACTAAATGTAATAAAGAGAAGAAAAAGAAATTGGATTGGGCATATATTAAGAAAGAATGACGGACTGATAAAAACAGTTTTAGAAGGTTATGTAGAAGGGAAAAGGAAGCGAGGAAGGAAGAGATTCCAGATACTGGATGACATGATGGATGGTACAACATACAGCAGCCTTAAGAAGGAAGCATTGGATCGCAGAAAATGGAGAGGCAAAGGACCTGCTAATATAGCAGATAACTGATGATGATGATGACGATGATGAACACTTTCATTGTAATCAGGAGAACAGGAGGAAACTTTGAGAAGGCCTTCCCTTTCCATATTCTCAAGGCATGGAAAGGTATTGCTTGGTCCCAAAAAAGAGTCAAATAACTATGTAATGGAACACTTCTAGTTGAAACTGCTAATTCAACCCAGGTATCTAAGCTTCCGGGATCTAAGGACTTAGATGAATACCCACTAGAGGCCTTAACTTTAGTGAGGGTGTTGTTACTAGCTCCAATATGCTATATCTGTCTCGAGGTTTGTCCATTTGTTCCTAACCCAGAGTGATGGTAAAAATTGGAAGAATTTGGCTGTACCTCTATGGGATGTAATGGGAGTGCTACATGTGGCCATTGCTGAGGCTCAGCTCACAAAACAGGCAATTATTGTATACTTCTTGCAAAATATATGAACTGCTCCTAGGATCACCCAGTGTGGAGCAAGAAGTGCGAGGTTTTACAACAAGGAATGGAAAATTCAGGAGTTGAAAGTCAAGCTATGGTGAAGCTATAAAAGCTTTCAGAGCTACGCAATCTCACGTTCTTGCTACTTCTTTCACATGAGCCCTTAAGATGCCAATTGCTGAGCGTGATGCCTCTGCACAATCTCAGACCACAGATTAAAGTATGAGCTATGAACTTGTTGGAGAACCTGTGGGGGAAATGCTCCAGTTGAAACTGAAGTCTTCGAAAGCCATCAGCAGTGGGTGTCACCATCTAAGGCACATACCACTACCCACCATCAGAAACAAACTAAGCCATACCTCTAACCCATCTGTAAAGAAAAACGTCATTCAAAAAGTAATTCAAAGTCCAAGAAAGTGGTAGCTAAACCTTCAGATTGGTGAGCTTTCTCCCTCTCTGGTGGGAACTAAGCTTTGGAAGACACGGCCTTCCAGTGACAGGATCTGGAGAGCTAAGAACTGGCTAACATTCCCCCTGATCTCACCAGCAAATCACCTCTGAAGGAGAAAGAAAAGACCAACCATCACTAAACAATGGTTGCCACATGAACTTCTGCATTGCAGTTGTATTTAAATTGATACCGCTCACATTTGGAAGAATGACAGCTCCTGGTCCTGGAGAAACACTTCTGCATCTGGTGACAAGATACTCATTTTAAAGTCAGACACATCAGCATTATGAGGTTACCACCCCTACAGGAAAAATGATGACACTGGAGGTAGGGCTAAAGGTGGAGTGACTGTTTTCATTGATGACAGTCACCCCTCCTCACCTATCCCTCTTACCACGACCATGGCAGTAATAGCTGAGAAAGTTCTCACACCCTTTAATATCACAGCATGTTCTTTGTGCCATCCACCTAATGATGATTTGGTTGTAAACATACTGACAGAACTCTTCAGGCACTCCCACACCCATTCCTCATGGGGGACTTAAGTGCACACATTGTGTTGTAGGGCTCACCTACCACTTGCTGCAGGGGTCAGATGCTCTAGCGATTCATCCGTTCTGAGAATATCTGCTTTCTGAACTTGGGTCAGATGATGCACTTTTCCACAGCTCCAATGTCTTTTTTCAGCCACTGACCTTTATTATTCCCCAGCTGTTGCAGACTGAGTTCAGTGGGAAGTGGTTACAGATTCACATTCCAGTGTCCTCTTCCCAGTGTGGATCATTTTGTCGACAGGGGCTGACAGGAGACCATGCAGATGGATGATAGAAAGGGCAAATGGGTTGCAGTATAGTTGATAGGCTATTTTTGAACAAAAGGATTGTGCACAGGACACAGTGGTCCATATCAGTTGTGAGATCCATTCAGCTGCTGCAAAGTCCATCCCCCAGTGTAGTAGCCACCTCAGATGATGGCCTGAGCCTTGGTGGAATTAAGACTAGATTGGCAATCAGGGCCAAATGAACAGTTCTGCAGAACTTCAAACACCATCCAAATACAGGAAACCTTCATGCCTACAGATCTGTGAGAGCACATGGGAGGTGAGTGATAAAAGAACAGGTCTTCCTGGAAGGAATTCTTGACGTATATTAATTGGTCCACTTCTGCTGCGCAAGTTTGGGACTCAGTAAAGTGGATTTCAGGCAAGCGCAGTACACTTCCCCTTACAGGCTTGCCAAGGAATTTGGTGTTGATAGACATGACAAGCCATGGCGCAGGTTTTAGCTGAAAACATTTTTACTGTCACCAAGTCATCCAGACAAGCTCCTGCTTTACAGATGTTCCATAGGATTGCAGAGATTAGGAAATTCAATTTCTTGTCATGTAATGAGGAAGTCCACAACCTTCCGTTCTCCATTTGGCAACTGGAATTAGCTTTGTCTGTAGCCAGAGACACAGCTCCAGGACGTGATAAGATCCACTATGTCAGGCTTTGTCATCTGTGCTCTGAACTGAAAGGATGGCTCCTTTGTTGTTTTAGTCAGATCTGGTTTCATGGACACTACCCCATGAATTTGAAGGAGGCAATATTAATTCCATTCTGGAAACCAGGCAAAGACCTTAGTGCCCCTAACAGTTACTGGGGTGTAGCCCTTACAAGTGGTATGGGTAAGACTCGTCAACCCATGGTCAACTGCCACCTCCTCTGGTTGCTTGTGTCGTGAGGTCATGTGATCCCCTAGTGGTGTGATTTCAGCCCCTACACTACAATTCCACTCTGGACAATCAAAATTTACTGGATACAGCGATACAGGAATCCTTGTTATTCTGAAACCATTTGGTTTGGGGAATTTTTAGACATCCAGAAAGTATGAAACGTTTTGCAGGTACAACATCCTTTGCCAACTTCATGAATGGGGACTACATAGACATCTGCCACTTTTTATCCAGTTCTTTCTTGTGGACCGGCATTTTTGATACACATGGGAAATGCCTTGGGTGACTGATATGTTAAAGAGAATTGTCATGCTAGGCAGTGTATTCAGTGAAATTTCCTGGCAGATTAAAACTGTGTGCCGGACCGAGACTTGAACTCGAGACATTCACCTTTCGCATGCAAGTGCTCTACCATCTGAGGTACCCAAGCATGACTTAAGCACACTCTGCTGCAGAGTGAAAATCTCATTCAGTGTACTCAGTGTCACACTGTTCGCCATCACTGTCAGTGGCATTTCCTCCACAGTCAGGAGAACTGTCAAATACTCTTTGTTTGTGGATGACTTTGCAATCTTCTACTCTTCCTCTGATCTTACAACAGTGACAATGTAGCTGAAAACCTGGACCAGGACTACTGCATTTTGGTAATCACCAGAGAAGATTACACACGCCAATTTTAACTGTCCTTGTCAAAGTTTTAACCAACCAGTATTCACAATGAGGGACAATATTTTACGTTTTCAAGAAACTGAGCACTTTTTGGGTTTATTATTTGACTCAAAATTAACTTGAAAGACATATGAACAAAGGGCTTTCAGTCATTGAACACTTTTAACTGCCTTAGTGTACAAATAAGGGACGCTTGACAGGTCCTCCCTCTTGCAGTTTTATACGGCATTTGTTCAATCACTTTTAGTTTACGGCAGTGTGGTCTATATATCAGTCCTTATTTCCTATCTCAAGGTGTTAGGTGCTGTCCACCATGAGGACATTCTGATATTCAATGGAGCCTTTTGGACCAGTCCATTTCAGTCTCTCTGGATTTGGCTGGATAGGTGCTGAAAATCTCTCTGTCCCAACTTTGGTTTCGTCCATTTTAAGCACGTACCACAGTTTTATTGTCGTTTATACAGATGGATCACAGGACAAGAATGTCTTCAGTTTTGCTGTTTTCCCTCAATGGGTTTTCAAAGTGTGTCTTCCAGAATAATTCACAAATTATGATGCAGGGTTAAATGACATTCTAATGGCACTGAAGGGGATACAGACATCACCGTACAAGGTTTCTTGTCTGTTTCGACTTGCTTAGTTTACTACAAGAACTTCACCAATTGTATCCAGAAATATGGAAGACCAGTTGATTCAACACATCAATGACTCACTATAGTGATGCAAACACTGTGGCAAGGAAGTGATAATTTGCTGGGTACCTGGCCACATCATGATACAAGGAAACTATATGGCCAACAAAGCCACTGAGGATTCATGTTAGAATGGTGCTGTTCATCAGTGTCCCATTTTGTTGCATGCCATCATCTCATTTTCTGACAAATGCATCATGTCAGTAGGAGACTAAATGGTTGCATGAGACACAAAACTAACTTAATTCTTGTTGTCATCTGTCTTCTGACTGGTTTTATGTGGCCCATCGGAAATTCCTCCTTGGTGCCTACCCCTTCATCTCAAAGTAGCACTTGCAAGCCATGTCCTCAATTATTTGTTGGATGTATTCCAATCTCTGCCTTCCTCTTCAGGTTTGCCCTCTACAGCTTCCTCTAGTACCATGTAAGTCATTCCCTGATGTCTTAACGTCTTATTATCCTGTCCCTTCTCCTTTTAGTGTTTCCCATGTATTCCTTTCCTCACCGATTCTGCGTAGAACCTCCTCATTCCTTACCTTATCATCCACATAATTTTCAACATTTGCCTGCAGCACCATATCTCAAATGCTTTGATTCCCTTCTGTTCTGGTTTTCCCACAGTCCGTGTTTCACTGACATACAACACTGCTCCAGACATACATTCTGAAAAATTTCCTCCTCATATTAAGGCTTGTGTGTGACACTAGTAGACTTCTGTTAGCCTTTCTGACAGGGCTAGTCTGCTTTTGATTTCCTCCTTGCTCCACTGGTCATTGGTTATTTTGCTGTCTAGGTAGCAGAATTCCTTAACTTCATCTACTTCATGCCCATCAGTCTTGATGTCAAGTTTCTCACTCTTCTCATTTCTGCTACTTTTCATTACTTTCGTCTTTCTTTGATTTACACTCAGTCCATATTATGTACTCATTACATTGTTCATTCCATTCAGCTTATCATGTAATTTATCTTCACTTTCACTCAGGATAGCAATGGCATCAGTGAATCATATCATTAATATCCCTTTGCATTTTATTTTAATTCCAGTCATGAAGCATTCTTTTATTTCTATCATTGCTTATTTGATGCACAGATTGAACAGTAGGGAGGAAAGACTACATCCTGTCTTTCACACTTTTTAATCTGAGAACTTCATTTTTGGTCGTCTTCTCTTATTATTCCTTCTTGGCTCTTGTATATATTGTATATTAGTGTCTGTCCCTATAGCTTACCCCTATTTTTCTCAGAATTTTGAACATCTTGACCAGTTTACATTGGCGAATGCTTTTTCCAGGTCAACAAATCCTATGAATGTGTCTTGATTTTTCTTTGGTGTTCCTTCCATTATCGACTGCAATGTCAAGATTGCCTCTCTGCTCCTTTTGTAAAGCCAAACTGATCGTCATCTAGCACATCCCCAATTTTCTTTTCCACTCTTCTGTGTATAATTATTGTCAGAAACTTGGGTGCCTGAGCTGCTAAGCTGACTGTGTGATAATTCTTGCACTTGTCAACTCTTGCAGTCTTCGGAATTGAGTGGATGATATTTTTCTGAAAGTCAGATGATACGTCCCCAGACTCATACATTCTAGACACCAATGTGAACAGTCAATTTGTTGCCACTTCTCCCAATGATTTTAGAAATTCTGATGGAATCTTATCTGTCCCTTATGCTTTACTTAATTTTAAGTCTTCCGAAGCCGTCTTAAATTGATTCTATTAATGGATACCCTATCTCTTCTAAATTGACTTGTGGTTCACCTATCACATCTGAAAAATCTTTCCCCTCATAGAGGCCTTCAATGTACCCTTTACACCTATCTGCTCTCACCTCTGCATTTAACAGTGGAATTCCCATTGCATTCTTCATATTATTACCCTTGTTTTTTGTGTCACCAAAGGTTGTTTTGACTTTCCTGTATGCTGAACTTCTTTGATTTATTCGGAATTTCCATGCAGCCTTTTTGTCTTAGCTCCCTGTGGTTCCTATTTATTTCCTTCCTCAATGACTTGTATCTCTATGTTCCTGAGTTTCCCTGAACTTTTTGTACTTCTTTCATTCATTGATCAACTAAAGTATTTCTTCCGCACTCATGGTTTCTTCACAGTTACCTTCTTTGTACCTTTGTTCTTCTTTCCAACTTCTGTGATTGCCCTTTTAAGAGATGTCCATTCCTCTTCAGCTGTATTGCCTACTGAGCTGTTCCTCACTGTGCTGTCTATAGCCTTATAGAACTTAAAAGTGCATCTCATCATCCCTTAGTATATCTGTATCCCACTTTTTTGAGTATTGATTCTTCCTGACTATTCTCTTGAACTTCAGACTACTCTTCATCACTATTTCAATAGAGTCTGTACCTGCTCCTGGGTATGCCTTACAGTCCAGTATCTGATTTCCGAATCTCTGTATTGCCATGATGTAATCTACCTGAGATCTTTCCTTATCTGCATGCCTTTTCCAAGTATACCACCACCTCTTGTGATTCTTGAACAGAGTATTTGCTATTACTAGCTGAAATTTATTACAGAACTCAATTGGTCTTTCTCCTCTAACTCTCCATGTCCCACGCCCATATTCTCCTGTATCCTTTTCTTCTACTCCATCCCCTAAAACTTCATTCCAGTCCCCCATGACTATTTTATTTTCATCTCCCTTAATGTACTGTATTTCCCTTTCAACATCCTCATGTACTTTCTCTGTATTTTCATCTTCAGCTTGTGGCATCAGCACGTACGAGGTGTGGCTAGAAAAAAAACCGGACTAGTACTGGTGAAACAATAAAACGAATGCAATAAGGCTGAAAGTCGCGTGGCCTGTCACGTGACTCTCGCTCCACCTACTGCTCGAGTTTCATCTGCCTCCTGCACCCAGTCTCCCTGTGGCGTCTGTTTTAAGTAGTTGAGTGTACTGTGCGTCGGAAAATGTTGAGTGTACAGAAAGCCCAGCGTGTTAACATCAAATTTTGTTTCAGACTACGAAAATCTGCAAGTGAAACGTTTGTAATGTTACAACAAGTGTACGGAAATGAGTGTTTATCGCGAACACAAGTGTTTGAGTGGTTTAAACGATTTAAAGATGGCCGCGAGACACCAGTGATGACACTCGCACTGGCAGACCATTGTCAGCAAAAACTGATGCAAACATTGAAAAAATCGGTAAACTTGTTCGACAAGATCGCCGTTTAACAATCAGAGCAGTGTCTGAGTTAACAGGAGTTGACAAGGAAAGTGTTAGGCAGATTCTTCATGAAAGTTTCAACATGAACAAAGTGTGTTCCAAAATGGTTCCAAAGTGTTTCACAATTGAACAGAAGGAACGCCGAAGAATGATTTGTTCTGACATCCTGGAAAACATTGAAAGTGATCCCACCTTCTTACAAAATGTTATTACTTGTGATGAATCGTGGTTCTTTACTTACGATCCCGAAACTAAACGCCAATCGATGCATTGGAAAACTCCTGGTTCTCCACGACAAAAAAAAGCACGAATGTCAAAATCGAAATTCAAGGCAATGATTTTTTTTTTTTTTGACATCAAAGGGATTGTGCACATTGATTGGGTACCAGAGGGACAAACAGTGAATCAGCATTACTACATTAGCGTCCTGGCTACCCTACATGAGCGAGTACGGAGAAAACGGAACGATTTGTGGAGAAAAAAGTCATGGATCCTTCACCAAGACAATGCCCCAGCTCACAGTGTGTTGTCAGTGAAGACGTTTTTGGCAAAACACAACATTCCCATCTTAGATCATCCACCCTACTCACCTGATTTGGCCCCCTGTGACTCTTTTCTTTTCCCTAAAGTCAAGTCAGCTTTGAAAGGAACTAGATTTGAGACTGTTGAAGCAGTAAAAGAAAAAGCGACGGAAGTAATGTATGGACTTACCGAAAATGATCTGCAGCATTGCTATGAACAGTGGAAAATTCGTATGGAACGGTGTAGAGACCGAGGAGGAGAATACATTGAAGGAGATAACATGAAATTGTAAATAATTGTAAATAAATGTTTTTTCCAGCATCAGTATGGTTTTTTTCTAGCCGCACCTCGTATACCAGAACTATTGTTGCTGGTGTCAATTTGCTGTCGATTCTGACAAGATCAAACCTATCACTGAACTGTTCACTATTCCACACTCTCTGCCATACCGTCCTATTCATAATGAATCCTACACCTATTATACGATTGTCTGCCACTGTTTATAGTACCTTATACCCATCTGACCAGAAATCCTTGTCTTTCCATTTAACTTCGCTGACCACTAATATATCTAGATTGAGCCTTTGCATTTCCCATTTCAGATTTTCTAGCTTCCCTACCACATTCAAGCTTCTTACATTCCATGCCGTGGGATGCAGGATGTTATCCTTTAATTGATCATTCAATCTTTTTCTCATGGTCACCTCCCTCTTGACAGTCCCATCCTGGAGATCCGAATGGAGGACTAGTCCAGAATATTTTGGCATTGGAGAGATCATGACACTATCTCAGTTACAGGCCACATGTTCTGTGAATTCACACTACATGTATTTAATACAGAGGTTTCCATTGTCTTCTGCATCCTCATGACATTGATCATTGCTGATTCTTTCGCCTTTAGGAGCAGCTTCGTACTCAAGGACAAGAGAGTGCTCTGAAAATCTGTCAACTCCTCTGCCCACTTCGACAAGGCTGAGACAGCATCTATGACGACAGGTCGTACAAGGAATGTCAAGAAAGGTAGGAAGATATATTTCTTTGGCAAGGCAGACAGGATACAAATTTCAAGATACTCAGCAGTGTGCAACAAATATTCAGTGATGAGGATGAAGAGCTGGAGAACAAATGGAAAAAAATTCAAAGGCATCATTCAATATGCCCTAGACAAGTATGTTCTGAGTAAGGTTTTGAGGGATCGGAAAGATCCACCATTGTTTAATAGCCATGTTAGAAAAGTGCTATGTAAACAAACAGCACTTCATCTCAGATTCAAGAGAAGTAAAATCCTAGCTGACAAACAAAAGCTGAATGAAGCAAAAATGAGCGTAAGGAGAGCAATGAGAGAAGTGTTCAATGATTTCAAAAGTAAGATGTTGTCAACCAACCCGAGTAAAAACCATGAGAGATTTTGGTATGTAAAATCAGTAAGTGGGTCAAAATCATCTACTATTCTCTCAGTGACCACACTGGCACCAAAACACAAGATAACAATGAGAAGGCCAAAATACTGAATTCAGTCTTCCAAAGTTGTTTCACCATGGAAGATCATAACACTGTCCCTCCTTTCAATCATTGTGCGAACATTGAAATGAAATGGGAGATATTGAGATAATTGATAGCGGTATTGAAAAGCGGCTACAACTGCTTAGTAGTGGAAAGGCTGCAGGACCAGATGAGACACCTGTGAGATTCTGTAAAGATTATGCAAAAGCACTTACTCCCTTCCTAGCAGTAATTCATCATAGATCGTTTGAACAATGAAAGGTACCTAGCAACTGGAAAAAAGTGCAGCTCATTCCCGTTTAATAAGAAAGGCTGTAAGACAGATCCACATAATTATAGACCTATATCATTGATGTCAATCTGTTGTAGAATTATGGAACATGTTTTACGCTAAAAAATTGACTTCTTGGAAGAAAATCAACATGGATTCCACACAGATCGTGCAAAACTCAGCTGGCTCTGTGTCTCCACGAGATCACAGCGCAGTGGACAATGGCGCTCATGCTGATGTTATGTTCCTTGACTTCAGTAGGGCATTTCATAGCTTTCTGCATTGCCGTTTACTGAAAAGGGGGGGGGGGGGGGGGGAAATTCGAGCTTACGGAGTATCAGAACAGACCAGCCCCTCTGTGGGTCTGGGGGCTAGAATAGGCCCGAGATATTCCTGCCTGTCATACGAGGTGACTAAAAGGAGTTTCACACATTTCAGCCTCTATGTGATGGTCCCCTGTAGGGTTTATTTATTTATTGTTCCATTGGACCACATTTAGGAGAAGTCTCCATGGTCACGGAACGAGTCAATACATGAAATTATAACACAATTGTAGAAACAGATAAAATGAAATATAAGAAATATATTCAGGCGACAAGTCGTTAGTTTAAATAAAGAAAATCAAGACTGTAGCACTGGAATTTGCTTAATTTTTTAGCTATTCCAGGAGCTCCTCGACAGAATAGGAGGAGTGAGCCATGAGGAAACTCGTCAGTTTAGACTTAAAAGCGTTTGGGCCACTGCTAAGATTTTTGAGTTCTTGTGGTAGCTTATTGAAAATGGATGCAGCAGAATACTGCACTCCTTTCTGCACAAGAGTCTAGGAAGTGCATTCCACATGCAGATTTGATTTCTGCCTAGTATTAACTGAGTGAAAGCTGCTAACTCTTGGGAATAAGCTAATATTGCTAACAACAAACGACATTAAAGAAAATACATACTGTGAGGGCAGTGTCAAAATTCCCAGACTATTGAATAGGGGTCGACAAGAGGTTTTCGAACTTACACCATACATAGCTCAAACAGCTCATTTTTGAACCAAAAATACCCTTTTTGAATCAGAAGCATTGCCCCCACAAAATAATACCATATGACATAAGCGTATGAAAATATGCGAAGTATACTACTTTTCGTGTTGAAATGTCACTTATTTCAGATACTGTTCTAATGGTAAGTAAAGCAGCATTTAGTTTCTGAACAAGATCATGAACATGGGCTTTCCACAACAGCTTACTATCTATCCGTATGCCTAGGAACTAGAACTGTTCCGTCTCGCTTATAACATGCCCATTCTGTCTGACTAAAATGTCAGTTCTTGTTGAATTGTGAGTTAGAAACTGTAAAAACTGAGTCTTACTGTGATTTAGCATCAAATTATTTTCCACAAGCCACGAACTTATATCATGAACTACATTATTTGATAATGTTTCAATATTACACACAAGATCCTTCACTACCAAGGTGGTGTCATCAGCAAACAGAAATATTTTTGAATCACCTGTAATACTAGAAGGCATATCATTTATATAAATAAGAAACAGCAGTAGCCCCAGCACCGACCCTTGGGGAACACCCCATTTAACAGTGCCCCATTGGGACTGAACATCATTACCACTCTCAATATTGCGGAGGATTACCTTCTGCTTTCTGTTCTTAAAGTAGGAGGCGAACCAATTGTAAGCTACTCCCCTTACTCCATAATGTTCCAACTTCTGCAGTAATATTTTGTGGTCAACAGTCAAAAGCCTTCGTTAAATCAAAGAAAACACCTAACGTTCGCAACCTTTTATTTAATCCGTCCAAAACCTCACAGAGAAGAGGCTATAGCATTTTCAGTTGTTAAGCCATTTCTAAAACCAAACTGTACATTTGACAGCAAATTATGTAAATTTAAATGCTGCAGTAACCTTGTATATACAACCCTCTCGATAACTTTAGCAAACACCGATGGCATAGAAATAGGTCTATAATTGTCAACATTATCCCTGTCTCCCTTTTTATAAAGTGGCTTCACTACCGAGTACTTTAATCGGTCAGGAAACCGACCACTCCTAAAGGAAAAGTTACAGATATGGCTAAGTACTGAGCTAACATACGTGGAACAATACTTCAGTATTCTGCTAGATACCCCGTCATATCCATGAGAGTTCTTGGTCTTTAGTGATTTAATTATTAACTCAATCTCCCTCTTGTCAGTATCATGGAGGAGCATTTCAGGTAACAGTCTCGGAACACTTTTTTCTAAGAGCGCTATATGATTCCCTGTTGGGACTAGGTTTCTATTTAGTTCACCTGCTATATTCAGAAAGTGATTATTAAGAACTGTACATATATGCGACTTATCAGTAACACGGACATCCCCACTACGCACTGATTCTATATTCTCGACCTGTCTCTGCAGACCAGCCACTTCCTTTACGACTGACCATGTGGTTTTAATGTTATCCTGAGACTTAGCTATTCTATCTGCATACCACATACTTTTTGCCTTCCAAATAACTTTTTTAAGCACCTTACAATACTGTTTGTAATGGGCTGCTGCATTTAGATTTTGACTGTTTCCAACGTTTTGATATAATTGCCACTTTGTTCTACAAGATATTCTTATCCCATTAGTCAGCCACCCAGGCTGCCTGTTTGTGCTAGTACCCTGTTTTGAACATTCTAATGGAAAGCAACTTTCAAAGAGCACGAGAAAAGTCTTGATGAAAGCATTATATTTATCGTCTACTGTATCAGCACTATAAACATCTTGCCAATCTTGTTCCTTGATAAGGTTTACAAAAGTCTGTACAGCAACTGGATCAGCTTTCCTAAAAAGTTGGTAACTATATTTAACATGTGTTGCAGCACAAAAATCTTTTAGACTTAAAATTTGTGCATCATGATCTGAAAGGCCATTCACCTTTTTGCTAACAGAATGCCCTTCTTATAATGACGAATGAACAAAAATATTGTCTATGGTTGTTCTACTGTTCCCCTGTACTCTCATTGGAAAGAATATGGTTTGCATAAGATTATATGAATTAAGGAGGTCTACCTGCATCCTTTTCCTTGCACCATCACTTATACAATTAATATTGAAGTCACCACATATAACTAACTTCTTGTATTTCCTATAAAGTGAACCAAGAACCTCCTCTAGCTTTAGCAAAAATGTTGTGAAGTCGGAGTCTGGGGATCTATAAATAACAGTGGCAAGAAGTTTAGCTCCACTAAATTTAACCACACCTGCACAACATTCAAACACCTTTTCAGTGCAGTACTTTGAAACATCAATTGACTCAAATGAGATACCGTTTTTTACATACATGGCTACTCCCCCACACCGCAAAGAGCTCCTAGAAAAGCTGCCAGCCAACCTGTATCCTGGTAAAGGAAGCCTCTGAATTATCCCCTTATTTAAGAAGTGTTCAGATATACCAATAATTTCAGAGTCAACATCTATAAGCAGTTCACTAACTTCATCTGTAATACCTTGTATATTTTGATGAAATATACTAATTCCCTCATTAATCGGATACCCAAGCTTTGTAGAAAGTGGTTTCTTTGTTAGAGAGACTTCCATTAAGCAGAAATACCTACCAGTTGACTTCAATCTAAACAAGGTTTGACCTCCATTCTACAAAATTTTTTCAAAGAGCGAACCAATTGGGGAAGGGCACCTTACAAGGCGTATCGTGTCCATCATGCATTGACATCTTTAGCACACTTTCTTGTCGTCGCATTGCAGTCCTGCCCATTCTCCATCTCATGGGAGAGGACACCTTCCTGCGTGCATTTTCCACAATTCACTATGCAGCATCGATTTCTGCATCGACAATGAACATGGACTTCTTTGCACCTGATAGCCAGCATGGTAGCCAGTCCGTAGTGGTGGGGCCACCATGTACCCTGTTTGTTGTAGTCCCCTGACCACACAGGGATTGCTCTGCTGATGATGCCTGCGCCGTTAACTCCCCATGTATGCCAAGGGGTAGACGCCCAGCCCTCTGGGGCACCAGGACTCCCGATAATGGCCATCCTGACAGGTGGCCTTTGCTGCAGCTAGGCGGTGCCCATGGGGAGGGCCCCTGGTTGGAGTGGGTGGCATCAGGGCAGATCACACGTGATGAAGTGTAGTCCATCATCTCTTGCTGGTGGTGAAACACCAGCAGTCTCTAAGCGATGACGAACTCGATTAAATGCACAGAAGTATGACCCCAAATCATTCCCCTCCCTGGCCACACCATGGGAGGAACATCAGGCTAAAGATGGCAGCGGATCTTATTCGCCACGGTACCTTGTATGTTCAAGAGCTGATGAGGAAACTTTCATGACGATGAAGCCTCAGTTTTTTGTTGAGCATTTAGAGGACAAGTTCAGGGAGGTGGAGGGCTTAAATGAGATCTGTGTCAGTCTTGATCAAAACAGAGTCCTCTGCCACGTCACGGGAGTTACTCACTTCTGACATGGAGGGGAATGTTTCTGTAGCCATCACGCCCCATAAGAGCTTAAATATGGTCCAGGGTATCACAGATACCTTCTTTTGCTGTCCAACGATGAGCTGCACGCCAATTTAGAGCAGCGAGGTGTATATTTCATCCAGTGTGTCCACTGGGGTTGGAAGGATAATCAGGTTGCCACCAGTTCCTTCAACTTGGCCTTTGAGGGTGATATGTTGCCCGAGAAGGTCAAGGTGATGGTGTGCCGGTGTGATGTAAAGCCCTATATCCCTCACCCAATGCGGTGCCTTAAGTGCTGTAAGTTTGGTCATGTGTCTTCCTGCTGTACTTCCAGCATAACATGCCAAGATTGCGGACGCCCATCACATCCCAATATTCCATGTCCCCCGCCTCCCATCTGTGTCAGCTGTGGAGAGCACCATTTGCCTTGCTCCCCTGACTGCAGGATTCTCCAGAAAGAAAGGAAAATCATGGAGTACAAGACCCTGGACCAACTGACCTACACTGAGACTAAGAGAAAATTTGAACATCTGCTGCCTGTGCGTATGACATCGTCTTATGCTGCCGCTACAACAGTTTTGGCACCATCAGCTCCGCCAACCCAGGTCACCTCTCGGAGCCAGAAGAGTACACCTGCCCCCTTGACAGTGGGGGGCATTTCTGTCCCTGTTGCTCCTGCACCACCTACTTCAGGAGCAACACCCCCTCAACCATCAGGGACATCCGTCTCCATTTCTAAGCTGGAGGAGCATAAGTCCTCTTCGGGTTCTCTCACTAGGAAGGGTCCCCTGGGACACTCCATTCCCAGGTTTCTTCTAGTGGGAAAGATGACACCCGCCAGTGTCTGAAGAGCCCAAAAGCAGCTGGCTGTAGGGCTTCATGCTCATACCCAGTCCCGGAGACTGAGCCAGTGAAGTCCTCCCAGCCAGGGAAACCCAAGGAGCAGTGAGAGAAATCCAAAATGAAAACTCCCAAGACCAAGGAAACTGTGGTGGCACCCAAACCACTGCTACCTACAAGCTCTGTGGCTGAGGATGGGGTGGAGGTTTTGGTGCCTGCTGAGGACCTAGATCTCGCCAGAACCTCAGACACAATGGATATAGACTGCTCAGGCAATAAATCAGAGGCAGCGCATGACTCTGAGGAGTAAACTGCCTCATTAAATGTTCCATGCCTTCCCAGTCTCACGATGTCATCCTCCAGTGGTGGCAGAGCTACGGCAACTGTTGCACTTTACACCTGCTACCTGCATTGCTCTCCAGGAAACATGGTTCCCAGAAATGCGGATTCCTGCCTTCCACAGATATAAGGGATATTACATGAACCATAGCGACTACAATAGAGTGTCAGGTGGAATTGGCATTTATGTCCTAAACTTGGTCTGTAGCTGAAGCTCTGGCTGTCAGAATAAGGATGATGTGGGAAATAACTGTCTGCAATGTATATCTTCCTCCAGATGGTGCAGTACCCCTGAATGTATTAGTTGCACTGATTGATCAACTCTCTAAACTTCTCCTACTTCTGGGAGATTTTAATGCCCATAACCCCTTGTGGGTTGGTACTACGCTCACTGGCAAGGTCAGAGATGTCAAAACTGTACTGTTGCAATTCGACCTCCTCCTCTTACATACTGGGTCCACCACACATTTCATTGTGGCTCATGGTAGTTACTCGGCCATTGATTTATCAATTTGCAGCCCAGGACTTCTCCCAGCTATCCACTGGAGAGCACATGATGGCCTGTGTGGTAGTAGTTGTTAGTTGGTCTATGGAGGAACGTGTTAGTGGAGTGGTGATAAGAAAAAATTGTTCCTAGCAATTAATTTCAGTTTGAAAAAGGTTTTTTGTCCCTATCAGGTGGACTTTTTATGTGCAATTTTAAACCCTGGACATTAGTTTTATTTGTAAATTTATTTCCTACGGAGATTGTATAATTTTACGGGATGTAACACTCAGTACTCTAACAGTCTGTTTATGTGTACTATTTAAATGAACCACACAAAATTATATGCTTTTGTGTGATGAATAGTCAAATGCTGCAGGCTTTGTTTAGTGCAGTAAAATAAACTAGAAGCATTTAGACAACACTTATTTAATTGTAAAAATAAATGTTATGTAGCATAAATTAAAAATTTCAAATCATTTTTGCCTTGATCCCAGTTTAAACATCGGGCTCCCAGAGACCCCTACTTGTGGTATGAAATGGAAAAAATTTCCCATGCTTCATGACAGAGCATATGGGAACAATGCAGGAGACCTGCACCGCCATACTAGCCAGGGTCCGAATGGAGGTGGTTTGCCATTGCCTTCCTCCAACTGTAATGGGGACATGATGATGATGATGATGATGATGATGATGATGATGATGGGGACACAACAACACCCAAACATCTCGGGGCAGGTGAAAAATCCCTGACCCCGCCGGGAATCAAACCTGGGACCCAATGCTTGGGAAGCGAGAATGCTACAGCGAGACCATGAGCTGTGGAGCTCGTGGCATACGTTACAGAAAAGTCTCCTCTTGAGTTATGGGTTAAATGACTTCCATCTGTTGATACACTACCAAATACAGCAAGAAGCGAGAACGCTACAGTGAGACCATGAGCTGTGGAGCTCGTGGCATACATTACAGAAAAGTCACCTCTTGAGTTACGGTTTAAATGACTTCCATCTGTTGATACACTACCAAATACAGCAGCGGCCTCGTTTGTACTGTGCGTACAGTTACAATGCAGTGAGGCCAGTACACTGATGCTAGCAGTCAAATGTGTTGTTATGGGTGAATACTATCGATGGCCACTTGGAGGGGTGTGTCACCATGTTTTAAGTATGTTTGTAGTTGGCTGTAGGTGTATGAACTTGCAATAGTTCCCATGTCAGTAGTGAGAGGTTGGCTGTCATCAGTATGCTCTGATGACTGACTGTGCCCTCTGGGAAGCTCTTCATAACTGTATTACACTGTAAAAAATCATTTACACACATCTTTGTCAAATTACTTTGAAAAAATTACTTCACTACAGTCTTGACACTATCGTATAACATTTCATTGTAGTTTCTTTGGAAAGGATGTTGAATAGTTAACTGTCTACTCAGCAGAATTTAATGTAATGCTGGTGGTGAGCATTGCTTGAAAACTGAGAAACCAAAATGAAGGAGAGTTAAGGCCTAGATAGCAACAAGCTCAGTGTGCTGACCAGAATTTGCTTAGTGAGCTACAGTGCGAGAACAGAAAGATTAGGGAATGGTTCAAGAATGGACAAACCAGCATTTCAATTTGTCTTTGTGACAGTAATCTCACATTTTTGCTGGTAAGTAGTGTGGGATAGGGTAAGGATGACCTGCTAACATGGAAAACACCAAGGAACGCACAGCCACATAGTTTGTCAATTGCGAACATAATTTGAAATATAGTGGGGTTATACAACGTGATGTCCAGTCAGAGCTGGGTGCCTGGTGTGGCGCCTAGAGTCTCGCAATCTACTAACCACTGCACAATGTGAATTTCCAACACACCATCCTACAGTTGACCATCTCATAACCTTGTCAACCCGTGTCATTTCTGCGGAAATAACACTGTACGTGCATTTTTTGACCCGGAGAAAATGTAAAATACTTGCTTGAGGACTGGTATACTCCGTACTCTCTACACATGGGGCTTCTGAGGCTGCCTGCACCATTCCCTTCAGGAATTTTTAAAAGACAACTTTCAAGGTACATAAGGGTTTTGCTTGTCAACCCCATTTATCCAGGAAAATGTTGTGCCTCAGGGATCCGTCCTGAGTGTTGTCCTCCTTGCTGTCACCTTTGATACTGTTATGGCCTGTATCTCGCAGGGCATATCGGGCTCCCTTTTCATTGATGATTTTTCGATCTATTGCATTCTCCCACAGACTGGTCTCATTGAGCAGCGTCTTCAGTGATTGTCTTTACTCACGGAGCATTGACAAAGGCTTTTGCTTTTCCACTGACAAAACGGTTTGTAGGAATTTCTGGCAGTGCAATGGGTTTCTTCCACTGTCTTTACATCTTGAGCCTGTTGCTCTTCTGTCTGCTGAAACTGTGAAATTCCTGGGGCTCATGCTTGATAGGAAATTTTCTTAGTCCTCCCACATCTTACTTGGCTGCCTGCTATACCCTGTCCCATCAACAGCACTTCCTGGGGAGTGGATTGGACCTTCCTCCTCCAGTCCAACAGATCCCTTGTCCATTCAAAACTAGGCTATTGGTGTTCTTTTTATGCATCCATCTTGCACCATCATGGCATCTGTTTGGCTACTGAAGCATTTTACGCTAGCCCAATTGAGAGTATGAATGGAGAAGCTGCTGAATTACCACAGTCATATTGGTGTGATGTTCTCCTCAACAGGTGCACATGATGTTTGTCTGCCATGCCTGGCTACCCATCCTCTCCCCTCTTTTTTGATGATTCTTTTCACCACCAGTGTTAGGTGCATCCTTCTTCTGTTACTTCCCTTTTGGCTTCTGCTCCAGCTGCTTAAATACATGCTACCTGACACTTTACCAACCTCAGCTTCTTGCGGCTGCCTGTGTTCACTCCAGACTTCATAAGAACACTAATCCAGATTTGATCTATTGCATAAGTTTCTCAACCTTCGCACAGAACGTAGCAATAGTACATTTGTGTACACTGATGGCAGTAAGACTGATTGTGGTATCACGTGTGCCTTTGTCATTTGCATTGACAAATTTCGGTACCAGCTTCCAAAACACAGCTAAGTATTTACAGCAGAGCTCTTTGTTCTGTATCAAGCCACGCATTACATTTGGCAACACAGGCTTTTCAATTGTTATCTGCTCCAGTTCTCTCATATCCCTTCAGGTCCCCTGTGCTGCACAAGGTCCATCCCTTAGTGCAACTTGTTCAAGAAAGCTTCCACTTGCTCACTCTTTATGGAGCTACTGTGATCTTTATGTTGGTACCTGGTCATGTCGGTCTGATCAGAAACGCAGCTTCTCTTGTTGCTGCCAAGGCAACAGACTACCTCAGCCTGTTACTTCTTCCATACCATCTGATGATCTCTGTGTTGCCATCAGTCCGCAGGTGGTACCCTTGGGCATCACCACTGGTCCCCCCCTTCATGGGAACAAGCTCCAGCAAAGTCCATCTGCTTGTCATCAGCCTTTGACAGTTTGGCATTTCCTGACAGAATTCCCTTTTTTCAACCACTTATCTTCTCATTTATGTTTGCTGCCTGAGTTATTACCCATTTTAGCGAAAGCTCCACAGGCGGTTGATCCTGTCTTACCTTTAATCTATCGTAGCAATACAGCAAATGACATTTAATATTTAGTTCAGGACCTCTGTTGTCTCTATGGAAAATTTTATGCAACTTTCTCCACAAGGAATTTTTCAGTTTTAACTGTCTCTCTTCTGTAGATTCGACTTAACGTGCACTTACTTTTAACTTCTTTTTTGTCTTAGTTTTCAGATGCTCTGACATGGGTACATATGACCTTAGTTGTTCTTATGCCCTAGAATAAAACAAATAAAACAATCAAAGTGTTAAGAACATACTTGATGGGGTTTCTAAAAACAAATTCAAATTCAAATTGAATTTAATGAAGATTTCAGATGTGGAAACCTTTTGCAGCTTTGACTGGGCTCCCTTTATGAGTGCTGACAGGAAATGCACAAATGGGTTCTTTAGAAGTGAAGCAGTGTTTCTTCATGTATAAGGAACTATTGAACTCAGTGTCCATGACTTGGTGTGAAAACTGAAGTGATTTGTGTAATCTGATATAACAGAACCCTGGACATGGGACAAAAATAGTTAATGTAGCTGATGTAAATCAAATAAAGTAATTCCATTGGCACCTTTAGATCTGTATTTTCAGAACCTTCTTGCCCCTTTGTGGCCATAACTTATGGCTTAAAATCCTTTTACTATAACCATTTTTTAGGGGAAGAGTAAAGGAAAAAATATGTGAATAATGTACTTGGCTAAATGACATACATAGATAATTTAAAAGTAAAATAGTTCATAAACTGCAATAAGATATTTGTTCTATTACATTGTAGTGGTAAAATTGAGTAAATTGGAATATATTTTGCAGTAAATATTTAATTATCAGTCCTTTGCCTTTTAACAACGACAGTATTGCTGAACAGCCTTGAATTCTCTGCATAACAGTTACTCTTGACACATGCACTGAAGACTAAGTTTATTATAAATCAGCATTGTACTGTAAGTGACAGTTGCATGGCATTAGATTGTTAGCCATCTGCCTCTGGGCCACCCCTCTTACAGACTTTCAGGAAAACCAAGCAGATCTATGCTGATCCATCTTACTTCTTCATCACAATTGGAATTGTAGCAATATAACTGATTTTAATTCTGAATATTGTCTTTTTAATGAATAATATAAGATGATTTGAATTACTGGCACATTAGTAAATCCACAAAACATTAATTCTTACTGCAAAAATGTGTTTAGTTCATATAAGTTGTTAAGCTTGGATATATTCATTCAATGGTGTCATGTTTCTCTAACTAAGACTCAAGAAATTGAAATTCCTTTTCAAACTTAGTGAAAGAGGCAGGACATTGAAAGACAGTATGTACCATCATATAAAATC
This sequence comes from Schistocerca piceifrons, assembly GCF_021461385.2. Lineage (NCBI taxonomy): Eukaryota > Metazoa > Arthropoda > Insecta > Orthoptera > Acrididae > Schistocerca > Schistocerca piceifrons. The sequence continues at coordinate 34,801,225 of NC_060138.1, read as the reverse complement.
AGTGTCTTTGACAGGATTTAGATCTTGTTTTCCTGTCAGCTCTCTCACACTACCAGTTTGTTGTTTTACTCCTCCATTTGGCCTCCTGTCTCTCTTCTGCATTCTGATTCTCATCTGAGATCAGGAAAACTTTGTACTGCCTGTCCCAATTTGTCATTGGCATTGACTGAATTTTTAAAGATGATTTCAATATTTCATTTATATTTACTGATTTAGCCTATATGACGACTGCAGGGTTGTCTTACTGACCTCCAAACTGGGAGACAGTGCCACTTTCTTCCAAGGTTGTCATCAGTGTGGCTATTGTGTGAGGATGAACACTGTGAGCAGCAACATACCTTCCAGCAGCAGGTCAAACATGTTCTTTTATGCAGTTCATATTGATGCTCAAGCTAACTGACTATGTGCTAGAGTGCCATGTGAAATGTATATTTACGTGATGAGCCTCATATGGTTGAATTTTGTTGCAAGAAGAATGAAATAGTCACCTACTGCTCCAGTGTAAACTTAGAGGTGGACTGTGGTGTGTCTTCCAAAATGTGGAGTTTCAATGGAGTAGTTAAAACACTGTAGGATAGAAGAGCTCATGTCAAAGAATTGGATAAGTAGTTCACTGTGACTTTTCATATTAGAGCACAGCATTACACATACACCTAAAATTAATTAGCTTGTCCCCAAGTTGACCTGGAAAGGAAAGTTGCTACTCACCATTAAACAGAGATGCTGAGTTGGAGGTAGGCACAACAAAAAGACTGTCACAAATATAACTGGTTATAGTAGTTACAGGCACTCCTTTTAGGGTATGCAGTACTGTAGTCCAATGTAACACAAATGAATATTGACAAATACTTAACACAGGTTTGTGTATGCTTTTACTTCCAGTTCCAAGAACATCTACCAGCCAGTGCAAGCAGCTGCTTTTTATGCCGTGAAGTGGTGGGAATTACAGGGACTCCCATGACTGCCCTCACCAACACCAGCAGAATTAGCTTCAGCCAGAGGCTGGCTGAAATTATACATATGAGGAACGTAGAAATTGACAGAAAAGGAATGCTCTGTGAAGCATGCTGTTCTGAAATTAATGAGATAGATGAGAAGGAAATGCGAGTAAAGCAGCTTAAGAAATCAATTATACTTCGTGTGCTCGCCAGGGACCCTGATTATGGTAAGCACTGCAGATGTTCCACAAATGAGTCACATTATCTGATTTTTAGTGTTTATGATAATTTTGTCTTGAAACAAATTATTGTGATTTCAGCACATGGGAAAGGGTGGGGAGGGGAATGGTGTGATCATTCTAGTTCAGAGTGGTTTATGGCGGTTATGGAACACTGAGAACCCTGCTATTTTGGTGGAACACCTTGCTAATTTTGAAGGTTAATAAATTTAAAAGACTGAGAATCCTGTTTTATTCAGTGATTACTTCAATTTTCAATTATAACAAACAACATAGAGATCAGAACAAAACAAAAAATCCTTTTGCAGTTTTCCAAAAAGTTTTATTGTTCTGGTATCCTGGTTGGAGACAGTAAGAAAATTATGAAACATGTCCAGTGAAATGTTCTAAACAGCATTACTCTCCTTTCATTTTCATAGCATTTACTCGTGTGCTCCTAAATCCAGAAATTTAGGTGTAAAGAAAACAAAGTTCACAAGAGATGACATGCAGTATGGCATCTGAACTACAGAATTCTATATACTGTGCACCTAAATGTGTTAATCATTGGCCTAGTTCTTTGCAACCTTCATCAGAAACAGCTTTGAGGACTCATGTCTTTGGCACACATTGCAACACACTTCTGTGCTATACTGTTGTTTATTACTTCCACTATCTCTGAAGGAGCTGTGTCAGTGTGGGTTTTATCACAAATGTGTTGCTTTAAATGAGTGGTTCCTGACTGGAAACAAAATAATGCAAAGCTGTATATGTGGAATACGTACCTACTAGACGTGATGTTTCCATCGCTAACCAATCAAATTGTACTCTATACTTCACTGATTAGATCCCCCCTATTTACTTCCTCAATGTGTATGCATTGATTCCAGTCTTACTGCTCACTTCATTGGCTGTCCCATGTTGCAGGATTATTTACACATACATGAGAAGACATTACTGGATGTAGCCAAGCATTATAGACATATTGAATGTCTTCGGAGTGAAACATTATCGAGGCCTGATGAAAGAAATTTGACTTCTACTGCAATAGCACATTGAAACAACTGAATAGTGACACGTGAAAATTTCTTTTGCACTCTGGGTATCAGTCTGTTTCCTTCCTAACCCAAATCTCCACAGTAGTGTACCCTGTATATTAGCCTTCTTTGCTTGCGGGTCTACTATATTTCTGTGGGATATCTGACATTGCAGTGCATTTGGACTGAAAGGCCAATATTACATCAGGCATGAATATTTATAAAAGTGTGGTGTCTGTTCCTTTGGATGTCTATTTATTAATTAATTAATTAATTTATTTATTTATTTATTTAGCATCCAATAGATCACATACGTGATATAGGATTTGTCATTTGGTTACACGTAACTCATAACAACACATACACAAAATAAATGGACGAACATATACAACCAGCCAAACAAATTACATACACATAGTACAGAAGTAGTGTACAAGAACTTATTACACAAAAACAAAAGTACGTGCTCATGATAAACAATTACAGACCATGAACTACGCCTTGTACACAAAATGTATTACAGATGATTAACAGATTTTTCATAAGTACCATAATTATGAAGTTGAAAACACAATTAAATTAGTTTAAATTTTTTAAAAAGTAAGTACAGGTTTCAATCCACAGTCTGAGACAGGTCTTTGCTTACTCTAGTAGCATTTTTCCATCAAGTATTTTTTTTTACTTAATGCTTGAAATTATTTTTACCTTTCAATTCTTTAATTGCCTAACATGTTTCTGACTTCTAGTTTTTGCTACATAGGGAATGTGGAAGTCTTTACAATGCCTTGTATTGTGATCATAGTAGCTTGAGTTGATTTGGAGATCGCAGTTATTTTTACTGATCATTTCCAGGCATTTAAAGATATATATAAATTGTATTGTCAGTATCTTCAGTTGTCTGAATAAGGGTCTACAGTGAGTTTGTGGTGGGCTGTGTGTCATGATACGAATAGCTCTTTTTCGCATAATAAAAATGTCATTTAGTCTTGACCTGGTTTTCTCCCCAAAAGCTTGTGCCACAGCTAGCAACTGATCAGAAATAACTAAAGTACACCGCTCTAATATATTCCTTGCTACATACCTTGGCTATTATTCTTAAGGCAAAACATGCTGAGCTAAGTTCCTGAGTAATATAAAAACTGTATTCATTCCAGTTAAAATCTTGGTCAATTCGCATTCCCAGAAACTTCGTGGTGCACATTTTTTCTATTTCTTTGCTATCCAGCATAAGGCACATATTTTCCCCTTGTCACTTTCTCCCTTGCTGTATAAAGTTCATTTTCTTTCTATTTAATGTCAGCTTATTTTAATATAACCATGACTGTATGTATGAGCATTTTTTCTGCTGTAGTACACAGTGATTCTTTTTTATCACTAATTATGATACTCGTGTCATCTGCAAATAGTAGAATTTTGGCTGAACTGTCTGGAGCCTGCATATCATTGATATAAACTAGAAATAACAATGGGCCCAGAATGCTGCCCTGAGAAACAACTATTTAAATTTGTTTTGGTTCAGATATGGGTTTAAAATTGTGAAGATTCTTGGATGACCTCAGCTCAACAACTTGTGACCTGTTTTGCAGATAGGATTCAAACCAATGTTTAACGGTACCCCTGATGCATATTGCTTCAAGTTTCCCTAGTAATATTACATTGTTCACAGTATTGAAGGCTTTGGCTAAATCTAGATTAATTCCAACAACCTGTTTATTTGACTCAAAATTTCTTACTATTGCTGTGCAATATGGCTGTTTCTGTACTGTGCCATGTTGACTGTTATTTATTAGTTTGTTTTTCTAGATATTTTGTAACCCTGATTTTCATAAATTCCTCAAGAATTTTGGAGAAGTATGGGAGGAGAGATATAGGTTGGTAATTTTCTATTTTATGTCTGTCACCATTTTTGTGTAGAGGTATCACTTTAGAGATTTTATTTTATCCGGAAATATCTCTTCACTAAGGGACAAGTTTGCTATGTGCACTATAGATTCGACAACACATGGAGCAATTTTTTAATTATTGATACAGGTACATCATCCAAACCAGAGGACAATTTGGATTTCAAGCATTTAATGACTTTTAGAACTTAATGCTCGTCTGATGGGATTGCCATCATGCTGGTATTTACCATTGGAGACATCACTGTTAATTGTTGCTTAAAGTAAGAGGAATATTAACAAAATAATTGTCTACATTATTTGCCATGGCATTTTTTCTATGGGGATATTTTCATTATTTTTAAGATGGATTTCCTGTTCTATAGTTTGACATAATTTTTTTTCATTTTTCTTTTTTACCACATCATTCTGGACTTGTTACTAGCCTGCCTTATTAATCTATCATTACTTAATAATTTTGCTTTTGATATTACTTTGCGGTAAGTCTGTTTGTATGTTCTCACATACTCAACAAACTGCTGATCATGACATGTTTTTAACTTTAAACTTAGTAATTTCGTGGTTTCACTTGACGTTTTAATTCCGGGTGTACTCCAGGTCCCTTTGGATCCAGATGATCTGTAACTCAAAAGCTTTTTTGGGAAGCACATTTCAAAGTATGCCATAAAAGTGGAAGCAAATGTATTGTAAGCATCATTTGTGTTTGTTTGTGCCAAGACCTCTGGCCAAACTGCATTTTTAACATTATTTTTGAACTGATTACAATTTTCAGTAGAGAAAAATCATTTGTACTCCTTTTTATTTTCCCCTCCTTGGGAGTTGCAGTGAGATTAAAGGTTAGTGCATTATGATCTGATAATCCTATATTCACATTTGTAACTGCAACTTCATGTGTGACCACATTTGAAAAGATGTTATTTATTAGGCTTTCACTGGAATCTGTTGTTCTAGTGGGAGCTGATACGTGGGGAAACAAGTTGAAGCTTTTAGTATGTCTAAAAACTTGTATTTTACTGAACTCTGCACCAATAGATTAATATTAAAGTCACCACAAAGAATTATGGCAGAGTTCTCATTTGAGAAAAATGTCGAGCATTTCTTCCAAATTCTTAAGAGAGACTTCAGTATCTCCAGATGGTGATCTGCAAATTGCTGCAACAATTACTTTCTTTTCTATGATTAATGGTTTAGCCTCATATCTTAACTTAAATTTAAGCTTGGGATTTAGATAAATGCATACACCACCACCTTTGACATTTTGCCTATAGTACTGACTGGCATGTTTATAATATGTGTGACCAAAAGGACTTAAACTATATCTGTACATTGTATAAGGCTCAGTCACAACTTCTGTGCATGTCTATGACAGGTGGTGTGTTCAGCCTCTCAAGTTAGGCTGTGGTCTCCTGATCTCACATTTTGTGCTCGCTTACTCAGTTGCGCAGGACTCTGACACTTGTCTCACTCCTCTGTCAACACAGCTTCCTTTTCATGTCGTTTGTCCCCTAACACTGCAGTCAGGTGTCATGTGGTGTAACTATTTAATACAATGATGTATTATATTCTGTACCTTATCTTCTATACTTCTTCTCAAACTCTGTTATTATTACTTTAAAATTCAAAATTGATGCCTTTGACGCATCACATTTTTATAAATAACTTACTATGTCGCTTTTGACTTAACAAATTATTTATTCCCTTCATCATCACACTCGTGAACTACACTAAAAGATCACCTTCATTCAGTATAAAAGAGACACTCACAATAATTTTGAAGGTTCCTCTTCTGTGTCTCACAACATACATCAGTTGTTGAAATAACTCCTTCGGCAGCCTATTGCTTTACAGGACAGTGTGGTGACCCCACAGAATACTTATTTTAACACATGTAGTTTGGCACCCAAAGCTGCTGCGATAGCTGTACAGTGCTGAAGGTGCATATTCTCCCCTGATGTAAGTCACCACACACAAAATAGAAATCACACTAATGAACAATATCTGTACGTTTATGTTTGACATGTTGTTTTCTATTGCTCTTTTCATAATGTGTACACAAAACTTCTTTCAAAATGGCATTCATTGATAAGAAGTCATTGATATGTGCATCTCTCCTCTGGAGTGGTACATACAAGCACAGTATGTGAACATGGTGCCCAGTGAACACAGTCCAAAGTTTTTAAAATTTTTTTTCCTATATGCCATGAATGTGGATTTCTTTTCGTAACTATGGCTTCTGAGATTGGTTATAGCCTCAGTACATCATTGTCCATGATAAAATACGCAAATTTACCCTGAATTGCAGCCATAATTTAAGAGCATGTCACTAAAGTGAACATAAAGTACTTGAAAGATGTTTTCTCTCTGTGCGTACAATAGTATCCAGTGCAGAACAACAGCGGCTACGGTCACCAGAGGCTGGACCCAGTACTGCAGGTGCAGCGAAGTCACCTGGTGAGTAAGAGTAAGAGCCCACTGTGGCAGGCTTACATTCCTGCTCTGTACACTAGAGAATTAAATGTATCTGGACACCTATTAGTGGACATTAAGATTTTGTGTTCTCCTTTGAGGACTTGAACTCTTCTGGGGACACTTTGACATTTCGAAATCTCTGTGGGTGGATGCCAGCCCATTCTTCCTTGATAGCTGATACCAGACAAGGTAGAAATATTGGACACAGGGTATGGAGTGAAAATGCCATTTTTAACTAATCCCTAAGACGATCCATTGCTTTCAGGTTGGAACATCGGCAGGCAAGCCTTCTTCAGGAATACCACTGGTTATAAGCCTTTGCCTAACAATGCTGATACATGAGAGGTACAAGTGTTGAGCTGATCAAATTGGTCGTTGTCTGTGAACTGTTCCTCTGCTGCGTATAGTACACAATACTGTCAAATATGTACTTACCCTTCTGCATTTATCATATCCTGAATAACAATAAGGGGAGAACAAGTTAAAGAGGAGAAATTGCATATTGTTACACTGCCTGCTCTGCACTGCATTGTTGGCAGTAGAGGTAATGGCAGATAATGTTCACTTAGTAGTCACCACATCTAAATTCTTCCGTCAGACACCCACAGAGTATAGCACTGTTTGTCACTCCAAATCTCGTTTCCACTCATCCACTCACCAGCAGTCATAGGTGTAACCAGTTTTTCTAACTCCCTGTACACAGCCATTTCCTTAGCGGGCTCCTAGCTGCACTTCAAATCTGAAGAGTGACTGCAGCAGCTAACTGCAAGCTGGTTTTTACTATTTCCTACCACAATGATAGAAGCACTTGTCCATCAGCATACTGTGTGTGCCTGGACTTCATGTAGCATTGGTTGTTCCTTCACATTTTCACTTAACTGTCACATCGCTGACAGCTGACTTGGGCAAGTTTGGAATAGCTGAAATGCATCCCTGTGTTAATTATTCAGGTGTAATGCAAAGAAAAGTCCATGTTCAGTGTACTCAGATCCCTGACTGATGAATTCTGCCTACAAAACAGTAATACCTGCCACTTCTTATAATATACATGATGGCAGTATCTGTTCCCGTAAGAACAATTACCGTGGATGACCATGCAGCTTTGCTAGAAATGAAATGGTAATTAAATGGATCGAGCGTCTGCCATGTAAGCAGAAGATCCCGGGTTCGAGTCCCGGTCGGGCCACACATTTTCAACATTTCCCCAATGAAGTACATCACCGCCTGTTTGCAGCTAGGGTGTCCATTTAATTATCATTTCACTTCCTATAATAGTAGCTCCACCTCTCATTGAATTAAAATGCTCAGTTGCACGTTACATAAGGGTGCCCAGGTATTTTGATTGGATAGTGGGTTTATAGTTCTTATCTATGTGATTTCTGCAACCCCTTAGTCAGTCCACCATTTTCAATTGAATTAGAATCCAGAAATCACAATATATTTTATTATATTTATGTTTTTGAATATTGAGGAATTTGATTTGGGGCGAGTATTTACTGACTTACAGAAATACAAAGTTTGCCTATATAGCTGTGGAAATATGTGTGCTGAGAATTACAGGGAGGGAAAAGGAAACAGAAAAATGGACAGGGAACAGGCAGGAGTAGGAGACGTAGTGGGGAGGTAGTGGAGATGAGTGATAAATGTAGTGATGGAGTGAGTGACAGATAGGATAAGACAATTACATGCTCCTATCCTAGAGAGGTGAGTGGGGGGAACATTGAGGTGACAGTCTGGTGAGAGGCATTGAGTGGATATCAGGCTACATGGACTACAAGCTGCAATGCCTGTAGCTTGAGACCAGAATACCAGGAGAAGCCAGGGAAGAGGCTTAATCAAACAGTGGGACTCCAATGAATGAATGATGTGAGTAGAAGAAACTGAGGATGATTTGTATTTCAAAACTGAACATTTTTGTACAACCTATTAGGGTAGTAACTTAAATGGAAATATTGGGGTGTGAATCTAGTTTACAAATGGTCATAGCTGATGCGTTCAGCACAACCATAAATAATTTGATACTAACATTTTCAGGGGCTCCCTTAACCTTTCTGTGGTCAATCAGACATAAAGGTCCTGCCAAAATGTTTGTTTCAGAATCTGCATAACCATAGGAATGTCCCATTTCATTGTGTACTGTAATCTGTTGTTCAGTTTATGTACAATTAGAACCCATAAGCTGACAGGTGATGCTAGAATGTGTTTTTTTCTTTGTTGGTACAGAAGTGAGTACAGTATGTTTTGTAGAAGGAGCTTCCTATCTTTGGCTTAATTGTGGATGGCAAAGACAGTGTAGATATTATTTATCTTTGTTACATTATTTGCTAGGTATATACTATTTGACATATATTTTCACTGATAACTCATTCTTGAAGAAAACTGATGTCTGTGCCTTGTAACTAAAATTAATGCATGTCTTTATTAATGAAAATCATATCAAAATCGTAACTGTAGTTGGAAATCTACCACCACAAATGTACAGATACTGTTCTCTTTTTGTACTGTTTTTCTTCTTTCTCATGAGATAGTGTACTGGAGACATTTGTTTTCTTTTCCTTATTTTGTGTTGAATGTCTCAGTAGTTTCTTGGAATTAATTGTTTACAATTATTTATAGAGCTGTCTTTTGAATTATGGATAGGGTGGTTATGAAGAATACAGTCAGCAGAAATAAGGTTTCTATGATCTACTTTATAACATATGAAAGCTGATCTCCTCTGAAATGAAGGTGCTGGGAGTGTATAGTAGAGTGAAAACAACTGAAGCATGTGGGATGAATGTGTCAATGCTTTTGGAGAGAATGGCTGATAATACAGTATCACTTCCTGTTCACTAGATATGTCTCTGGTGCCAGTACCTTTGTTCATAAAATACACACCTGGAAATTGAAATAAGAACACCGTGAATTCATTGTCCCAGGGAGGGGAAACTTTATTGACACATTCCTGGGGTCAGATACATCACATGATCACACTGACAGAACCACAGGCACATAGACACAGGCAACAGAGCATGCACAATGTCGGCACTAGTACAGTGTATATCCACCTTTCGCAGCAATGCAGGCTGCTATTCTCCCATGGAGACGATCGTAGAGATGCTGGATGTAGTCCTGTGGAACGGCTTGCCATGCCATTTCCACCTGGCGCCTCAGTTGGACCTGCGTTCGTGCTGGACGTGCAGACCGCATGAGACGACGCTTCATCCAGTCCCAAACATGCTCAATGGGGAACAGATCCGGAGATCTTGCTGGCCAGGGTAGTTGACTTACACCTTCTAGAGCACGTTGGGTGGCACGGGATTCATGCGGACGTGCATTGTCCTGTTGGAACAGCAAGTTCCCTTGCCGGTCTAGGAATGGTAGAACGATGGGTTCGATGACGGTTTGGATGTACCGTGCACTATTCAGTGTTCCCTCGACGATCACCAGTGGTGTACCGCCAGTGTAGGAGATTGCTCCCCACACCATGATGCCGGGTGTTGGCCCTGTGTGCCTCGGTCGTATGCAGTCCTGATTGTGGCGCTCGCCTGCACGGCGCCAAACACGCATACGACCATCATTGGCACCAAGGCAGAAGCGACTCTCATCGCTGAAGATGACACGTCTCCATTCGTCCCTCCATTCACGCTTGTCGCGACACCACTGGAGGCGGGCTGCACGATGTTGAAGCATGAGCGGAAGACGGCCTAACGGTGTGCGGGACCGTAGCCCAGCTTCATGGAGACGGTTGCGAATGTTCCTCGCTGATACCCCAGGAGCAACAGTGTCCCTAATTTGCTGGGAAGTGGCGGTGCGGTCCCCTACGGCCCTGCATAGGATCCTACGGTCTTGGCGTGTATCCGTGCGTCGCTGCGGTCCGGTCCCAGGTCGACATGCACGTGCATCTTCCGCCGACCACTGGCGACAACATCAATGTACTGTGGAGACCTCACGCCCCACATGTTGAGCAATTCGGTGGTACGTCCACCCGGCCTCCCGCATGCCCACTATACGCCCTCGCTCAAAGTCCATCAACTGCACATACGGTTCACGTCCACGCTGTCGCGGCATGCTACCAGTGTTAAAGACTGCGATGGAGCTCCGTATGCCACGGCAAACTGGCTGACACTGACGGCGGCGGTGCACAAATGCTGCGCAGCTAGCGCCATTCGACGGCCAACACCGCGGTTCCTGGTGTGTCCGCTGTGCCGTGCGTGTGATAATTGCTTGTACAGCCCTCTCGCAGTGTCTGGAGGAAGTATGGTGGGTCTGACACACCGGTGTCAATGTGTTCTTTTTTCCATTTCCAGGAGTGTATTTCCCATCAAGACTTTCACTACAGTTTGATCCCAGACCAATCTGTTCATCTTTCTGCCTCACCTCTCTACAGGGAGTCCAGCAGGGAGCTGCCTTGCCCCATCTGCCACCCACACTCGTGGTCATATGTCCCACCTAATGTGGATGATCCATGCACATGGAGAGAGATGTGCTCAGGTAGCCATGAACATTAGAACATCATTGCAACACAGAAGGCACATGATAATGTTGGGCAAGTGTGAACAGCTTCCTAGTGCAAGCAACATAAAAATACTCCTGATATGCTGTAAGGTTGTCACTAATATGAGCTAAGCTGAGCACTGCAAGCTGCACTGATGATGTCCTAGATTCCAATGTTGCTGTGCTCAGAGGAAAAGTTTTGACTGTAACAGCAGCCAAAAGTATGAACTGTCATACCCATGGAGGAGATGGCAGTGCCATCCATGAGGCACACACCTTGAAGAAAAACACAGAAATTGGGCCAAGACATCAGTAAGGAGGGATGATGATGATGTGGAATGGTGCAGGCAGAAAGATACCAGGATGAAAGAAAGAAGTGGCACAAGGCATTTGAACACGGAGCAAAACCATTCAAACACTATGCAGAAGCACTTGAACACAGAGATGAAGGCTACCTAATGGATCACAAGACACTGGTAAAAAGCTTCCAGAGACAAAAAGTTAATTATAAAAGCACAAGAAGAGAGATGTTCCTGAGTGGGCAAGAGGAAGAGTGTTTCATTGCGGCACAGATGGTACATGCCAACATGAAGCAAATGAAACAACTTTCTGATGAAGGCAAGGTAGAGAATCCCCTGATGCATGAAAAGATTGCTACTAATATGAAAACTATTCTTGAAGCTTCCAGTTGAGCACTCAGTCTGTAACAACTGACAAACACTGCTGTAGGTAGCACTGGCAATGCCAATATTGTGGGCCGCATTCTTATTAATATAGTCATGCATTCCAAAGTAGATAGTTGATGTCGAGTCTGGAACTTGGGTTGGCTGGTGAGCCACTGTACATTCCCCTACAAAGGCTATGTAGCGGAGAAATACTGTTAAGTTGTCCAGTGTCGCATGGCTCCAGGGTGGAAACCGTGCAGTGTCTGTCATTGGCAAGATCCGCTGCACTGAGGGTGAGTTTCAGTTTCAAGCCTGTTAAGATGCCAGCAACTGACATACCTCTGTTGTGTGGCATAAGGCAGGATTGTAAAGCACCAGCCAGATGCTACACAACCCACTTCCACCTCATTCCTATTATGTCTCCTAATCCATCCTGTTCCCATACGCATCAGATTTTCTTTCTGTCTCACCTCTACAAAATATCCACCTGAGAAATAATCTGCCTCACCTGCCACTCATTCTCCTCACTACTTGTACCCATCTGTAAGTAAAGAAAGGAGTGTTACATTGAATGTGTTTGATGTGGCATTATTACTGCACAAACAGCAAAACTGTGGTAAGTGATAAACATTTTTGCTATTACTTTCTGTGGGGTATCTGTGAGAGAAATTCATGATAATTTAAAATTATGGTGAAGTTTTCTGCAAAACACTAAGTGCTCTCATTGCCAAATACTGGATGAATATGATGTCGGTACATGAATGCAATTAGTGAAGGTGCATAAACAAGTTTACACACAGTTCCTAAATGTTAAACGTGACACTGTGTTAACTGTGTAACATAAGATTGTATGTTTTATTAAGCAGATTTTAAAATTTGATCAATAATTATGTGAAATGATGACAATAAACATTTATTTGTCCCTGCCAGTCTTCAGATAGCAAGCGTGCAACCGGAATAAAGTTCTGGCTTTCTGGAACTCGGTAATATTGATGGTTGTTTATAATTGAGTAGATTAGATGCTCAATTATACACTGATCCATACTTTTTCTAAAAGATAGAAACAATTGATTCTGTTCTTTATCAGGTCATGTTGAAACACACTTAGTTTATCACTAGTTTGTTTTACTTGTGCAGATAAAGTATTTTTTATATTAACACGCAAATTCTTTTTTTGTCAATCAGGCCCTGCTGAGGAGGAAGGCACACGTCCCATCGCTCAGGTGAGTGAAAGTAGTGGATGCACGTATGAGACTGACAGAGCAAGTGTGATTTTCACCAGTAGCATATAAAGTTTGGTTCTGTGGCATGTAATGAACCCCACACTGCTTCCTGTCCTCCTCCCAGGGTGAGGACATATTTCATCAGCTCAGGGCTTTGAACCGTTAAAATACTTCCTCCTATTCTGAGCTACTCTGCACACTACCAACTTGCTTAATCAAATAAACTCCTTTATTAATATCCTATTCATCTCCATTTCAGTCTCATTGCATCTCCCATGGCAGTCTGTTTCCTGACATCACAAACTTTGCAACTTCTTTAGCACTGTTAACTGAAATGCTATCTCAAGTCTAAATTACTTGCTAAATGAACCAAAAAATATCTCAAATACCACTCATATACTGGCTCTTAATTTAAAACAAGTAACTCTCTTTAATTATTAATGTCAAGTCATGTGTCATTGGTTAGTGTACAGAATCTTACTGACAGCTCGACTTCATCTTCGTTCTCCTGATGTAATGGCAGTTGTCATGATGCTGACAGTTCTAGGGGGAAGGCACATTGCTGAACAAGAATGAGACAGCAAGGAATAAACCCATGGACTGGTTGTTTGTGTTGCCATCATCATTTGTGAAAGTGGCATGGCTGGACCATGTAAAATTTGGGGATTCGTGTGCATGCTGATAACCACGCCATTGAGTGCCCCCTAAACAGGTATCATCATCATCATCATGATAGAATAAAACACTGAAATCATCATGAACTGTGAAGAACAATAAACTAATTATCGTTATCCCACCCTGCAGATATGCTGCATCAATCTCCACTAGATTTTGTGTGTTGTGGTTGGCAGGTGTTACTAGAGGAGTCCAAAATGCATGCGTTTTAACTCACGCAGGTGGCGTGAGGTCTGGAACAGGACAAGGAAATTAGAATTTAGAAAAACTGACTTAGCTGGTGGAATACTTAACTTTAATCCATTAATGATGAGCGCCTGTCTTGATGGTACATGATTCACAATATCAATAGTAACTGATATGGGCCCCTTGCTAGGTCGTAGCAAATGAGGTAGCTGAAGGCTATGCTAATCTATCGTCTCGGCAAATGAGAGCGTATTTTGTCAGTGAACCATCATTACAAAGAGGGTTGTACAGCTGGGGCGAGTGCTAGGAAGTCTCTCTAGACCTGCCGTGTGGTGGAGCTCGGTCTGCAATCACTGATAGTGGCGACACGCGGGTCCGACGTATACTACCGGACCGCGGCCGATTTAAAGGCTACCACCTAGCAAGTGTGGTGTCTGGCGGTGACACCATGTTACGCACAACAGAGAAGGGTATAAAAGTTTAAAGCCATCATTTGAATTAAAAAAAAAAAATAATCACTTTGTGGTGGTGACCATTGTTCATCGGTACTATAGACATTGTGAGATGTACACCTTTACCAAAGCGATGTGTTACACCATAGTTGATACTCATTAAACATGACAGTAAATATTCCTTAAAATCGACACTTATCACTTACTGTTGTCTAAAATGCTTACTGATTGCAGTTGGGAACTGAGATTTCTCCATTTTTGAGAAAATATCACAAACACAAATGACAGGTACTCGCAATTGCAAACACATTTCAAAGTACCTTTCTAGAATGATAACAGACCCATTCTCCTTCATACATTCATGGCCTGTCATACTTCCTAAACTCTTCTGAAAATACTTTCCTGCTTGTGAAATAACTACCAAGTAAACTACTTTGAGAGGTATACTTGTCATAGTGTTTGTTATGTTTGACACGTGTTGATTAGTAATTCAATAAAACTACCTTAGTGTACTTAAGCACGTGCATCACAAATTGTGCAGTGTGATTTCAAAGTAACTGTTTAGTTACTTTTGTCGTTAGGGATTTGCTTTCAGTAACATTAATATAGGTCTCTGGTATATTAAACAGAATTGAATGATCATTCTTGTGATCTTTCAGATCTTGCATTGACTTACTTCCAGCTCCCATGACCATGGCAAACAGTCCTTTATCCAGTAAGTGGTTTCTTTTTCATACATCTTGTTGTTTAGGACCAATATGTGGCACAAATCTTAAAGGTCAGGAATGTGTCAGATAAAATAAAATGTTTAAGAAACCAAAAAAGAGGAGCCATAAGTTTATGTAAATGCAGTCAAGAATGTAACACAGGAATGGCCGCTGAGGTGCCACCTCTCCATCTCTTTCCTCCTCCTCTTTCCTAATCATGACATTATTCCAATGGAATATTAGTGGCCTTCAATCCAAAAAGATGACTTGCGGCTGCTCTTGGAATTGCAGCCTCTGCTAGTTCTCTGCCTGCAGGAAACAAAATTGCATCCTCCTGACTGATTTGAGCTTTTGTATTTCTTCCCAGTCTGCTTTGACTCACTCTCTCCAAAGATGGCATTCCATATCGTAGGAGGAGAGAGGGGAGTCATGCTGCTCATATGGAAGGACGTTCAAAGTCAACCTTTCTCCCTGACTACCCAGCTTGAAGCTATTCCTGTCCGTGTTTTACATTCCTCTCCTGAACTTTTCCATATGTACTGTTTACATCCCTCAGTCATTCCGTGTCATGGACACTCTTCATCCAGCTTACTGGCCAACTCCCTCACCCCTTTCTGCTGCTTGTTGACTGTAATGCACACCATTCTCTTTGGAAATCTCCCAGAACCTGACAGAGAGGTGCCCTCTAGGCTGAACTTCTGTCACCTTAAGCTCATTTGCCTTATCGTGGGAGTACCCATCTTCCTTTTATACTACATGCACTCCTACCCATATCTGGAAATCTCCTGCACTGCCCAATTTGCCCATCATCTCATCACCGTCTCTAGTACATACTCGAGCAACCATTTACCATTTGCTATCCATTTTCTGACTCCTACCCCACATATATGCACACCCAAATGGCAACTTTCTAGGGATGACTCGAGATTTACTGTTCCCTGGCACCCTTTGAGTAACATAATTTCTCCAGTTGTGATGGCCAGGTAGAATATCTTACAAATGCCATCATTACCACCACACAATATTCCATTCTCGCCCTTCATCTTTACTGTGCCATGTCCCAGTGCCTTGATTGACTGAGCTGTGTTGTGACTCAACTCACATGCAGAGATGTGTTCTCCATGTTTTTAACCATCATTCTATGATGGCAAACTGCATTCATTATGAACAGTTGCATGCACAGTGTCGTTGCACCCTTCAGGATAGCAAAAATCTAGCTAGATTTCCTTAACTAGTTCTTCTAACAGTTCCACTACCTCATCTGTTTTATGGGCCCTGCAGGACCAAGATCCATTGGGCTGCTATTCTGCGGAGATTTCAAGCTCCACCCACTATCATTCTGCCTTCCTCCACCAGAAACAAGTGGAGGATGCTTGGGTAGTACCCTTATTTTGGCAGATTAGCGAGTGCTACAAGCTGCCTTTAGTATGAGGGGGCGAGAACTTGCTCTCACTTCCTATCGATCCTCCAACACAGTGCTGGACGATGTTTGCATTCAGATGTTCCTAAACCTTTCTTTTGTGGGCAAGCACTTGCTCTTTCTTATGTGCAACTGCATCTGGGCAGAGGGCGCCGTTTGCCAGATGCCAGCATAAAGACACTGTCATTCCCATACCCATACCCAAGCCCAGTACGGAAAAATACCTTCCTTCTAGTTACTGCCCCATTTCTCCCACAAGCTGTGTTTGCAAACTGATGAAACATGTAATTCATGCCTGGCTGGTATAGTGACTAGAGTGTGGCAATTCACTGACCACTGTACTGTGCAGATTTTGATCAGGCCGTCCTGCAGCTGACCATCTCATCACTTTGTCAACGTGTGTCGTGAATGGTTTTCTGTGGATATATCAGACACTGGCAGTGTTTTTAAATTTGCAGAAAGCCTGAAACACCTTCTGAAGGATGGGTATTCTTGATCTCTCTACATGTGGCACTTCTGAGGCCACATGCCCCATGTCCTTCAGGTATTTTTAAAGTATTGATTTTTCAAGGAATGTTGGTACTGCCTTGTCGGACACCTTTACCAGGAAGTTGGTGTGCCTCAGCGTACTGTTTTGAGTGTGACCCTCTTTGCTATTGCCTTTAACCTTATTATGTCCTGTCTCCTGCAGGTCATCTCCAGAAATCTACTGTTGCTCACCTCTACCCTGTTACCCTCCCACACCTTGTCCCAGCCTCCTCCTTACCCCCACGTGATTGCCTGTTTAATCATGTGCAACTGCTCGCAGCCTGGCTTCAGCTGCCAGAGAGTGTGATCACGTGTGTGAGAGTTGCATTTGCGTGAGTATGTGAGTGTATGTTATCTATATATAACAGAGGCCTTGTTCACTGAGAGCTCACTTTCTTACAGTTTTTTTTTTTTTTAACAATTGTGCCTTATTAGACAAAGGCCTGGAAAGATCAGACCATTTGGCAATAGTGCCGTAAAAACCACACCAGGGATTGATCTCGGTGAGAAGAGTGTCATTGGTGTGGTAAATGTGAGGTGTCTGATACTAACTCAGTATTCATGCTAGTGATCGCTTACTTAACTGCATAGGTTATGGACCTGACTCTCGGAAGGTTCAAATCACTGACATAAGCACACTCTTAGCCTTAGTATATTTATTGGCATTCAGATTCTAAGTGCTCACTGTCTACCATTCAAGCAACTAAGAATGGAAGACCAGTTTTACCAACAAGTTTTTTGTTTTCCACTGCCACTCATATTCTCCATTTTGCAGCTTGAAAAT
The DNA here is from genome assembly GCF_021461385.2 of Schistocerca piceifrons. Lineage (NCBI taxonomy): Eukaryota > Metazoa > Arthropoda > Insecta > Orthoptera > Acrididae > Schistocerca > Schistocerca piceifrons. Next base: position 34,783,546 of record NC_060138.1, on the reverse strand, counting down.
ATATCTCTGCATGATTTAGAATGAAGGTTAAGGCCTCAAAATTACCTGCTCTTCCCAAATCCATTCTCCATGGTGAAATGATAGAAGCATTGCACGGTAACCTGAAGGTGCAGAGTTCAAAGCTACACATTTCCATTTTTTAATTATTTTTGCAAATTCACTAGAAAGAGAGACAAATTTTTTTGACATTTATGCAAATAATGGAATTGTGTGTCTGAGTAATGAAATAGCTGCTCTTGTTGTGTATGGGCTTCACTCTGTTTCAGATACATTTATTAAACTACCTGTAGCTAAAGTCATGAAAGTTATAATGTTTTATGATAGAGAAAATAACCAACAACAAAAGCAACATTTGAAGAGCTCTTCTTAAAAGACAGAATGAAACATGATACCTTTAACAGTTCATGATAAGAAATATTACACACTACTACAACCACACTTAATACTTACCATCCTTAAATGTTTAAAGCAGTGGTTAAAATTTCCCAGAGTACTTTGACAAAGTGTGAACAAATAATGATGTACTTTTGCACCTACATACAGCCATTAAAGCTCTAATGAATGGGCAGGCAGCATTATCAAATTAGTTATCAACATTACTGGGTCAGCTACTTGTCAGAGAATATTAACTATAATCTATTAGATCTATTATGAACTACCAGAAAAAAGAATGCCAACAATTAAAAGCTTCCAGATGCATTTGAACTCGGATGCTGGCATCTTAAGTACTCACTTATGTGCCTTTGCTGATGTAGATGTAGAATGGGTGCCAAGTTTGATATAATTATTTGAACACAAACCAGACCTCATGGCAAAGAATAGAAACAGTAAAACTAGTGATTCACAGTATCATCCAGTTGCAGGCCTAGGTAAGCCAAGTGTTGCAACAAAACATTTGATCATATTCCATCAGATCTCATCTGTCACATGTGCCAAACTGTAACTTCACTTTCCATTACAGTGCTTGTGTATAGTCCAGCACAATATCAACATTGTGAAGTGCGCTTCCACAAACATTTCTACAGCAAAAAGAGATCAAATTTCTTCACGGGGTTTACAATACTATTCAGGTTTTCATCACACAATGTTTGTCTTGTATGGGAGTCCTAGTGTACTGCATATCGTGCTTGAAAAAGGGAACAGGGAGAAGGGGAAGATAAGGAAGATGATGGCGAGGTGAGTTGCAGTCTTGTGTTAGACCATCATAGCAACAATAGTTGCGGGCACAGATCAGTGGAAGATGTCATGGAAGGCCTTAGAACATCACTGAGACCCTAATTACAAGTAACAGACATAAGAAATAAATGAATACACCTTTGGTTGTCGTTACCCATGCCCTGGCTCCAACTCAAACCATTAATGTTTGCTTGACTGTGATATTCCTGTGGTGCTGCTTGTGAGTGGATGACTGTAACTGGGGTATTGTCAGAGGTGTTAGTAATCAGAAATGGCATATTAGTCCAATGCTGATTTCTCTCTTGTCATGCTGATAAATGGCAAAAATGTTTAAGGAAATTTTGTTCAAATATGTGGCCTGTCCTCAGTGTAAGCTGTGCAAGGTTAAGCAAACGTCTGCAGTATGCAGATGATTTGGCTTTCCATCCATGCTTGTCACATATCTGGCAGAGTCGTGAATTTCTATGTATCCTGTGTTGCCATGACAAATATTAAGGGGTAGAACCGTGCATTTTTAAAGCTATACAAATTCACCCCAAGGGTGACTATGGGAGTGGAAGTTGCCTGAGTATTGGGAACTTTGTATAAAATATCAACCTGTGTGATTGATGAATCTTTGGAATGTCAGAAGTCTACCCCTACTGTAAACAGAATTTTAAAGAATTTTGTTGAAGGAGGCACTATCAGCAGAATGCCTGGCTAAAGATATGAGCACACAGCAGGATAACACATAGCTTGCCTGTAAGAGCCAACTAATCCCTCCCGTAGATACGAAGCATTTGTAGTGAGTGACCAACTTCCCAGTTCCAATGATGCAGTTAGTTGAGGGCCAAGTAAAGCTGTACTGCACGCACAATGATCCACTATAAAACAGGAACTCAGTGAGGAAATGTTACACTGGCTGGCAGCCACAGAGCTACATCTGAATGCAATGTGGAAAAATGTATTTTTTCACAGATGAGTTGTCTTACCAAGACCAAACAGTAGTTTAGCAGCCGCGAGGGTCCAGACATAATAGCAAATAAGTGGTGACAACAGGTAGTACTAGCCGATTGTCGGTTTCCCCGCCGGGGGCGTCGGTTTCCCCGCCGGGGGCGTCGGTTTCCCCGCCGGGGGCGTCGGTTTCCCCGCCGGGGGCGTCGGTTTCCCCGCCGGGGGCGTCGGTTTCCCCGCCGGGGGCGTCGGTTTCCCCGCCGGGGGCGTCGGTTTCCCCGCCGGGGGCGTCGGTTTCCCCGCCGGGGGCGTCGGTTTCCCCGCCGGGGGCGTCGGTTTCCCCGCCGGGGGCGTCGGTTTCCCCGCCGGGGGCGTCGGTTTCCCCGCCGGGGGCGTCGGTTTCCCCGCCGGGGGCGTCGGTTTCCCCGCCGGGGGCGTCGGTTTCCCCGCCGGGGGCGTCGGTTTCCCCGCCGGGGGCGTCGGTTTCCCCGCCGGGGGCGTCGGTTTCCCCGCCGGGGGCGTCGGTTTCCCCGCCGGGGGCGTCGGTTTCCCCGCCGGGGGCGTCGGTTTCCCCGCCGGGGGCGTCGGTTTCCCCGCCGGGGGCGTCGGTTTCCCCGCCGGGGGCGTCGGTTTCCCCGCCGGGGGCGTCGGTTTCCCCGCCGGGGGCGTCGGTTTCCCCGCCGGGGGCGTCGGTTTCCCCGCCGGGGGCGTCGGTTTCCCCGCCGGGGGCGTCGGTTTCCCCGCCGGGGGCGTCGGTTTCCCCGCCGGGGGCGTCGGTTTCCCCGCCGGGGGCGTCGGTTTCCCCGCCGGGGGCGTCGGTTTCCCCGCCGGGGGCGTCGGTTTCCCCGCCGGGGGCGTCGGTTTCCCCGCCGGGGGCGTCGAATGCTTCCTCAGCAGCAGGCCGTATGCTCACATTTTGAAGAAGGTGGTGCTGCATTTAGTGTGAATGCTATATTGTGGAGGGGAATTCATGCTACAGGAGGAATATTCACTTGTGTATAGGTCTGCTCATTCAACTGCAGCTGTCCAAGATAGACATTAATGTAATCGACTGGCTGTGAGAGACTGCTCACTTGAACACAATGGAAATTATGTGTGTGTAAGTAGCACGAACACACAGAGAACTAGCTGTGAAATACACCATTTATAGCTGATGCTCTTTTGGCCTGCTTTTTTTGAAGCCTCGGTGGGGTTGTTTCTTCTGACAAATGGGTCAAATGCCTCACAGATTCAGTGCCAAGGTGCATGATTGAAGTCAGAAATAATGGGGCATTCTGGATAAAATGTTATGGACTGAGAACATTTTACTTTCTTTCCTTGTTCTTCTGTGCAGTGTTCTGCCAGTGAGAGCCAGCACAAAATCTCTTGGTGACGGAAAAATATCAAAGATGAGAGAAGGAAATTTGAGCTAGTTCTAGTTGGCATTATCCTTGTACCTGAAATAAATTTATTTTAATTTAATATTTTGAGTATTACATTCTCTTTACTTGCTCTCTGCCTACATACATGAAATGAATATACCAAGAGTGCCCCTTTTTAGGGCTATTTTTTGTTATGTCAAATTCATCTCTCTCCCACTCTATTGCCACCCATCAGCCTTGGCCAAAAATGTGCAAAATACATCTCTCTCTCTCTCTCTCTCTCTCTCTCTCTCTCTCTCTCTCTCTCTCTCTCTCTCTCTCTCTCACACACACAGGCAAATTACAAATTGGAAAGTCTCTCATGACCAAATAAGAAAACAGGGCAGTAGGATAATTTGTAGTTTCTAAATGGTGTTTATATATAGAAATTGGTCTGTATGCTGCATTTATTTGATGGAGTACATGTGTTTCCTCATGCTGTATGTAGAATAAGAAACAATATGACATTTAATTTCTGTTGGACAAAACGTGTTTATTTCTTGTCTGAATCCTGGGCTACAGCAATGAACTTTGTCCACAGATTGTTCTTCCTTCATGTAATGGAGGAAAAATGCAACTGTGGACACTGCATCATGTAATTTCCCCATGCATCCTCCACAGCCTGACTAAACACAGCTTTGTTAGAGGCCATCTGATCTTGACTGTCGGTCATTTGTCCCAATCAGTGCTACCTAACAATAGCAAGACCGTGCACTCAATTTGCTTACTAAATCACAATCTGTCTTACATCACTGCACCCTTCAGTAAGAGTGATAGATTTGGTGAGTGGGAAGTAACTATACTGCCACTCATCTCAGACATTTCATACTTGCAGAACTGCAGTGCGAAAAGAGGGAGGTAGGGTGGGTGGGAGGGAGGTAGGAGGGAAGTCAGTATGGAACTGATGTAGCAGAAAATCAGTTTGTAAAGTAAGCACCACTTGGTGTTAGGCTCATACTCACCCAGTTTATGGACTGCAGTTGTTCTTGTTGTTGTTGTTATTGTCAGTCCGAATGGGGTTTGATGCAGTTCTCCACTCTGGTCTACCTTGTGCAAGCATCCTTGGCTCTCTGTAACCATTATTAAATTCATTATCATGTGTTTAAATCTGGTAGGAGGCATACAGTAATGATTGTAACACAGTACCACATGGAATGACTTCAGTGCAGTCACCACCAGCAACTTCTGTGCAAATGACTGGTCAGAGAATTCTGTACTGCCTTCACAGAGTGAATAAAAGTACTTGTTTCTCATGAGGTACTGCAGTGCTGGAAGTTAAGCCGCATCCTGTTAGCAACTGACACAAGCTGAGTGGACCAAAATCCATTTAGTTCACTTTCAGAGGACTAATTCCAGACCACTGCTGTAGCCCCTCAATGAGCTATGGACATATGTGGACGTGTTTAGTCAGATGTTTTTACCTATTTTTCCACTTTTTGTTTCCATTTTAATTTCTTGTATTTCCTTTGTTTTGACTGCCATTGGGACCCTAGTTGTTGGGCTGCCCCAGTCCAATTATGCTCTTACTCAAGTCACTACTCGACAAAAAATTCTTATTTGCAGTTTCCTCTTTATTGGATGTGTTCACATTAGTCACATTGTGTTGCTGCTGTCATAATATCAGCTTCCATCCCTGTTAGCCATGACCACAGAGATATGCATGGCCAAAATACAAAGTTGCTTCAAAATTGTCTACAGCAACTGCTCTAACAGCTTCCCAATTAAATGCTCGAATATACCAAAATGGGATAATGATGCATTGCGTGTAGTTCTGTCAAACTGTGCTCTTACAGATTACTTTAAAGACTTCAGTTTTGAAATTTCCTTTCCCCTCCAAGTGATGTAGGACTTGCCTTATGCATGTCAAGGAATCCAAATTTACACTGCAGTTGGATTTTGTGTAAATGTTACATTAGTTTCTTGTAAAAGTTGTAACAGCAGTCCCTGACAGGAATGCCTGATGTTAAGTCATCAGTACTGAGTACCACACTTGTTGATGATAGTTTTGTTGGTTAAGCTGTGTATCCAAATGGCATATAGTTCCTTTAGTTGCTGGATATAAAATTTTCCAGTTGTTTAAACTCCCACACCTTTATGCTGGTTCTTCATGCTGTCATTGTTGCTCTCTGCAGTGTTACTATGAACATGTGCTAGGCTGTTACAGTATTTGTGATTTATGATGCCATATATCATTGCTACCAATGTCACATAGTACACTTCAAGACACCTACACTATCTTCTTTGTAAATTAGATATACTTTTCTGCATATCACCTTAACACTGTCCACAGTATGAAGTGGCTTCCACCTAGTCATTCACTATGAAACACACAAGTCTCACTTGTTCTGTGTGTACAGGTACAAATCAGTGGGGCTGATACACTAATGCCAGTTGCCACTGATGCATTTTTACAGGAGAATGCCATCAATAGCTATTTGGATGCCTACAGTGCTATATTTCAATCACATTGCAGTCTGCTGTAGCAGTGTGAACAACAGGAGCTATTCAGTGTAGTTTGGGGGCTAACTGAGCATGTGCTAATAAACACAAAATACATAGAAAATAACTATCCAAACCCTAACCAACAATGTACCTTGAACAAACTGCTTGCATCTGTAAGAAGCTCCCTAACAGGGTAGTGTGACTCAATTGAAATGAAAACTTATGTGCTGGCCATGCATGTTAAGTATCTGTGGGCATACCCTCGACACATTAGACCTCCTTACCTCTGGGGCAGCTATTAGCATGTTGGAATCCAAAATATGAACTTTGATGAAGAATTACTCTAACACAACAACACTCTGGAACAGGTTAGTACACCCCTAAATAGACATAGCTCATAAAATCATAATGTATTGTTGAGGCCAGTGTCCTCCAGTTTTGTAGGTATGCAGTCATTACAGTACTTGCAGATAGTTTAAAGTGTTTCGATCAGGATTCTCGGTATTCATGTGGCCTTTATGGCTTCCTATCAATATCACACTACTAATACAAAAGAAAGTGAGTCACATAGTTGTAAGCTGCCACAACTCTGCTACACTACATGGCATGTCATTTGCGACGTGTGCTACGTGAACTGCTGTGGCTCAACACTTTGGGATCTGCTGGTTCTCAGTAACTTGAAATCCAATGGAGACACTATCAGAATTGTACATGACATAATTTCTCTATCTCCTAACTGTGACAGTCTGTAATTTTATGATGGTCTGTTATTCCTTTCCCCTTTCATGAGGGGTGTTCATTCCAGCAAACTAAGCTGTACCATTATTTCGCTCACTGGCAGTGTCCTTACACCAGCCTCCAAACACCAATGTTGCCTTGCTTTTTGTGGGCACCTTTGTCCTTCTCTGTGACAGTGGCTGTATATGGCAGCTGTAATGAATTCAGACAATTAAAATTAAAATATGTTGTGGTTCTTCACTTGGATCATTATGCAGTTTTCATCAATCTCACTTTTATAAAATTCCACATGTATGTACTTGCCACAGCACCTGATTCCTAATCGCCATCACTATTTTAATTTAGCAACTTCTTGACATTAAAATGAGCATGTGCAGTGAGAAGACAACCACTGCCACATATCAAGATGTTTGATTTACACTCAAATTCTGTTGATGTAAAGTTATTCAGCTTCTTAATATTTTTGCAGATGCCGCAGAAGTTGAGGATGGAGGAGCTGTTGGCAGGTGAGATATTTGCTTTCTTCAGTAGCTTAATTACACATTAAAGTTACGACTTTAATATTTTATTATGTGGTACTTTATTTTTCATCTTTTTCTTTGACATTAATATTCCATTGGTGGTGTGCTAAATAATTTTTGTGAAACAGTTTTTAAAAACTCTATACTATAACTTAACACTGGATGTTAATTATGTCATACATAATTCATACTGGAAATTGGCGGTGTTATTGTAACTACGAAAGATTGGTTACAAATGTGCAGTTGCATTGAAAATGTGTACTGTGGTAGATTGTGAGGGAAATGTGGTCAAAGAGAAAAAAGACAAATTTTTAAGTACCAAATTGACATTTAGAAATTTGTCATTGTAATGTTAAGCAAACATTACAAATAGGCACACTACGATAAGTAGTAATGAATTTTGCCACCTGACTGATGTGTGAAATAGCCTGACCCATCTGGGTGCCACAGTTACTCTCAATCCCCCGCCTGCCAAGTGTGTTATTGACTACCCGGTGACAACATGCTACTGAGTACAAGGTGGCTGACTTGTTGGTGGCTTCACAACTTGTGTACTCCATTCTCGAGACCCATCTCATACTCCTCTCGCCCTCTCTACTCCCATACCAGCTTCCCTAATTTGAAAATTTTGGAGTTCCCCTTAACTTAAGTTTCACAATCCTTCCCTCAGTACTAGCCACACCTACACTGCCCTTTCCCGTGCCTAGCTCTGTACCAGTACCTGTACCTGTACCTCCTATGTTACACCCTCTGCCACCCCATTCCCTCTATGACATCTGCATTAAATCTGTCCACCACAACTCCTCACGCAGTTGGCCTGCAGGTTTATGACAATTTATCTGGTTGGCAGAGGGACAGAACGCAACAATGTAATTCCTGGCTTAGCCTTTTACTGCTTATTTCCAGATTAACCCTTTCATGGCCAATCGAACGTCTTAGGCTGATGCATAACACTGTAGTGTTTCCCACAAGTTAAAAAAACTCAGACTATACATACTGGAGACTTAAATCATCATAAATAACATAATTTGTTTCGCTGTTCACTTCAGTCTGTTGGGATAACTTTCTGGATCCACAACTGTAGAAATCATGTGGTTTTGTAGCAAAGAGCCATGTTCAAAGTGTATTTTCACTCCAAAGGAAGTATGTCAAGATCATTGAACAGAGAGCAGAGAAGATGAAATCTGAGGGTGCAAGATCAGATGAAAAGGGTGGGTGCAAAATGACTTCTCAACCCAGTTGTTCTATAGTGTTTGTTGCCAGTCTAGCAGAATGCTGGTGACTGTTACTGTGGAATAGCACCACTTCACACAGTCTTCCTGGATGTTTTTCTGGGACTGTATCTGCAAGATGTCTGTTGTTGACAATAAATACCAACAGGAATGTTACACCTCATGCAAGCAACTCGTAGTACACCACATGGTCACCTACATCTTCATCTACATGATTACTCTGCAATTCACATTTAAGTGCTTGGCAAAGGGTTCATCCAACCACAATCATACTATCTCTCAACCATTCCACTCCTGAACAGCGCATGGCAAAAACGAACACCTAAATCTTTCTGTTGGAGCTCTGATTTCTCTTATTTTATTTTGATGATCATTCCTACCTATGTAGATTGGTCTCAACAAAATATTTTTGCTTGCAGAAGAGAAAGTTGGTGATTGAAAATTCATATATAGATCTCGCCGCAATGAAAAACGTCTTTGTTTTAATGACTTCCATCCCCACTCGCATATCATATCTGCTATACTCTCTCCCCTATTACGTGATAATACAAAACGAGCTGCCCTTTTTTGCACCCTTTCGATGTCCTCCGTCAATCCCACCTGGTAAGGTTCCCACACCCCGCAGCAATATTCTAACACCCGACATCTGCACAATATCCATAACATTATCTTGTGTGGATGCTCAAATGTCTATGTGGCACTGCTGCTCTGTTTGGACTAAAGCATTCCTTTCCGTTCTTTCTCTTACATTAGCATAAAAACAAAATTTCTAGTCATCAGTAACAATACAGGTTAGAAATGGTCAGTGGTATTCACCCACTAATCAAGAACAAGCAAGAGGGTAATGTACATACGGCCAACCACTGATTTATATGGTTTGGCATGTGGTACCCGTATGATTTATTGTTGAACCTTCTCCTTTGTATTCAAATGCTGCACAGTGACGGAATGGTCATACTTCATCACATTTTCTGGTTCTTGAGTTCAATGTTGTGCATCATCGTGGATTAATGCATCCAGATGATCATCAAATGCTGAAGGTCTTTCTGAAAATGGAGGGTCAATAATGTCAAAACAATCATCCTTTAAATTAGAAATTTTTCCTTGCCATGCTCTGTCCCATGGCATTATCCCCATACATGGTGAAAACATTACCATTGAAACCACATATTCATAAACTCCACTGTTCTCATTTTGCTGACTTAGCCATTTTAAATTAAAATGTAGCAGTGCTTTGTGTCAACATAATATTCATAGAATGACAATTTACCTAAAAGAATGTGTCCACATTAAGTGAGAACAAGGTAATGTACTTCGTAAAAATGGTGGAAAAGACAATTGTATCCTTTGATCCCTAGGCATATGAACTTGTCTTAGATCACATGTAATGCCCCCAACAACACAAAACACAATGATGGGAAAAGCTGACTTAAAGCATACATTGTGTGCTCACTCTTACATTATTGGTATTGGCTGCATAAGTAACAATAACACAGTGCACAGTGTTCACTTAAGATGTCTCTCTGTTTTTGCTCCCAACATTTAATGTTCTAATGATGTACCAACATCATAATGCATTGATGGTGGGTGGTTTAAATAAAAAAATATGTACAAATGAAATGAGTTTCGTGACAAGGCTGAAGATATATCGGTACATAGGACACTGCATAGAACTGTATGGAACATTGTAGATGTAACTGTAGATGTGCTCCAAGGAAGTGTGTGGGGCCCTTGATATTGATGTTTTATTTTAATGACATCACAGACATTCTTCTTCTTTTTGTTTTTCTGTTTGTGGTATCTAATGACCACATACTAATTTCAATGCTTCCTCCTTTGTTCTTCTTCCAGGTTTCCTTCGTCTTCACTATCTATCCTTTTTTCTTCCTCAGACCATTCTGACCCTGTCTTCCTCTTCTTCTTCCTGCCTTGGAATGCTTCCATTTGCAACACTTTCTTCTTGAAATCCTATCATTCTGCTGGGTCTTTTTCTTGTATTTCTTTCCAAATCTTTCCTAACTACTTGAATCTGTCCTGTTGTTGACATCTTGTCCCAAAGATGCTTAACAATCTGCTCATGGATTTCCTAACAGCCTGAGTATTTTTCAAATGATTCTTAATTCTAGGACTTGAAGTTTGTATAACTCATAATTCAACATTAAACATTCACTTGCATAGAGACATTCTGGTTTTACTACTGTGCTGTAGTGCTGTATTTTCAAATTTTTAGACACACACACCTTGTTGTAAATGTTCATGTTTATATCATATACTTTCTCCATTTTACATACTATTTTGTCTACAGCAAATATTTTTGAAGGCATTGCCTTGAATCTTTCCTCCCAGATATTTAAATTTATAAACCCTCTTTATCAGTTCATTACCTGTTACTAGGATTTCTGGGTCATTTTTTTATGTTTGCCCTAAAACCTTTTTCCTACAGAAACTTTTAAAGCTGCTTTGTTAGGTATTCCTTCTAAGAGGTTGATTAGTATTTCTGAATTTGTTATATTTTTATAAAGAATGGCATAATCATTTGCAAATACTAGACACTGAATTTCAGTATCTCTTTTTCCTGAAGTCTCCAGTCTCATTGTGACAGCTTATGTTCTTTGCCTTTTGTTTCAATTATCTTACTATTTCCTCTAAGATACAGTTGAGGTGGCGTGGAAACATGTTGTCACCCTGCATTTCACCTGTTATTTTGAGTGCCTTAGGTGTTTCACACCAAAACTTTATTTATGCTTCAGTGTGTGGGTGTTTCACGAATAAGGTTTGCTAGTTTAGTGTAATGCCAAGATCTTGAGTCACTTTACCCACTGTTTACCTGTCAATCAAATGCTTTTCTAAAACCTGTAAATGTTAAAACTATGTCTTAAAATTCGTATGGACTAAAAGTTGAAATTCTGTTCTGAGACAGATTCGATCTTTCTAAATCCACTTTGATATTCTCCCAAATGGCTGTCAAGTGTTACTTCTACCTTGTTTAGTATTATTGTTAAAAATAATACAGCCCACTGGCAACAGATATATACCTGTGCAATTATTTAGATAATGCCTATGACTTTTTTGTGCACAGGATGGATAGGAGCCACTTCCCAGTCTTCTGGAATCTTTTCAGTTTCCCATATTTCTTCAGACATAATCTGAAGATTAGTTGTCATTTCCGCTTGACACCAGTTATGGTTGAGATGATTTTATTTCTTCTCCACTGGCTTTGTTGTTTTTCAGGGTTTTTGTTTGTTTGTTTGTTTGCTGTAGGTGGTAGATCTGCTTCCATGTTTTCATCAAATATCTGGAAATTCTAGCTAACAATTCAGTTATCTACAGTTCAAGAATTGATCAAAGTACTTTCTTAGTAATTTACATGTGTGGTTATTGCTTAGACCTATTTTACCATTTTCGTCTCTGATGTAAATACATTGGAGCATGATATCACTTTTTGAATAAAACCATGACTGTATGTATGAGAGCATTTTTTCTGCTGTAGTACACAGTGATTCTTTTTTATCACTAATTACGATACTCGTGTCATCTGCAAATAGTAGAATTTTGGCTGGGCTGTCTGGAGCCTGTATGTCATTGATATAAACTAGAAATAACAATGGGCCCAGAATGCTGCCCTGAGAAACAACTATTTAAATTTGTTTTGGTTCAGATTCTTGGATGACCTCAGCTCAACAACTTGTGATCTGTTTTGCAGATAGGATTCAAACCAATTTTTAACGGTACCCCTGATGCATATTGGTTCAAGTTTCCCTAGTAATATTACATTGTTCACAGTATTGAAGGCTTTGGCTAAATCTAGATTAATTCCAACAACCTGTTTATTTGACTCAAAATTTCTAACTATTGCTGTGCAATATGGCTGTTTCTGTACTGTGCCATGTTGACTGTTATTTATTAGTTTATGTTTTTCTAGATATTTTGTAACCCTGATTTTCATAAATTCCTCAAGTATTTTGGAGAAGTATGGGAGGAGAGATATAGGTTGGTAATTTTCTGTTTTATGTCTGTCACCATTTTTGTGTAGAGGTATCACTTTAGAGATTTTATTTTATCCGGAAATATCTCTTCACTAAGGGACAAGTTTGCTATGTGCACTATAGATTCGACAACACATGGAGCAATTTTTTAATTATTGATACAGGTACATCATCCAAACCAGAGGACAATTTGGATTTCAAGCATTTAATGACTTTTAGAACTTAATGCTCATCTGATGGGATTGCCATCATGCTGGTATTTACCATTGGAGACATCACTGTTAATTGTTGCTTAAAGTAAGGGGAATATTAACAAAGTAATTGTTTACATTGTTTGCCATGGCGTTTTTTCTATGGGGATATTTTCATTGTTTTTAAGATGGATTTCCTGTTCTTTAGTTTGACCCAAATTTTTTATACTAGCCTGCCTTATTAATCTATCATTACTTAATAATTTTGCTTTTGATATTACTTCGCGGTAAGTCTGTTTGTATGTTCTCACATACTCAACAAACTGCTGATCTTGACATGTTTTTAACTTTAAACTTAGTAATATCATGGTTTCACTTGATGTTTTAATTCCGGATGTACTCCAGGTCCCTTTGGATCCAGATGATCTGTAACTCAAAAGCTTTTTTGGGAAGCACATTTCAAAGTATGCCATAAAAGTGGAAGCAAATGTATTGTAAGCATCATTTGTGTTTGTTTGTGCCAAGACCTCTGGCCAAACTGCATTTTTAACATTATTTTTGAACTGATTACAATTTTCAGTAGAGAAAAATCGTTTGTACTCCTTTTTATTTTCCCCTCCTTGGGAGTTGCAGTGAGATTAAAGGTTAGTGCATTATGATCTGATAATCCTATATTCACATTTGTAACTGCAACTTCATGTGTGACAACATTTGAGAAGATGTTATTTATTAGGCTTTCACTGGAATCTGTTGTTCTAGTGGGAGCTGATACGTGGGGAAACAAGTTGAAGCTTTTAGTATGTCTAAAAACTTGTATTTTACTGAACTCTGGACCAATAGATTAATATTAAAGTCACCACAAAGAATTATGGCAGAGTTCTCATTTGAGAAAAATGTCGAGCATTTCTTCCAAATTCTTAAGAGAGACTTCAGTATCTCCAGATGGTGATCTGCAAATTGCTGCAACAATTACTTTCTTTTCTATGATTAATGGTTTAGCCTCATATCTTAACTTAAATTTAAGCTTGGGATTTAGATAAATGCATACACCACCACCTTTGACATTTTGCCTATAGTACTGACTGGCATGTTTATAATATGTGTGACCAAAAGGACTTAAACTATATCTGTACATTGTATAAGGCTCAGTCACAACTTCTGTGCATGTCTATGACAGGTGGTGTGGTCAGCCTATCAAGTTAGGCTGTGGTCTCCTGATCTCACATTTTGTGCTCGCTTACTCAGTTGTGCAGGACTCTGACACTTGTCTCACTCCTCTGTCAACACAGCTTCCTTTTCATGTCGTTTGTCCCCTAACACTGCAGTCAGGTGTCATGTGGTGTAACTATTTAATACAATGATGTATTATATTCTGTACCTTATCTTCTATACTTCTTCTCAAACTCTGTTATTATTACTTTAAAATTCAAAATTGATGCCTTTGACGCATCACATGTATATAAATAACTTACTATGTCACTTTTGACTTAACAAATTATTTATTCCCTTCATCATCACACTCGTGAACTACACTAAAAGATCACCTTCATTCAGTATAAAAGAGACACTCACAATAATTTTAAAGGTTCCTCTTCTGTGTCTCACAACATACATCAGTTGTTGAAATAACTCCTTCGGCAGCCTATTGCTTTACAGGACAGTGTGGTGACCCCACAGAATACTTATTTTAACACATGTAGTTTGGCACCCAAAGCTGCTGCGATAGCTGTACAGTGCTGAAGGTGCATATTGTCCCCTGATGTAAGTCACCACACACACAATAGAAATAACACTAATGAACAATATCTGTACATTTATGTTTGACATGTTGTTTTCTATTGCTCTTTTCATAATGTGTACACAACACTTCTTTCAAAATGGCATTCATTGATAAGAAGTCATTGATATGTGCATCTCTCCTCTGGAGTGGTACGTACAAGCACAGTCTGTGAACATGGCGCCCAGTGAACACAGTCCAAAGTTTTTTAAAATTTTTTTTCCTATATGCCAAGAATGTGGATTTCTTTTTGTAACTATGGCTTCAGAGATTGGTTATAGCCTCAGTACATCATTGTCCATGACAAAATACGCCAATTTACCCTCAATTGCAGCCATAATTTAAGAGCATGTCCCTAAAGTGAACATAAAGTACTTGAAAGATGTTATCCTCTCTGTGTGTACAATAGTATCCAGTGCAGAACCACAGCGGCTGCGGACGCCCGAGCCTGGAACCAGTACTGGGGCTGAGGACATCCGTGCAGTGAAGTCACCTGGTGAGTAAGAGTAAATTTACACGTAATTGCAGCCTTAACTAAAGCAGTACATAAAGTACTTAAAAGACGTTTTACTCTCTGTGTGTACAATAGTAGGCAGTGCAGAACAGCAGCAGCTACGGTCACCAGAGGCTGGACCCAGTACTGCAGGTGCAGTGAAGTCACCTGGTGAGTAAGAGTAAGAGCCCACTGTGGCAGGCTTACATTCCTGCTTTGTACACTAGAGAATCAAATGTATCTGGACACCTATTAGTGGACATTAAGATTTTGTTTTCTCCTTTGAGGACTTGAACTCTTCTGGGGACACTTTGACATTTCGAAATCTCTGTGGGTGGATGCCAGCCCATTCTTCCTTGATAGCTGATACCAGACAAGGAAGAAATATTGGACACAGGGTATGGAGTGAAAATGCCATTTTTAACTAATCCCTAAGACGATCCATTGCTTTCAGGTTGGAACATCGGCAGGCAATCCTTCTTCAGGATTACCACTGGTTATAAGCCTTTGCCTAACAATGCTGATCCATGAGAGGTACAAGTGTTGAGCTGATCAAATCGGTCGTTGTCTGTGAACTGTTCCTCTGCTGCGTATAGTACACAATACTGTCAAATATGTACTTACCCTTCTGCATTTATCATATCCTGAATAACAATAAGGGGAGAACAAGTTAAAGAGGAGAAATTGCATATTGTTACACTGCCTGCTCTGCACTGCATTGTTGGCAGTAGAGTTAATGGCGGATAATGTTCACTGAGTAGTCACTCTATTCAAATTCTTCCGTCAGATACCCACGGAGTATAGCACTGTTTGTCACTCCAAATCTCGTTTCCACTCATCCACTCAACAGCAGTCATGGGTTTTTATGCTACAGTCAGTGTGACTTTATGTTGAACAGAAATGTTGTTTCCAGAAGCTGCTCAGCCACTGTAACCAGTTTTTCTAACTCCCTGTACACAGCCATTTCCTTAGCGGGCTCCTAGCTGCACTTCAAAACTGAAGAGTGACTGCAGCAGCTAACTGCAAGCTGGTTTTTACTATTTCCTACCACAATGATAGAAGCACTTGTCCATCAGCATACTGTGTGTGCCTGGACTTCATGTAGCATTGGTTGTTCCTTCACATTTTCACTTAACTGTCACATCGCTGACAACTGACTTGGGCAAGTTTGGAAGGGCTGAAATGCATCCCTGTGTTAATTATTCAGGTGTAATGCAAAGAAAAGTCCATGTTCAGTGTACTCAGATCCCTGACTGATGAATTCTGCTTACAAAACAGTAATACCTGCCACTTCCTATAATATATATGACGGCAGTATCTGTTGCCGAAAGAACAATTGCCATGGATAACCATGCAGCTTTGCTAGAAATGAAATGATGATTAAATGGATGGAGCGTCTGCCATGTAAGCAGGAGATCCCGGGTTCGAGTCCCGGTCGGGGCACACATTTTCAACATTTCCCCAATGAAGTACATCACCGCCTGTTTGCAGCTAGGGTGTCCATTTAATTATCATTTCACTTCCTATAATAGTAGCTCCACTTCTCATTGAATTAAAATGTTCAGTTGCCCATTACATAAGGGTGCCCATGTATTTTGATTGGATAGTGGGTTTATAGTTCTTATCTATGCGATTTCTGCAACCCCTTAGTCAGTCCACCATACACAATTGAATTAGAATCCAGAAATCACAATATATTTTATTATATTTATGTTTTTGAATATTGAGGACTTTGATTTGGGGCGAGTATTTACTGACTTACAGAAATACAAAGTTTACCTATATAGCTGTGGAAATATGTGTGCTGAGAATTACAGGGAGGGAAAAGGAAACAGAAAAATGGACAGGGAACAGGCAGGAGTAGGAGACGTAGTGGGGAGGTAGTGGAGATGAGTGACAAATGTTGTGATGGAGTGAGTGACAGATAGGATAAGACAATTACATGCTCCTATCCTAGAGAGGTGAGTGGGGGGAACATTGAGGTGACAGTCTGGTGAGAGGCATTGAGTGGATATCAGGCTACATGGACTACAAGCTGCAATGCCTGTAGCTTGAGACCAGAATACCAGGAGAAGCCAGGGAAGAGGCTTAATCAAACAGTGGGACTCCAATGAATGAATGAATGAATGAATGAATGAATGAATGATGTGAGTAGAAGAAACAGAGGATGATTTGTATTTCAAAACTGAACCTTTTTGTACAACCTATTAGGGTAGTAACTTAAATGGAAATATTGGGGTGTGAATCTAGTTTATAAATGGTCATAGCTGATGCGTTCAGCACTACCATAAGTTATTTGATACTAACATTTTCAGGGGCTCCCTTAACCTTTCTGTGGTCAATCAGACATAAAGGTCCTGCCAAAATGTTTGTTTCAGAATCTGCACAACCATAGGAATGTCCCATTTCATTGTGTACTGTAATCTGTTGTTCAGTTTATGTACAATTAGAACCCATAAGCTGACAGGTGATGCTAGAATGTGTTTTTTTCTTTGTTGGTACAGAAGTGAGTACAGTATGTTTTGTAGAAGGAGCTTCCTATCTTTGGCTTAATTGTGGATGGCAAAGACAGTGTAGATAATATTTATCTTCGTTACATTATTTGCTAGGTATATACTATTTGACATGTATTTTCACTGATAACTCATTCTTGAAGAAAACTGATGTCTGTGTCTTGTAACTAAAATTAATGCATGTCTTTATTAATGAAAATCATATCAAAATCGTGACTGTAGTTGGAAATCTACCACCACAAATGTACAGATACTGTTCTTTTGATGTACTGTTTTTCTTCTTTCTCATGAGATAGTGTACTGGAGACATTTGTTTTCTTTTCCTTATTTTGTCTTGAATGTCTCAATAGTTTCTTGGAATTAGTTGTTTACAATTATTTATGGAGCTGTCTTTTGAATTACGGGGAGGGTGGTTATGAAGAATACAGTCAGCAGAAATAAGGTTTC
Organism: Schistocerca piceifrons; assembly: GCF_021461385.2. Taxonomy (NCBI): domain Eukaryota; kingdom Metazoa; phylum Arthropoda; class Insecta; order Orthoptera; family Acrididae; genus Schistocerca; species Schistocerca piceifrons. The sequence goes on along the minus strand of NC_060138.1, from coordinate 34,765,697 downwards.
TATGATCTACTTTATAACATATGAAAGCTGATCACCTCTGAAATGAAGGTGCTGGGAGTGTATAGTAGAGTGAAAACAACTGAAGCATGTGGGATGAATGTGTCAATGCTTTTGGAGAGAATGGCTGATAATACAGTATCACTTCCTGTTCACTAGATTTGTCTCTGGTGCCAGTACCTTTGTTCATAAAATATTTCCCATCAAGACTTTCACTACAGTTTGATCCCAGACCAATCTGTTCATCTTTCTGCCTCACCTCTCTACAGGGAGTCCAGCAGGGAGCTGCCTTGCCCCATCTGCCACCCACACTCGTGGTCATATGTCCCACCTAATGTGGGTGATCCATGCACATGGAGAGAGATGTGCTCAGGTAGCCATGAACATTAGAACATCATTGCAACACAGAAGGCACATGATAATGTTGGGCAAGTGAAACAACTTCCTAGGGCAAGCAACATAAAAATACTCCTGATATGCTGTAAGGTTGTCACTAATATGAGCTTAGCTGAGCACTGCAAGCTGCACTGATGATGTCCTAGATTCCAATGTTGCTGTGCTCAGAGGAAAAGTTTTGACTGTAACAGCAGCCAAAAGTATGAACTGTCATCCCCATGGAGGAGATGGCAGTGTCATCTATGAGGCACACACCTGGAAGAAAAACACAGAAATTGGGCCAAGACATCAGTAAGGAGGGATGATGATGTGGAATGGTGCAGGCAGAAAGATACCAGGATGAAAGAAAGAAGTGGCACAAGGCATTTGAACACGGAGCCATTCAAACACTATGCAGAAGCACTTGAACACAGAGATGAAGGCTACCTAATGGATCACAAGACACTGGTAAAAAGCTTCCAGAGACAAAAAGTTAATTATAAAAGCACAAGAAGAGAGATGTTCCTGAGTGGGCAAGAGGAAGAGTGTTTCATTGCGGCACAGATGGTACATGCCAACATGAAGCAAATGAAACAACTTTCTGATGAAGGCAAGGTAGAGAATCCCCTGATGCATGAAAAGATTGCTACTAATATGAAAACTATTCTTGAAGCTTCCAGTTGAGCACTCAGTCTGTAACAACTGACAAACACTGCTGTAGGTAGCACTGGCAATGCCAATATTGTGGGCCGCATTCTTATTAATATAGTCATGCATTCCAAAGTAGATAGTTGATGTCGAGTCTGGAACTTGCGTTGGCTGGTGAGCCACTGTACATTCCCCTACAAAGGCTATGTAGCGGAGAAATACTGTTAAGTTGTCCAGTGTCGCATGGCTCCAGGGTGGAAACCGTGCAGTGTCTGTCATTGGCAAGATCCGCTGCACTGAGGGTGAGTTTCAGTTTCAAGCCTGTTAAGATGCCAGCAACTGACATACCTCTGTTGTGTGGCATAAGGCAGGATTGTAAAGCACCAGCCAGATGCTACACAACCCACTTCCACCTCATTCCTATTATGTCTCCTAATCCATCCTGTTCCCATACGCATCAGATTTTCTTTCTGTCTCACCTCTACAAAATATCTACCTGAGAAATAATCTGCCTCACCTGCCACTCATTCTCCTCACTACTTGTACCCATCTGTAAGTAAAGAAAGGAGTGTTACATTGAATGTGTTTGATGTGGCATTATTACTGCACAAACAGCAAAAATGTGGTAAGTGATAAACATTTTTGCTATTACTTTCTGTGGGGTATCTGTGAGAGAAATTCATGATAATTTAAAATTATGGTGAAGTTTTCTGCAAAACACTAAGTGCTCTCATTGCCAAATACTGGATGAATATAATGTCGGTACATGAATGCAATTAGTGAAGGTGCATAAACAAGTTTACACACGGTTCCTAAATGTTAAACGTGACACTGTGTTAACTGTGTAACATAAGATTGTATGTTTTATTAAGCAGATTTTAAAATTTGATCAATAATTATGTGAAATGATGACAATAAACATTTATTTGTCCCTGCCAGTCTTCAGATAGCAAGCGTGCAACCGGAATAAAGTTCTGGCTTTCTGGAACTCGGTAATATTGATGGTTGTTTATAATTGAGTAGATTAGATGCTCAATTATACACTGATCCGTACGTTTTCTAAAAGATAGAAACAATTGATTCTGTTCTTTATCAGGTCGTGTTGAAACACACTTAGTTTATCACTAGTTTGTTTTACTTGTGCAGATAAAGTATTTTTTATATTAACACGCAAATTCTTTTTTTGTCAATCAGGCCCTGCTGAGGAGGAAGGCACGCGCCCCATCGCTCAGGTGAGTGAAAGTAGTGGATGCACGTATGAGACTGGCAGAGCAAGTGTGATTTTCACCAGTAGCTTATAAAGTTTGGTTCTGTGGCATGTAATGAACCCCACACTGCTTCCTGTCCTCCTCCCAGGGTGAGGACATATTTCATCAGCTCAGGGCTTTGAACCGTTAAAATACTTCCTCCTATTCTGAGCTACTCTGCACACTACCAACTTGCTTAATCAAATAAACTCCTTTATTAATATCCTATTCATCTCCATTTCATTCTCATTGCATCTCCCATGGCAGTCTGTTTCCTGACATCACAAACTTTGCAACTTCTTTAGCACTGTTAACTGAAATGCTATCTCAAGTCTAAATTGCTTGCTAAATGAACCAAAAAATATCTCAAAGACCACTCATATACTGGCTCTTAATTTAAAACAAGTAACTCTCTTTAATTATTAATGTCAAGTCATGTGTCATTGGTTAGTGTACAGAATCTTACTGACAGCTCGACTTCATCTTCGTTCTCCTGATGTAATGGCAGTTGTCATGATGCTGACAGTTCTAGGGGGAAGGCACATTGCTGAACAAGAATGAGACAGCAAGGAATAAACCCATGGACTGGTTGTTTGTGTTGTCATCATCATTTGTGAAAGTGGCATGGCTGGACCATGTAAAATTTGGGGATTCGTGTGCATGCTGATAACCACGCCATTGAGTGCCCCCTAAACAGGTATCATCATCATCATCATCATGATAGAATAAAACACTGAAATCATCATGAACTGTGAAGAACAATAAACTAATTATCGTTATCCCACCCTGCAGATATGCTGCATCAATCTCCACTAGATTTTGTGTGTTGTGGTTGGCAGGTGTTACTAGAGGAGTCCAAAATGCATGCGTTTTAACTCACGCAGGCTGGCGTGAGGTCTGGAACAGGACAAGGAAATTAGAATTTAGAAAAACTGACTTAGCTGGTGGAATACTTAACTTTAATCCATTAATGATGAGCGTCTGTCTTGATGGTACATGATTCACAATATCAATAGTAACTGATATGGGCCCCTTGCTAGGTCGTAGCAAATGAGGTAGCTGAAGGCTATGCTAATCTATCGTCTCGGCAAATGAGAGCGTATTTTGTCAGTGAACCATCATTACAAAGAGGGTTGTACAGCTGGGGCGAGTGCTAGGAAGTCTCTCTAGACCTGCCGTGTGGTGGAGCTCGGTCTGCAATCACTGATAGTGGCGACACGCGGGTCCGACGTATACTACCGGACCGCGGCCGATTTAAAGGCTACCACCTAGCAAGTGTGGTGTCTGGCGGTGACACCATGTTACGCACAACAGAGAAGGGTATAAAAGTTTAAAGCCATCATTTGAATTAAAAAAAAAAAAATAATCACTTTGTGGTGGTGACCATTGTTCATCGGTACTATAGACATTGTGAGATGTACACCTTTACCAAAGCGATGTGTTACACCATAGTTGATACTCATTAAACATGACAGTAAATATTCCTTAAAATCGACACTTATCACTTACTGTTGTCTAAAATGCTTACTGATTGCAGTTGGGAACTGAGATTTCTCCATTTTTGAGAAAATATCACAAACACAAATGACAGGTACTCGCAATTGCAAACACATTTCAAAGTACCTTTCTAGAATGATAACAGACCCATTCTCCTTCATACATTCATGGCCTGTCATACTTCCTAAACTCTTCTGAAAATACTTTCCTGCTTGTGAAATAACTACCAAGTAAACTACTTTGAGAGGTATACTTGTCATAGTGTTTGTTATGTTTGACACGTGTTGATTAGTAATTCAATAAAACTACCTTAGTGTACTTAAGCACGTGCATCACAAATTGTGCAGTGTGATTTCAAAGTAACTGTTTAGTTACTTTTGTCGTTAGGGATTTGCTTTCAGTAACATTAATATAGGTCTCTGGTATATTAAACAGAATTGAATGATCATTCTTGTGATCTTTCAGATCTTGCATTGACTTACTTCCAGCTCCCATGACCATGGCAAACAGTCCTTTATCCAGTAAGTGGTTTCTTTTTCATACATCTTGTTGTTTAGGACCAATATGTGGCACAAATCTTAAAGGTCAGGAATGTGTCAGATAAAATAAAATGTTTAAGAAACCAAAAAAGAGGAGCCATAAGTTTATGTAAATGCAGTCAAGAATGTAACACAGGAATGGCCGCTGAGGTGCCACCTCTCCATCTCTTTCCTCCTCCTCTTTCCTAATCATGACATTATTCCAATGGAATATTAGTGGCCTTCAATCCAAAAAGATGACTTGCGGCTGCTCTTGGAATCGCAGCCTCTGCTAGTTTTCTGCCTGCAGGAAACAAAACTGCATCCTCCTGACTGATTTGAGCTTTTGTATTTCTTCCCAGTCTGCTTTGACTCCCTCTCTCCAAAGATGGCATTCCATATCGTAGGAGGAGAGAGGGGAGTCATGCTGCTCATATGGAAGGACGTTCAAAGTCAACCTTTCTCCCTGACTACCCAGCTTGAAGCTATTCCTGTCCGTGTTTTACATTCCTCTCCTGAACTTTTCCATATGTACTGTTTACATCCCTCAGTCATTCCGTGTCTTGGACACTCTTCATCCAGCTTACTGGCCAACTCCCTCGCCCCTTTCTGCTGCTCGTTGACTGTAATGCACACCATTCTCTTTGGAAATCTCCCAGAACCTGACAGAGAGGTGCCCTCTAGGCTGAACTTCTGTCACCTTAACCTCATTTGCCTTATCGTGGGAGTACCCATCTTCCTTTTATACTACATGCACTCCTACCCATATCTGGAAATCTCCTGCACTGCTCAATTTGTCCATCATCTCATCACTGTTTCTAGTACGTACTCGAGCAACCATTTACCATTTGCTATCCATTTTCTGATTTTACGCCACATATATGCACACCCAAATGGAAACTTTCTAGGGATGACTCGAGATTTACTGTTCCCTGGCACCCTTTGAGTAACATAATTTCTCCAGTTGTGATGGCCAGGTAGAGTATCTTACAAATGCCATCATTACCACCACACAATATTCCATTCTCACCCTTCATCTTTACTGTGCCATGTCCCAGTGCCTTGATTGACTGAGCTGTGTTGTGACTCAACTCACATGCAGAGATGTGTTCTCCATGTTTTTAACCATCATTCTATGATGGCAAACTGCATTCATTATGAACAGTTGCATGCACAGTGTCGTTGCACCCTTCAGGATAGCAAAAATCTAGCTAGATTTCCTTAACTAGTTCTTCTAACAGTTCCACTACCTCATCTGTTGTATGGGCCCTGCAGGACCAAGATCCATTGGGCTGCTATTCTGCGGAGATTTCAAGCTCCACCCACTATCATTCTGCCTTCCTCCACCAGAAACAAGTGGAGGAGGCTTGGGTAGTACCCTTATTTTGGCAGATTAGCGAGTGCTACAAGCTGCCTTTAGTATGAGGGGGCGAGAACTTGCTCTCACTTCCTATCGATCCTCCAACACAGTGCTGGACGATGTTTGCATTCAGATGTTCCTAAACCTTTCTTTTGTGGGCAAGCACTTGCTCTTTCTTATGTACAACTGCATCTGGGCAGAGGGCGCCGTTTGCCAGATGCCAGCATAAAGACACTGTCATTCCTATACCCATACCCAAGCCCAGTACGGAAAAATACCTTCCTTCTAGTTACTGCCCCATTTCTCCCACAAGCTGTGTTTGCAAACTGATGAAACATGTAATTCATGCCTGGCTGGTATAGTGACTAGAGTGTGGCAATTCACTGACCACTGTACTGTGCGGATTTTGATAAGGCCGTCCTGCAGCTGACCATCTCATCACTTTGTCAACGTGTGTCGCGAATGGTTTTCTGTGGATATATCAGACACTGCCAGTGTTTTTAAATTTGCAGAATGCCTGAAACACCTTCTGAAGGATGGGTATTCTTGATCTCTCTAAATGTGGCACTTCTGAGGCCACATGCCCCATGTCCTTCAGGTATTTTTAAAGTATTGATTTTTCAAGGAATGTTGGTACTGCCTTGTCAGACACCTTTACCAGGAAGTTGGTGTGCCTCAGGGTACTGTTTTGAGTGTGACCCTCTTTGCTATTGCCTTTAACCTTATTATGTCCTGTCTCCTGCAGGTCATCTCCAGAAATCTACTGTTGCTCACCTCTACCCTGTTACCCTTCCACACCTTGTCCCAGCATCCTCCTTACCCCCTCGTGATTGCCTGTTTAATCATGTGCAACTGCTCGCAGCCTGGCTTCAGCTGCCAGAGTGTGTGATCACGTGTGTGAGAGTTGCATTTGCGTGAGTATGTGAGTGTATGTTATCTATATATAACAGAGGCCTTGTTCACTGAGAGCTCACTTTCTTACAGTTTTTTTTTTTTTTAACAATTGTGCCTTATTAGACAAAGGCCTGGAAAGATCAGACCATTTGGCAATAGTGCCATAAAAACCAGACCGGGGATTGATCTCGGGGAGATGAGTGTCATTGGTGTGGTAAATGTGAGGTGTCTGATACTAACTCAGTATTCATGCTAGTGATCGCTTACTTAACTGCATAGGTTATGGACCTGACTCTCGGAAGGTTCAAATCACTGACATAAGCACACTCTTAGCCTTAGTATATTTACTCACTGTCTACCATTCAAGCAACTAAGAATGGAAGACCAGTTTTACCAACAAGTTTTTTGTTTTCCACTGCCACTCATATTCTCCATTTTGCAGCTTGAAAATATATCTCTGCATGTTTTAGAATGAAGGTTAAGGCCTCAAAATTACCTGCTCTTCCCAAATCCATTCTCCATGGTGAAATGATAGAAGCATTGCACGGTAACCTGAAGGTGCAGAGTTCAAAGCTACACATTTCCATTTTTTAATTGTTTTTGCAAATTCACTAGAAAGAGAGACAGATTTTTTTGACATTTATGCAAATAATGGAATTGTGTGTCTGAGTAATGAAATAGCTGCTCTTGTTGTGTATGGGCTTCACTCTGTTTCAGATACATTTATTAAACTACCTGTAGCTAAAGTCATGAGAGTTATAATGTTTTATGATAGAGAAAATAACCAACAACAAAAGCAACATTTTTTAAGAGCTCTTCTTAAAAGACAGAATGAAACATGATACCTTTAACAGTTCATGATAAGAAATATTACACACTACTACAACCACACTTAATACTTACCATCCTTAAATGTTTAAAGCAGTGGTTAAAATTTCCCAGAGTACTTTGACAAAGTGTGAACAAATAATGATGTACTTTTGCACCTACATACAGCCATTAAAGCTCTAATGAATGGGCAGGTAGCATTATCAAATTAGTTATCAACATTACTGGGTCAGCTACTTGTCAGAGAATATTAACTATAATCTATTAGATCTATTATGAACTACCAGAAAAAAGAATGCTAACAATTAAAAGCTTCCAGATGCATTTGAACTCGGATGCTGGCATCTTAAGTACTCACTTATGTGCCTTTGCTGATGTAGATGTAGAATGGGTGCCAAGTTTGATATAATTATTTGAACACAAACCAGACCTCATGGCAAAGAATAGAAACAGTAAAACTAATGATTCACAGTATCATCCAGTTGCAGGCCTAGGTAAGCCAAGTGTTGCAACAAAACATTTGATCATATTCCATCAGATCTCATCTGTCACATGTGCCAAACTGTAACTTCACTTTCCATTACAGTGCTTGTGTATAGTCCAGCACAATATCAACATTGTGAAGTGCGCTTCCACAAACATTTCTACAGCAAAAAGAGATCAAATTTCTTCACGGGGTTTACAATACTATTCAGGTTTTCATCACACAATGTTTGTCTTGTATGGGAGTCCTAGTGTACTGCATATCGTGCTTGAAAAAGGGAACAGGGAGAAGGGGAAGATAAGGAAGATGATGGCGAGGTGAGTTGCAGTCTTGTGTTAGACCATCATAGCAACAATAGTTGCGGGCACAGATCAGTGGAAGATGTCATGGAAGGCCTTAGAACATCACTGAGACCCTAATTACAAGTAACAGACATAAGAAATAAATGAATACACCTTTGGTTGTCGTTACCCATGCCCTGGCTCCAACTCAAACCATTAATGTTTGCTTGACTGTGATATTCCTGTGGTGCTGCTTGTGAGTGGATGACTGTAACTGAGGTATTGTCAGAGGTGTTAGTCATCAGAAATGGCATATTAGTCCAATGCTGATTTCTCTCTTGTCATGCTGATAAATGGCAAAAATGTTTAAGGAAATTTTGTTCAAATATGTGGCCTGTCCTCAGTGTAAGCTGTGCAAGATTAAGCAAACGTCTGCAGTATGCAGATAATTTGGCTTTCCATCCATGCTTGTCACATATCTGGCAGAGTCGTGAATTTCTATGTATCCTGTGTTGACATGACAAATATTAAGGGGTAGTAACGTGCATTTTTAAAGCTATGCAAATTCACCCCAAGGGTGACTATGGGAGTGGAAGTTGCCTGAGTATTGGGAACTTTGGATAAAATATCAACCTGTGTGATTGATGAATCTTTGGAATATCAGAAGTCTACCCCTACTGTAAACAGAATTTTAAAGAATTTTGTTGAAGGAGGCACTATCAGCAGAATGCCTGGCTCAAGACACTGAGCACACAGCAGGATAACACATACCTTGCCTGTAAGAGCCAACTAATCCCTCCCCTAGATACGAAGCAGTTGTAGTGAGTGACCAACTTCCCAGTTCCAATGATGCAGTTAGTTGAGGGCCAAGGAAAGCTGTACTGCACGCACAATGATCCACTATAAAACAGGAACTCAGTGAGGAAATGTTACACTGGCTGGCAGCCACAGAGCTACATCAGAATGCAATGTGAAAAAATGTATTTTTTCACAGATAAGTTGTCTTACCAAGACCAAACAGTAGTTTAGCAGCTGCGAGGGTCCTGACATAATGGCAAATAATTGGTGACAACAGGTAGTACTAGCCGATTGTCGGTTTCCCCGCCGGGGGCGTCGGTTTCCCCACCGGGGGCGTCGGTTTCCCCGCCGGGGGCGTCGGTTTCCCCGCCGGGGGCGTCGGTTTCCCCGCCGGGGGCGTCGGTTTCCCCGCCGGGGGCGTCGGTTTCCCCGCCGGGGGCGTCGGTTTCCCCGCCGGGGGCGTCGGTTTCCCCGCCGGGGGCGTCGGTTTCCCCGCCGGGGGCGTCGGTTTCCCCGCCGGGGGCGTCGGTTTCCCCGCCGGGGGCGTCGGTTTCCCCGCCGGGGGCGTCGGTTTCCCCGCCGGGGGCGTCGGTTTCCCCGCCGGGGGCGTCGGTTTCCCCGCCGGGGGCGTCGGTTTCCCCGCCGGGGGCGTCGGTTTCCCCGCCGGGGGCGTCGGTTTCCCCGCCGGGGGCGTCGGTTTCCCCGCCGGGGGCGTCGGTTTCCCCGCCGGGGGCGTCGGTTTCCCCGCCGGGGGGCGTCGGTTTCCCCGCCGGGGGCGTCGGTTTCCCCGCCGGGGGCGTCGGTTTCCCCGCCTCAGTAGCAGTCCGTATGCCCACATTTTGAAGAAAGTGGTGCTGCATTTAGTGTGAATGCTATATTGTGGAGGGGAATTCATGCTACAGGAGGAATATTCACTTGTGTATAGGTCTGCTCATTCAACTGCAGCTGTGCAAGATAGACATTAATGTAATCGACTGGCTGTGAGAGACTGCTCACTTGAACACAATGGAAATTGTGTGTGTAAGTAGCACGAACACACAGAGAACTGGCTGTGAAACACACCATTTATAGCTGATGCTCTTTTGGACTGCTTTTTTTTGAAGCCTCGGTGGGGTTGTTTCTTCTGACAAATGGGTCCAATGCCTCACAGATTCAGTGCCAGGGTGCATGACTGAAGTCAGAAATAATGAGGCATTCTGGATAAAATGTTATGGACTGAGAACATTTTACTTTCTTTGCTTGTTCTGCTGTGCAGTGTTCTGCCAGTGAGAGCCAGCACAAAATCTCTTGGTGACGGAAAAATATCAAAGATGAGAGAAGGAAATTTGAGCTAGTTCTAGTTGGCATTATCCTTGTACCTGAAATAAATTTATTTTAATTTAATATTTTGAGTATTACATTCTCTTTACTTGCTCTCTGCCTACATACATGAAATGAATATACCAAGAGTGCCCCTTTTTAGGGCTATTTTTTGTTATGTCAAATTCATCTCTCTCCCACTCTATTGCCACCCATCAGACTCGGCCAAGTATGTGCAAAATACATCATCTCTCACTCTCTCACTCTCTCACTCTCTCACTCTCTCACTCTCTCACTCTCTCACTCTCTCACTCTCTCACTCTCTCACTCTCTCACTCTCTCACTCTCTCACTCTCTCACTCTCTCACTCTCTCACTCTCTCACTCTCTCACTCTCTCACTCTCTCACTCTCTCACTCTCTCACTCTCTCACTCTCTCACTCTCTCACTCTCTCACTCTCTCACTCTCTCACTCTCTCACTCTCTCACTCTCTCACTCTCTCACTCTCTCTCTCTCTCTCTCTCACACACACACACACACACACACACACACACACACACACACACACACACACACACACACACACAGGCAAATTACAAATTGGAAAGTCTCTCATGATCAAATAAGAAAACAGGGCAGTAGGATAATTTGTAGTTTCTAAATGGTGTTTATATATAGAAATTGGTCTGTATGCTGCATTTATTTGATGGAGTACATGTGTTTCCTCATGCTGTATGTAGAATAAGAAACAATATGACATTTAATTTCTGTTGGACAAAACGTGTTTATTTCTTGTCTGAATCCTGGGCTACAGCAATGAACTTTGTCCACAGATTGTTCTTCCTTCATGTAACGGAGGAAAAATGCAACTGTGGACACTGCATCATGTAATTTCCCCATGCATCCTCCACAGCCTGACTAAACACAGCTTTGTTAGAGGCCATCTGATCTCGACTGTCGGTCATTTGTCCCAATCAGTGCTACCTAACAATAGCAAGACCGTGCACTCAATTTGCTTACTAAATCACAATCTGTCTTACATCACTGCACCCTTCAGTAAGAGTGATAGATTTGGTGAGTGGGAAGTAACTATACTGCCACTCATCTCAGACATTTCGTACTTGCAGAACTGCAGTGCGAAAGGAGGGAGGTAGGGTGGGTGGGAGGGAGGTAGGAGGGAAGTCAGTATGGAACTGATGTAGCAGAAAATCAGTTTGTAAAGTAAGCACCACTTGGTGTTAGGCTCATACTCACCCAGTTTATGGATTGCAGTTGTTCTTGTTGTTGTTATTGTCAGTCCGAATGGGGTTTGATGCAGTTCTCCACTCTGGTCTACCTTGTGCAAGCATCCTTGGCTCTCTGTAACCATTATTAAATTCATTATCATGTGTTTAAATCTGGTAGGAGGCATACAGTAATGATTGTAACACAGTACCACATGGAATGACTTCAGTGCAGTTACCACCAGCAACTTCTGTGCAAATGACTGGTCAGAGAATTCTGTACTGCCTTCACAGAGTGAATAAAAGTACTTGTTTCTCAAAGGTGCTGCAGTGCTGGAATTTAAGCCGCATTCCTGTTAGCAACTGACACAAGCTGAGTGGACCAAAATCCATTTAGTTCACTTTCAGAGGACTAATTCCAGACCACTGCTGTAGCCCCTCAATGAGCTATGGACATTTGTGGACGTGTTTAGTCAGATGTTTTTACCTATTTTTCCACTTTTTGTTTCCATTTTAATTTCTTGTATTTGCTTTGTTTTGAGTGCCATTGGGACCCTAGTTGTTGGGCTGCCCCAGTCCAGTTATGCTCTTACTCAAGTCACTACTCGACAAAAAATTCTTATTTGCAGTTTCCTCTTTATTGGGTGTGTTCACATTAGTCACATTGTGTTGCTGCTGTCATAATATCAGCTTCCATCCCTGTTAGCCATGACCACAGAGATATGCATGGCCAAAATACAAAGTTGCTTCAAAATTGTCCACAGCAACTGCTCTAACAGCTTCCCAATTAAATGCTCGAATATACCAAAATGGGATAATGATGCATTGCGTGTAGTTCTGTCAAACTGTGCTCTTACAGATTACTTTAAAGACTTCAGTTTTGAAATTTCCTTTCCCCTCCAAGTGATGTAGGACTTGCCTTATGCATGTCAAGGAATCCAAATTTGCACTGCAGTTGGATTTTGTGTAAATGTTACATTAGTTTCTTGTAAAAGTTGTAACAGCAGTCCCTGACAGGAATGCCTGATGTTAAGTCATCAGTACTGAGTACCACACTTGTTGATGATAGTTTTGTTGGTTAAGCTGTGTATCCAAATTGGCATATAGTTCCTTTAGTTGCTGGATATAAAATTTTCCAATTGTTTAAACTCCCACACCTTTATGCTGGTTCTTCATGCTGTCATTGTTGCTCTCTGCAGTGTTACTATGAACATGTGCTAGGCTGTTACAGTATTTGTGATTTATGATGCCATATATCATTGCTACCAATGTCACATAGTACACTTCAAGACACCTACACTATCTTCTTTGTAAATTAGATATACTTTTCTGCATATCACCTTAACACTGTCCACAGTATGAAGTGGCTTCCACGTAGTCATTCACTATGAAACACACAAGTCTCACTTGTTCTGTGTGTACAGGTACAAATCAGTGAGGCTGATACACTGATGCCAGTTGCCACTGATGCATTTTTACAGGAGAATGCCATCAATAGCGATTTGGATGCCTACAGTGCTATATTTCAATCACATTGCAGTCTGCTGTAGCAGTGTGAACAACAAGAGCTATTCAGTGTAGTTTGGGGGCTAACTGAGCATGTGCTAATAAACACAAAATACATAGAAAATAACTATCCAAACCCTAACCAACAATGTACCTTGAACAAACTGCTTGCATCTGTAAGAAGCTCCCTAACAGGGTAGTGTGACTCAATTGAAATGAAAACTTATGTGCTGGCCATGCATGTTAAGTATCTGTGGGCATACCCTCGACACATTAGACCTCCTTACCTCTGGGGCAGCTATTAGCATGTTGGAATCCAAAATATGAACTTTGATGAAGAATTACTCTAACACAACAACACTCTGGAACAGGTTAGTACACCCCTAAATAGACATAGCTCATAAAATCATAATGTATTGTTGAGGCCAGTGTCCTCCAGTTTTGTAGGTATGCAGTCATTACAGTACTTGCAGATAGTTTAAAGTGTTTCGATCAGGATTCTCGGTATTCATGTGGCCTTTATGGCTTCCTATCAATATCACACTACTAATACAAAAGAAAGTGAGTCACATAGTTGTAAGCTGCCACAACTCTGCTACACTACATGGCATGTCATTTGCGACGTGTGCTACGTGAACTGCTGTGGCTCAACACTTTGGGATCTGCTGGTTCTCAGTAACTTGAAATCCAATGGAGACACTATCAGAATTGTACATGACATAATTTCTCTATCTCCTAACTGTGACAGTCTGTAATTTTATGATGGTCTGTTATTCCTTTCCCCTTTCATGAGGGGTGTTCATTCCAGCAAACTAAGCTGTACCATTATTTCGGTCACTGGCAGTGTCCTTACACCAGCCTCGAAACACCAATGTTGCCTTGCTTTTTGTGGGCACCTTTGTCCTTCTCTGTGACAGTGGCTGTATATGGCAGCTGTAATGAATTCAGACAATTAAAATTAAAATATGTTGTGGTTCTTCACTTGGATCATTATGCAGTTTTCATCAATCTCACTTTTATAAAATTCCACATGTATGTACTTGCCACAGCACCTGATTCCTAATCGCCATCACTATTTTAATTTAGCAACTTCTTGACATTAAAATGAGCATGTGCAGTGAGAAGACAACCACTGCCACATATCAAGATGTTTGATTTACACTCAAATTCTGTTGATGTAAAGTTATTCAGCTTCTTAATATTTTTGCAGATGCCGCAGAAGTTGAGGATGGAGGAGCTGTTGGCAGGTGAGATATTTGCTTTCTTCAGTAGCTTAATTACACATTAAAGTTACGACTTTAATATTTTATTATGTGGTACGTTATTTTTCATCTTTTTCTTTGACATTAATATTCCATTGGTGGTGTGCTAATTAATTTTTGTGAAACAGTTTTTAAAAACTCTATACTATAACTTAACACTGGATGTTAATTATGTCATACATAATTCATACTGAAAATTGGCCGTGTTATTGTAACTACGAAAGATTGGTTACAAATGTGCAGTTGCATTGAAAATGTGTACTGTGGTAGATTGTGAGGGAAATGTGGTCAAAGAGAAGAAAGACAAATTTTTAAGTACCAAATTGACATTTAGAAATTTGTCATTGTAATGTTAAGCAAACATTACAAATAGGCACACTACGATAAGTAGTAATGAATTTTGCCACCTGACTGATGTGTGAAATAGCCTGACCCATCTGGGTGCCACAGTTACTCTCAATCCCCCGCCTGCCAAGTGTGTTATTGACTACCCGGTGACAACATGCTACTGAGTACAAGGTGGCTGACTTGTTGGTGGCTTCACAACTTGTGTACTGCATTCTCGAGACCCATCTCATACTCCTCTCACCCCCTCTACTCCCATACCAGCTTCCCTAATTTGAAAATTTTGGAGTTCCCCTTAACTTAAGTTTCACAATCCTTCCCTCAGTACTAGCCACCCCTACACTGCCCTTTCCCATGCCTAGCTCTGTACCTGTACCTGTACCTCCTATGTTACACCCTCTGCCACCCCATCCCCTATATGACATTTGCATTAAATCTGTCCACCACAACTCCTCACGCAGTTGGCCTGCAGGTTTATGACAATTTATCTGGTTGGCAGAGGGACAGAACGCAACAATGTTATTCCTGGCTTAGCCTTTTACTGCTTATTTCCAGATTAACCCTTTCATGGCCAATCGAACGTCTTAGGCTGATGCATAACACTGTAGTGTTTCCTACAAGTTAAAAAAACTCAGACTATACATACTGGAGACTTAAATCATCGGAAATAATATAATTTGTTTCGCTGTTCACTTCAGTCTGTTGGGATAACTTTCTGGATCCACAACTGTAGAAATCATGTGGTTTTGTAGCAAAGAGCCATGTTCAAAGTGTATTTTCACCCCAAAGGAAATATGTCAAGATCATTGAACAGAGAGCAGAGAAGATGAAATCTGAGGGTGCAAGATCAGATGAAAAGGGTGGGTGCAAAATGACTTCTCAACCCAGTTGTTCTATAGTGTTTGTTGCCAGTCTAGCAGAATGCTGGTGACTGTTACTGTGGAATAGCACCACTTCACACAGTCTTCCTGGATGTTTTTCTGGGACTATATCTGCAAGATGTGTGTTGTTGACAATAAATACCAACAGGAAAGCTACACCTCATGCAAGCAACTCGTAGTACACCACATGGTCACCTACATCTACATCTACATGATTACTCTGCAATTCACATTTAAGTGCTTGGCAAAGGGTTCATCCAACCACAATCATACTATCTCTCTACCATTCCACTCCTGAACAGCGCATGGCAAAAACGAACACCTAAACCTTTCTGTTGGAGCTCTGATTTCTATTATTTTATTTTGATGATCATTCCTACCAATATAGATTGGTCTCCACAAAATATTTTCGCTTTCAGAAGAGAAAGTTGGTGATTGAAAATTCATAAATAGATCTCGCCGCAATGAAAAAGTCTTTGTTTTGATGACTTCCATCCCAACTCGCATATCATATCTGCTATACTCTCTCCATTATTACGTGATAATACAAAACGAGCTGCCCTTTTTTGCACCCTTTCGATGTCCTCCGTCAATCCCACCTGGTAAGGCTCCCACACCCCACAGCAATATTCTAACACCGGACCTCTGCACAATATCCATAACATTATCTTGTGTGGATGCTCAAATGTCGATGTGGCGCTGCTGCTCTGTTTGGACTACAGCATTCCTTTCGGTTCTTTCTCTTACATTAGCATAAAAACAAAATTTCTAGTCATCAGTAACAATACAGGTTAGAAATGGTCAGTGGTATTCACCCACTAATCAAGAACAAGCAAGAGGGTAATGTACATAAGGCCAACCACTGATTTATATGGTTTGGCATGTGGTACCCGTATGATTTTTTGTTGATCCTTCTCCTTTGTATTCAAATGCTGCACAGTGACGGAATGGTCATACTTCATCACATTTTCTGGTTCTTGAGTTCAATGATGTGCATCATCGTGGATTAATGCATCCAGATGATCTTCATCAAATGCTGAAGGTCTTTCTGAAAATGGAGGGTCAATAATGTCAAAACAATCATCCTTTAAATTAGAAAATCTTTCCTTGCCATGCTCTGTCCCATGGCATTATCCCCATACATGGTGAAAACATTACCATTGAAACCACATATTCATAAACTCCACTGTTCTCATTTTGCCAACTTAGCCATTTTAAATTAAAATGTAGCAGTGCTTTGTGTCAACATAATATTCATAGAATGACAATTTACGTAAAAGAATGTGTCCACATTAAGTGAGAACAAGGTAATGTACTTCGTAAAAATGGTGGAAAAGAAAACTGTATCCTTTGATCCCTAGGCATATGAACTTGTCTTAGATCACATGTAATGCCCCCAACAACACAAAACACAATGATGGGAAAGGCTGACTTAAAGCATACATTGTGTGCTCACTCTTACATTATTGGTATCGGCTGCATAAGTAACAATAACACAGTGCACAGTGTTCACTTAAGATGTCTCTCTGTTTTTGCTCCCAACATTTAATGTTCTAATGATGTACCAACATCATAATGCATTGATGGTGGGTGGTTTAAATAAAAAATATGTACAAATGAAATGAGCTTTGTGACAAGGCTGAAGATATATCGGTACATAGGACACTGCATAGAACTGTATGGAACATTGTAGATGTAACTGTAGATGCGCTCCAAGGAAGTATGTGGGGCCCTTGATATTGATGTTTTATATTAATGACATCACAGACATTCTTCTTCTTTTTGTTTTTCTGTTTGGGGTATCTAATGACCACATACTAATTTCAATGCTTCCTCCTTTGTTCTTCTTCCAGGTTTCCTTCGTCTTCACTATCTATCCTTTTTTCTTCCACAGACCATTCTGACCCTGTCTTCCTCTTCTTCTTCCTGCCTTGGAATGCTTCCATTTGCAACACTTTCTTCTTGAAATCCTATCATTCTGCTGGGTCTTTTTCTTGTATTTCTTTCCAAATCTTTCCTAACTACTTGAATCTGTCCTGTTGTTGACATCTTGTCCCAAAGATGCTAAACAATCTGTTTAGTTAACCTGTTGCTGTTCACTCTGTATAAATGTCCAAAAAATAATAGTCAGCTCTTCTGCAGCATTTCAATTGTTTTTCCTATGCTGCAATATACTTCATTACTTCTTAATATTCATACTCATGGATTTCCTAGCAGCCTGAGTATTTTTCAAATGATTCTTAATTCTAGGACTTGAAGTTTGTATAACTCATAATTCAACATTAAACATTCACTTGCATAGAGACATTCTGGTTTTACTACTGTGCTGTAGTGCTGTATTTTCAAATTTTTAGACACACACATCTTGTTGTAAATGTTCATGTTTATATCATATGCTTTCTCCATTTTACATACTATTTTGTCTACAGCAAATATTTTTGAAGGCATTGCCTTGAATCTTTCCTCCCAAATATTTAAATTTATAAATCCTCTTTATCAGTTCATTACCTGTTACTAGGATTTCTGGGTCATTTTTTTATGTTTGCCCTAAAACATTTTTCCTACAGAAACTTTTAAAGCTGCTTTCTTAGGTATTCCTTCTAAGAGGTTGATTTGTATTTCTGAATTTGTTATATTTTTATAAAGAATGGCATAATCATTTGCAAATACTAGACACTGAATTTCAGTATCTCTTTTTCCTGAAGTCTCCAGTCTCATTGTGATAGCTTATGTTCTTTGCCTTTTGTTTCAATTATCTTACTATTTCCTCTAAGATGCAGTTGAGGTGGTGTGGAAACATGTTGTCACCCTACATTTCACCTGTTATTTTGAGTGCCTTAGGTGTTTCACACCATAACTTTATTTATGCTTCAGTGTGTGGGTGTTTCACGAATAAGGTTTGCTAGTTTAGTGTAATGCCAAGTTCTCGAGTCACTTTACCCACTGTTTATCTGTCAATCAAATGCTTTTCTAAAACCTGTAAATGTTAAAACTATGTCTCAAAATTCGTATGGACTAAAAGTTAAAATTCTGTTCTGAGCCAGATTCGATCTTTCTAAATCTACTCTGATATTCTCCCAAATGGCTGTCAAGTGTTACTTCTACCTTGTTTAGTAATATTGTTAAAAATATAATACAGCCCACTGGCAACAGATATATACCTGTGCAATTATTTAGATAATGCCTATGACTTTTTTGTGCACAGGATGGATAGGAGCCACTTCCCAGTCTTCTGGAATCTTTTCAGTTTCCCATATTTCTTCAGACATAATCTGAAGGTTAGTTGTCATTTCTGCTTGACACCAGTTATGGTTGAGATGATTTTATTTCTTCTCCACTGGCTTTGTTGTTTTTCAGGGTTTTTGTTTGTTTGTTTGTTTGCTGTAGGTGGTAGATCTGCTTCCATGTTTTCATCAAATATCTGGAAATTCTAGCTAACAATTCAGTTATCTACAGTTCAAGAATTGATCAAAGTACTTTCTTAGTAATTTACATGTGTGGTTATTGCTTAGACCTATTTTACCATTTTCGTCTCTGATGTAAATACATTGGTGCATGATAGCCCTTTTTGAATAAAACCATGACTGTATGTATGAGAGCATTTTTTCTGCTGTAGTACACAGTGATTCTTTTTTATCACTAATTATGATACTTGTGTCATCTGCAAATAGTAGAATTTTGGCTGGGCTGTCTGGAGCCTGTATGTCATTGATATAAACTAGAAATAACAATGGGCCCAGAATGCTGCCCTGAGAAACAACTATTTAAATTTGTTTTGGTTCAGATATGGGTTTAAAATTGTGAAGATTCTTGGATGACCTCAGCTCAACAACTTGTGACCTGTTTTGCAGATAGGATTCAAACCAATTTTTAACGGTACCCCTGATGCATATTGCTTCAAGTTTCCCTAGTAATATTACATTGTTCACAGTATTGAAGGCTTTGGCTAAATCTAGATTAATTCCAACAACCTGTTTATTTGAGTCAAAATTTCTTACTATTTCTGTGCAATATGGCTGTTTCTGTACTGTGCCATGTTGACTGTTATTTATTAGTTTATGTTTTTCTAGATATTTTGTAACCCTGATTTTCATAAATTTCTCAAGTATTTTGGAGAAGTATGGGAGGAGAGATATAGGTTGGTAATTTTCTATTTTATGTCTGTCACCATTTTTGTGTAGAGGTATCACTTTAGAGATTTTTAGTTTATCCGGAAATATCTCTTCACTAAGGGACAAGTTTGCTATGTGCACTATAGGTTCGACAACATGTGGAGCAATTTTTTAATTATTGATACAGGTGCATCATCCAAACCAGAGGACAATTTGGATTTCAAGCATTTAATGACTTTTAGAACTTAATGCTCATCTGATGGGATTGCCATCATGCTGGTATTTACCATTGGAGACATAACTGTTAATTGTTGCTTAAAGTAAGGGGAATATTAACAAAATAATTGTTTACATTGTTTGCCATGGTGTTTTTTCTATGGGGATATTTTCATTATTTTTAAGATGGATTTCCTGTTCTTTAGTTTGACCCAAATTTTTTATACTAGCCTGCCTTATTAATCTATCATTACTTAATAATTTTGCTTTTGATATTACTTTGCGGTAAGTCTGTTTGTATGTTCTCACATACTCAACAAACTGCTGATCATGACATGTTTTTAACTTTAAACTTAGTAATATCATGGTTTCACTTGATGTTTTAATTCCGGATGTACTCCAGGTCCCTTTGGATCCAGATGATCTGTAACTCAAAAGCTTTTTTGGGAAGCACATTTCAAAGTATGCCATAAAAGTGGAAGCAAATGTATTGTAAGCATCATTTGTGTTTGTTTGTGCCAAGACCTCTGGCCAAACTGCATTTTTAACATTATTTTTGAACTGATTACAATTTTCAGTAGAGAAAAATCGTTTGTACTCTTTTTTATTTTCCCCTCCTTGGGAGTTGCAGTGAGATTAAAGGTTAGTGCATTATGATCTGATAATCCTATATTCACATTTGTAACTGCAACTTCATGTGTGACCACATTTGAGAAGATGTTATTTATTAGGCTTTCACTGGAATCTGTTGTTCTAGTGGGAGCTGATACGTGGGGAAACAAGTTGAAGCTTTTAGTATGTCTAAAAACTTGTATTTTACTGAACTCTGGACCAATAGATTAATATTAAAGTCACCACAAAGAATTATGGCAGAGTTCTCATTTGAGAAAAATGTCGAGCATTTCTTCCAAATTCTTAAGAGAGACTTCAGTATCTCCAGATGGTGATCTGCAAATTGCAGCAACAATTACTTTCTTTTCTATGATTAATGGTTTAGCCTCATATCTTAACTTAAATTTAAGCTTGGGATTTAGATAAATGCATACACCACCACCTTTGACATTTTGCCTATAGTACTGACTGGCATGTTTATAATATGTGTGACCAAAAGGACTTAAACTATATCTGTACATTGTATAAGGCTCAGTCACAACTTCTGTGCATGTCTATGACAGGTGGTGTGGTCAGCCTATCAAGTTAGGCTGTGGTCTCCTGATCTCACATTTTGTGCTCGCTTACTCAGTTGTGCAGGACTCTGACACTTGTCTCACACCTCTGTCAACACAGCTTCCTTTTCATGTCGTTTGTCCCCTAACACTGCAGTCAGGTGTCATGTGGTGTAACTATTTAATACAATGATGTATTATATTCTGTACCTTATCTTCTATACTTCTTCTCAAACTCTGTTATTATTACTTTAAAATTCAAAATTGATGCCTTTGACGCATCACATGTATATAAATAACTTACTATGTCACTTTTGACTTAACAAATTATTTATTCCCTTCATCATCACACTCGTGAACTACACTAAAAGATCACCTTCATTCAGTATAAAAGAGACACTCACAATAATTTTGAAGGTTCCTCTTCTGTGTCTCACAACATACACCAGTTGTTGAAATAACTCCTTCGGCAGCCTATTGCTTTACAGGACAGTGTGGTGACCCCACAGAATACTTATTTTAACACATGTAGTTTGGCACCCAAAGCTGCTGCGATAGCTGTACAGTGCTGAAGGTGCAATTTGTCCCCTGATGTAAGTCACCACACACAAAATAGAAATAACACTAATGAACAATATCTGTACATTTATGTTTGACATGTTGTTTTCTATTGCTCTTTTCATAATGTGTACACAAAACTTCTTTCAAAATGGCATTCATTGATAAGAAGTCATTGATATGTGCATCTCTCCTCTGGAGTGGTACGTACAAGCACAGTCTGTGAACATGGCGCCCAGTGAACACAGTCCAAAGTTTTTTTAAATTTTTTTTCCTATATGCCATGAATGTGGATTTCTTTTTGTAACTATGGCTTCAGAGATTGGTTATAGCCTCAGTACATCATTGTCCATGATAAAATACGCAAATTTACCCTCAATTGCAGCCATAATTTAAGAGCATGTCACTAAAGTGAACATAAAGTACTTGAAAGATGTTATCCTCTCTGTGTGTACAATAGTATCCAGTGCAGAACCACAGCGGCTGCGGACACCCGAGCCTGGAACCAGTACTGGGGCTGAGGACATCCGTGCAGTGAAGTCACCTGGTGAGTAAGAGTAAATTTACACGTAATTGCAGCCTTAACTAAAGCAGTACATAAAGTACTTAAAAGACGTTTTACTCTCTGTGTGTACAATAGTAGGCAGTGCAGAACAGCAGCAGCTACGGTCACCAGAGGCTGGACCCAGTACTGCAGGTGCAGTGAAGTCACCTGGTGAGTAAGAGTAAGAGCCCACTGTGGCAGGCTTACATTCCTGCTTTGTACACTAGAGAATCAAATGTATCTGGACACCTATTAGTGGACATTAAGATTTTGTTTTCTCCTTTGAGGACTTGAACTCTTCTGGGGACACTTTGACATTTCGAAATCTCTGTGGGTGGATGCCAGCCCATTCTTCCTTGATAGCTGATACCAGACAAGGTAGAAATATTGGACACAGGGTATGGAGTGAAAATGCCATTTTTAACTAATCCCTAAGACGATCCATTGCTTTCAGGTTGGAACATCGGCAGGCAAGCCTTCTTCAGGATTACCACTGGTTATAAGCCTTTGCCTAACAATGCTGATCCATGAGAGGTACAAGTGTTGAGCTGATCAAATCGGTCGTTGTCTGTGAACTGTTCCTCTGCTGTGTATAGTACACAATACTGTCAAATATGTACTTACCCTTCTGCATTTATCATATCCTGAAGTACAATAAGGGGAGAACAAGTTAAAGAGGAGAAATTGCATATTGTTACACTGCCTGCTCTGCACTGCATTGTTGGCAGTAGAGTTAATGGCGGATAATGTTCACTGAGTAGTCACTCTATTCAAATTCTTCCGTCAGATACCCACGGAGTATAGCACTGTTTGTCACTCCAAATCTCGTTTCCACTCATCCACTCAACAGCAGTCATGGGTTTTTATGCTACAGTCAGTGTGACTTTATGTTGAACAGAAATGTTGTTTCCAGAAGCTGCTCAGCCACTGTAACCAGTTTTTCTAACTCCCTGTACACAGCCATTTCCTTAGCGGGCTCCTAGCTGCACTTCAAAATTAAAGAGTGACTGCAGCAGCTAACTGCAAGCTGGTTTTTACTATTTCCTACCTCAATGATAGAAGCACTTGTCCATCAGCATACTGTGTGTGCCTGGACTTCATGTAGCATTGGTTGTTCCTTCACATTTTCACTTAACTGTCACATCGCTGACAGCTGACTTGGGCAAGTTTGGAAGGGCTGAAATGCATCCCTGTGTTAATTATTCAGGTGTAATGCAAAGAAAAGTCTATGTTCAGTGTACTCAGATCCCTGACTGAAGAATTCTGCTTACAAAACGGTATTACCTGCCACTTCCTGTAATATACATGACGGCAGTATCTGTTGCCGAAAGAAAAATTGCCATGGATAACCATGCAGCTTTGCTAGAAATGAAATGATGATTAAATGGATGGAGCGTCTGCCATGTAAGCAGGAGATCCCGGGTTCGAGTCCCGGTCGGGGCACACATTTTCAACATTTCCCCAATGAAGTACATCACCGCCTGTTTGCAGCTAGGGTGTCCATTTAATTATCATTTCACTTCCTATAATAGTAGCTCCACCTCTCATTGAATTAAAATGCTCAGTTGAACGTTACATAAGGGTGCCCAGGTGTTTTGATTGGATAGCGGGTTTATAGTTCTTATGTATGTGATTTCTGCAACCCCTTACTCAGTCCACCATACACAATTGAATTAGAATCCAGAAATCACAATATATTTTATTATATTTATGTTTTTGAATATTGAGGACTTTGATTTGGGGCGAGTATTTACTGACTTACAGAAATACAAAGTTTACCTATATAGCTGTGGAAATATGTGTGCTGAGAATTACAGGGAGGGAAAAGGAAACAGAAAAATGGACAGGGAACAGGCAGGAGTAGGAGACGTAGTGGGGAGGTAGTGGAGATGAGTGACAAATGTAGTGATGGAGTGAGTGACAGATAGGATAAGACAATTACATGCTCCTATCCTAGAGAGGTGAGTGGGGGGAACATTGAGGTGACAGTCTGGTGAGAGGCATTGAGTGGATATCAGGCTACATGGACTACAAGCTGCAATGCCTGTAGCTTGAGACCAGAATACCAGGAGAAGCCAGGGAAGAGGCTTAATCAAACAGTGGGACTCCAATGAATGAATGATGTGAGTAGAAGAAACAGAGGATGATTTGTATTTCAAAACTGAACATTTTTGTACAACCTATTAGGGTAGTAACTTAAATGGAAATATTGGGGTGTGAATCTAGTTTATAAATGGTCATAGCTGATGCGTTCAGCACTACCATAAGTTATTTGATACTAACATTTTCAGGGGCTCCCTTAACCTTTCTGTGGTCAATCAGACATAAAGGTCCTGCCAAAATGTTTGTTTCAGAATCTGCACAACCATAGGAATGTCCCATTTCATTGTGTACTGTAATCTGTTGTTCAGTTTATGTACAATTAGAACCCATAAGCTGACAGGTGATGCTAGAATGTGTTTTTTTCTTTGTTGGTACAGAAGTGAGTACAGTATGTTTTGTAGAAGGAGCTTCCTATCTTTGGCTTAACTGTGGATGGCAAAGACAGTGTAGATATTATTTATCTTTGTTACATTATTTGCTAGGTATATACTATTTGACATATATTTTCACTGATAACTCATTCTTGAAGAAAACTGATGTCTGTGTATTGTAACTAAAATTAATGCATGTCTTTATTAATGAAAATCATATCAAAATCGTGACTGTAGTTGGAAATCTACCACCACAAATGTACAGATACTGTTCTTTTGATGTACTGTTTTTCTTCTTTCTCATGAGATAGTGTACTGGAGACATTTGTTTTCTTTTCCTTATTTTGTCTTGAATGTCTCAATAGTTTCTTGGAATTAATTGTTTACAATTATTTATGGAGCTGTCTTTTGAATTACGGGGAGGGTGGTTATGAAGAATACAGTCAGCAGAAATAAGGTTTCTATGATCTACTTTATAACATATGAAAGCTGATCACCTCTGAAATGAAGGTGCTGGGAGTGTATAGTAGAGTGAAAACAACTGAAGCATGTGGGATGAATGTGTCAATGCTTTTGGAGAGAATGGCTGATAATACAGTATCACTTCCTGTTCACTAGATTTGTCTCTGGTGCCAGTACCTTTGTTCATAAAATATTTCCCATCAAGACTTTCACTACAGTTTGATCCCAGACCAATCTGTTCATCTTTCTGCCTCACCTCTCTACAGGGAGTCCAGCAGGGAGCTGCCTTGCCCCATCTGCCACCCACACTCGTGGTCATATGTCCCACCTAATGTGGGTGATCCATGCACATGGAGAGAGATGTGCTCAGGTAGCCATGAACATTAGAACATCATTGGAACACAGAAGGCACATGATAATGTTGGGCAAGTGAAACAGCTTCCTAGTGCAAGCAACATAAAAATACTCCTGATATGCTGTAAAGTTGTCACTAATATGAGCTAAGCTGAGCACTGCAAGCTGCACTGATGATGTCCTAGATTCCAATGTTGCTGTGCTCAGAGGAAAAGTTTTGACTGTAACAGCAGCCAAAAGTATGAACTGTCATCCCCATGGAGGAGATGGCAGTGTCATCCATGAGGCACACACCTGGAAGAAAAACACAGAAATTGGGCCAAGACATCAGTAAGGAGGGATGATGATGTGGAATGGTGCAGGCAGAAAGATACCAGGATGAAAGAAAGAAGTGGCACAAGGCATTTGAACATGGAGCCATTCAAACACTATGCAGAAGCACTTGAACACAGAGATGAAGGCTACCTAATGGATCACAAGACACTGGTAAAAATCTTCCAGAGACAAAAAGTTAATTATAAAAGCACAAGAAGAGAGATATTCCTGACTGGACAAGAGGAAGAGTGTTTCATTGCGGCACAGATGGTACATGCCAACATGAAGCAAATAAAACAACTTTCTGATGAAGGCAAGGAAGAGAATGCCCTGATGCATGAAAAGATTGCCACTAATATGAAAACTATTCTTGAAGCTTCCAGTTGAGCACTCTGTCTGTAACAACTGACAAACACTGTTGTAGGTTGCACTGGCAATGCCAATATTGTTGGCTGCATTCTTATTAATATACTCATGCATTCCAAAGTAGATAGTTGATGTCGAGTCTGGAAGTTGGGTTGGCTGGTGAGCCACTGTACATTCCCCTACAAAGGCTATGTAGTGGAGAAATACTGTTAAGTTGTCCAGTGTCGCATGGCTCCAGGGTGGAAACCGTGCAGTGGCTGTCATTGACAAGATCTGCTGCACTGAGGGTGAGTTTCAGTTTCAAGCCTGTTAAGATGCCAGCAACTGACATACCTCTGTTGTGTGGCATAAGGCATGATTGTAAAGCACCAGCCAGATGCTACACAACCCACTTCCACCTCATTCCTATTATGTCTCCTAATCCATCCTGTTCCCATATGCGTTAGATTTTCTTTCTGTCTCACCTCTACAAAAATTCCACCTGAGAAATAATCTGCCTCACCTGCCACTCATTCTCCTCACTACTTGTACCCATCTGTAAGTAAAGAAAGGAGTGTTACATTGAATGTGTTTGATGTGGCATTATTACTGCACAAACAGCAAAAATGTGGTAAGTGATAAACATTTTTGCTATTACTTTCTGTGGGGTATCTGTGAGAGAAATTCATGATAATTTAAAATTATTGGTGAAGTTTTCTGCAAAACACTAAGTGCTCTCATTGCCAAATACTGGATGAATATAATGTTGGTACATGAATGCAATTAGTGAAGGTGCATAAACAAGCTTACACACAGTTCCTAAATGTTAAACGTGACACTGTGTTAACTGTGTAACATAAGATTGTATGTTTTATTAAGCAGATTTTAAAATTTGATCAATAATTATGTGAAATGATGACAATAAACATTTATTTGTCCCTGCCAGTCTTCAGATAGCAAGCGTGCAACCGGAATAAAGTTCTGGCTTTCTGGAACTCGGTAATATTGATGGTTGTTTATAATTGAGTAGATTAGATGCTCAATTATACACTGATCCGTACTTTTTCTAAAAGATAGAAATAATTGATTCTGTTCTTTATCAGGTCATGTTGAAACACACTTAGTATATCACTAGTTTGTTTTACTTGTGCAGATAAAGTATTTTTTATATTAACACGCAAATTCTTTTTTTGTCAATCAGGCCCTGCTGAGGAGGAAGGCACACGTCCCATCGCTCAGGTGAGTGAAAGTAGTGGATGCACGTATGAGACTGACAGAGCAAGTGTGATTTTCACCAGTAGCATATAAAGTTTGGTTCTGTGGCATGTAATGAACCCCACACTGCTTCCTGTCCTCCTCCCAGGGTGAGGACATATTTCATCAGCTCAGGGCTTTGAACCGTTAAAATACTTCCTCCTATTCTGAGCTACTCTGCACACTACCAACTTGTTTAATCAAATAAACTCCTTTATTAATATCCTATTCATCTCCATTTCAGTCTCATTGCATCTCCCATGGCAGTCTGTTTCCTGACATCACAAACTTTGCAACTTCTTTAGCACTGTTAACTGAAATGCTATCTCAAGTCTAAATTACCTGCTAAATGAACCAAAAAATATCTCAAAGACCACTCATATACTGGCTCTTAATTTAAAACAAGTAACTCTCTTTAATTATTAATGTCAAGTCATGTGTCATTGGTTAGTGTATAGAATCTTACTGACAGCTCGACTTCATCTTCGTTCTCCTGATGTAATGGCAGTTGTCATGATGCTGATAGTTCTAGGGGGAAGGCACATTGCTGAAAAAGAATGAGACAGCAAGGAATAAACCCATGGACTGGTTGTTTGTGTTGCCATCATCATTTGTGAAAGCGGCATGGCTGGACCATGTAAAATTTGGGGATTCGTGTGGATGCTGATAACCACGCCATTGAGTGCCCCCTAACCAGGTATCATCATCATCATGATAGAATAAAACACTGAATTCATCATGAACTGTGAAGAACGATAAACTAATTATCGTTATCCCACCCTGCAGATATGCTGCATCAATCTCCACTAGATTTTGTGTGTTGTGGTTGGCAGGTGTTACTAGAAGAGGCCAAAATGCATGCGTTTTAACTCACGCAGGCTGGCGTGAGGTCTGGAACAGGACAAGGAAATTAGAATTTAGAAAAACTGACTTAGCTGGTGGAATACTAAACTTTAATCCATTAATGATGAACATCTGTCTTGATGGTACATGATTCACAATATCAATAGTAACTGATATGGGCCCCTTGCTAGGTCGTAGCAAATGAGGTAGCTGAAGGCTATGCTAAACTATCGTCTCGGCAAATGAGAGCGTATTTTGTCAGTGAACCACCACTACAAAGACGGTTGTACAGCTGGGGCGAGTGCGGGTCCGACGTATACTACCGGACCGCGGCCGATTTAAAGGCTACCACCTAGCAAGTGTGGTGTCTGGCAGTGACACCACATTATGCACAACAGAGAAGGGTATAAAAGTTTAAAGCCATCATTTGAATTAAAAAAAAAAATAATCACTTTGTGGTGGTGACCATTGTTCATCTGTACTATAGACATTGTGGGATGTACACCTTTACCAAAGCGATGTTGATAGTTGATACTCATTAAACATGACAATAAATATTCCTTAAAATCGACGCTTACCACTTACTGTTGTCTAAAATGCTTACTGATTGCAGTTGGGAGCTGAGATTTCTCCATTTTTGAGCAAATATCACAAACACAAATGACAGGTACTCGCAATTGCAAACACATTTCAAAGTACCTTTCTAGAATGATATCAGACTCATTCTCCTTCATACATTCATGGCCTGTCAAACTTCCTAAACTCTTCTGAAAATACTTTCCTGCTTGTGAAATAACTACCAAGTAAACTACTTTGAGAGGTATACTTGTCATAGTGTTTGTTATGTTTGACACGTGTTGATTAGTAATTCAATAAAACTACCTTAGTGTACTTAAGCACGTGCATCACAAATTGTGCAGTGTGATTTCAAAGTAACTGTTTAGTTACTTTTGTCGTTAGGGATTTGCTTTCAGTAACATTAATATAGGTCTCTGGTATATTATACAGAATCGAATGATCATTCTTGTGATCTTTCAGATCTTGCATTGACTTACTTGCCAGCTCCCATGGCCATGGCAAACAGTCCTTTATCCAGTAAGTTGTCTCTTTTTCATACATCTTGTTGTTTAGGACCAATATGTGGCACAAATCTTAAAGGTCAGGAATGTGTCAGATAACATAAAATGCTTAAGAAACCAAAAAAGAGGAGCCATAAGTTTATGTAAATGCAGTCAAGAATGTAACACAGGAATGGCCGCTGAGGTGCCACCTCTCCATCTCTTTCCTCCTCCTCTTTCCTAATCATGACATTATTCCAATGGAATATTAGTGGCCTTCAATCCAAAAAGATGACTTGTGGCTGCTCTTGGAATCGCAGCCTCTGCTAGTTCTCTGCCTGCAGGAAACAAAATTGCATCCTCCAGACTGATTTGAGCTTTTGTATTTCTTCCCAGTCTGCTTTGACTCCCTCTCTCCAAAGATGGCATTCCATATCGTAGGAGGAGAGAGGGAGTCATGCTGCTCATTTGGAAGGACGTTCAAAGTCAACCTTTCTCCCTGACTACCCAGCTTGAAGCTATTCCTGTCCGCGTTTTACTTCCTCTCCTGAACTTTTCCATATGTTCTGTTTACATCCCTAAGTCATTCGGTGTCATGGACACTCTTCATCCAGCTTACTGGCCAACTCCCTCACCCCTTTCTGCTGCTCATTGACTGTAATGCACACCATTCCCTTTGGTAATCTCCCAGAACCTGACAGAGAGGTGCCCTCTAGGCTGAACTTCTCAGTCACCTTAACCTCATTTGCCTTATCGTGGGAGTACCCCTCTTCCTTTTATACTACATGCACTCCTACCCATATCTGGAAATCTCCTGCACTGCCCAATTTGCCCATCATCTCATCACTGTCTCTAGTACGTACTCGAGCAACCATTTACCATTTGCTATCCATTTTCTGACTCCTACCCCACATATATGCACACCCAAATGGCAACTTTCTAGGGATGACTCGAGATTTACTGTTCCCTGGCACCCTTTGAGTAACATAATTTCTCCAGTTGTGATGGCCAGGTAGAATATCTTACAAATGCCATCATTACCACCACACAATATTCCATTCTCGCCCTTCATCTTTACTGTGCCATGTCCCAGTGCCTTGATTGACTGAGCTGTGTTGTGACTCAACTCACATGCAGAGATGTGTTCTCCATGTTTTTAACCATCATTCTATGATGGCAAACTGCATTCATTATGAACAGTTGCATGCACAGTGTCGTTGCACCCTTCAGGATAGCAAAAATCTAGCTAGATTTCCTTAACTAGTTCTTCTAACAGTTCCACTACCTCATCTGTTGTATGGGCCCTGCAGGACCAAGATCCATTGGGCTGCTATTCTGCGGAGATTTCAAGCTCCACCCACTATCATTCTGCCTTCCTCCACCAGAAACAAGTGGAGGAGGCTTGGGTAGTACCCTTATTTTGGCAGATTAGCGAGTGCTACAAGCTGCCTTTAGTATGAGGGGGCGAGAACTTGCTCTCACTTCCTATCGATCCTCCAACACAGTGCTGGACGATGTTTGCATTCAGATGTTCCTAAACCTTTCTTTTGTGGGCAAGCACTTGCTCTTTCTTATGTACAACTGCATCTGGGCAGAGGGCGCCGTTTGCCAGATGCCAGCATAAAGACACTGTCATTCCTATACCCATACCCAAGCCCAGTACGGAAAAATACCTTCCTTCTAGTTACTGCCCCATTTCTCCCACAAGCTGTGTTTGCAAACTGATGAAACATGTAATTCATGCCTGGCTGGTATAGTGACTAGAGTGTGGCAATTCACTGACCACTGTACTGTGCGGATTTTGATAAGGCCGTCCTGCAGCTGACCATCTCATCACTTTGTCAACGTGTGTCGCGAATGGTTTTCTGTGGATATATCAGACACTGCCAGTGTTTTTAAATTTGCAGAATGCCTGAAACACCTTCTGAAGGATGGGTATTCTTGATCTCTCTAAATGTGGCACTTCTGAGGCCACATGCCCCATGTCCTTCAGGTATTTTTAAAGTATTGATTTTTCAAGGAATGTTGGTACTGCCTTGTCAGACACCTTTACCAGGAAGTTGGTGTGCCTCAGGGTACTGTTTTGAGTGTGACCCTCTTTGCTATTGCCTTTAACCTTATTATGTCCTGTCTCCTGCAGGTCATCTCCAGCAGTCTACTGTTGCCCACCCCTACCCTGTTACCCTCCCACACCCTGTCCCAGCCTCCTCCTTACCCCCACGTGATTGCCTGTTTAATCATGTGCAACTGCTCGCAGCCTGGCTTCAGCTGCCAGAGAGTGTGATCACGTGTGTGACAGTTGCATTTGCGTGAGTATGTGAGTGTATGTTATCTATATATAACAGAGGCCTTGTTCACTGAGAGCTCACTTTCTTACAGTTTTTTTTTTTTTTAACAATTGTGCCTTATTAGACAAAGGCCTGGAAAGATCAGACCATTTGGCAATAGTGCCGTAAAAACCACACCAGGGATTGATCTCGGTGAGAAGAGTGTCATTGGTGTGGTAAATGTGAGGTGTCTGATACTCAGTATTCATGTATGCCCCATGTGCTAGTGATCACTTACTTAACTGCATAGGTTATGGACCTGACTCTCGGAAGGTTCAAATCACTGACATAAGCACACTCTTAGCCTTAGTATATTTATTGGCATTCAGATTCTAAGTGCTCACTGTCTACCATTCAAGCAACTAAGAATGGAAGACCAGTTTTACCAACAAGTTTTTAGTATTCCACTGCCACTCATATTCTTCATTTTGCAGCTTGAAAATATATCTCTGCATGTTTTGGAATGAAGGTTAAGGCCTCAAAATTACCTGCTCTTCCCAAATCCATTCTCCATGGTGAAATGAGAGATGCATTGCACGGTAACCTGAAGGTGCAGAGTTCAAAGCTACACATTTCCATTTTTTAATTATTTTTGCAAATTCACTAGAAAGAGAGACAAATTTTTTTGACATTTATGCAAATAATGGAATTGTGTGTCTGAGTAATGAAATAGCTGCTCTTGTTGTGTATGGGCTTCACTCTGTTTCAGATACATTTATTAAACTACCTGTAGCTAAAGTCATGAAAGTTATAATGTTTTATGATAGAGAAAATAACCAACAACAAAAGCAACATTTGAAGAGCTCTTCTTAAAAGACAGAATGAAACATGATACCTTTAACAGTTCATGATAAGAAATATTACACACTACTACAACCACACTTAATACTTACCATCCTTAAATGTTTAAAGCAGTGGTTAAAATTTCCCAGAGTACTTTGACAAAGTGTGAACAAATAATGATGTACTTTTGCACCTACATACAGCCATTAAAGCTCTAATGAATGGGCAGGCAGCATTATCAAATTAGTTATCAACATTACTGGGTCAGCTACTTGTCAGAGAATATTAACTATAATCTATTAGATCTATTATGAACTACCAGAAAAAAGAATGCCAACAATTAAAAGCTTCCAGATGCATTTGAACTCGGATGCTGGCATCTTAAGTACTCACTTATGTGCCTTTGCTGATGTAGATGTAGAATGGGTGCCAAGTTTGATATAATTATTTGAACACAAACCAGACCTCATGGCAAAGAATAGAAACAGTAAAACTAATGATTCA
Organism: Schistocerca piceifrons; assembly: GCF_021461385.2. NCBI lineage: Eukaryota > Metazoa > Arthropoda > Insecta > Orthoptera > Acrididae > Schistocerca > Schistocerca piceifrons. The sequence goes on along the minus strand of NC_060138.1, from coordinate 34,732,939 downwards.
CAGTATCATCCAGTTGCAGGCCTAGGTAAGCCAAGTGTTGCAACAAAACATTTGATCATATTCCATCAGATCTCATCTGTCACATGTGCCAAACTGTAACTTCACTTTCCATTACAGTGCTTGTGTATAGTCCAGCACAATATCAACATTGTGAAGTGCGCTTCCACAAACATTTCTACAGCAAAAAGAGATCAAATTTCTTCACGGGGTTTACAATACTATTCAGGTTTTCATCACACAATGTTTGTCTTGTATGGGAGTCCTAGTGTACTGCATATCGTGCTTGAAAAAGGGAACAGGGAGAAGGGGAAGATAAGGAAGATGATGGCGAGGTGAGTTGCAGTCTTGTGTTAGACCATCATAGCAGCAATAGTTGTGGGCACAGATCAGCGCAATTTCCCTAAATCGCTCCAGGCAAATGACGAGATGGTTCCTATGAAAGGGCACGGCCGACTTCCTTCCCCATCCTTCCCTAAACTGATGAGACCGATGACCTCGCAGTTTGGTCTCTTCCCTCAAAACAGCCCAGCCAGCACAGATCAGTGGAAGATGTCATGGAAGATCTTAGAACATCACTGAGACCCTAATTACAAGTAACAGACATAAGAAATAAATGAATACACCTTTGGTTGTTGTTACCCATGCCCTGGCTTCAACTCAAACCATTAATGTTTGCTTGACTGTGATGTTCCTGTGGTGCTGCTTGTGAGTGGATGACTGTAACTGAGGTATTGTCAGATGTGTTAGTCATCAGAAATGGCATATTAGTCAAATGCTGATTCCTCTCTTGTCATGCTGATAAATGGCAAAAATGTTTAAGGAAATTTTGTTCAAATATGTGGCCCGTCCTCAGTGTAAGCTGTGCAGGGTTCAGCAAACGTCTGCAGTATGCAGATGATTTGGCTTTCCATCCATTCTTGTCACATATCTGGCAGAGTCGTGAATTTCTATGTATCCTGTGTTGACCTGCCAAATATTAAGGGGTAGTAACGTGCATTTTTAAAGCTATACAAATTCACCCCAAGGGTGACTATGGGAGTGGAAGTTGCCTGAGTATTGGGAACTTTGGATAAAATATCAACCTGTGTGATTGATGAATCTTTGGAATGTCAGAAGTCTACCCCTACTGTAAACAGAATTTTAAAGAATTTTGTTGAAGGAGGCACTATCAGCAGAATGCCTGGCTCAAGATATGAGCACACAGCAGGATAACACATAGCTTGCCTGTAAGAGCCAACTAATCCCTCCCCTAGATACGAAGCAGTTGTAGTGAGTGACCAACTTCCCAGTTCCAATGATGCAGTTAGTTGAGGGCCAAGGAAAGCTGTACTGCACGCACAATGATCCACTATAAAACAGGGACTCAGTGAGGAAATGTGTTACACTGGCCGGCAGCCACAGAGCTCCATCTGAATGCAATGTGTAAAAACGTACTTTTCACAGATAAGTTGTCTTACCAAGACCAAACAGTACTTTAGCAGCCGCGAGGGTCCAGACATAATGGCAAATAAGTGGTGACAACAGGTAGTACTAGCCGATTGTCAGTTTCCTGGGGGCGTTGGTTTCCCCCGTAGGGGGCGTTGGTTTCCCCAGAGAGGAGCATGAATGCTTCCTCAGTAGAGGGCCATATGCCCACATTTTGAAGAAAGTGGTGCTGCATTTAGTGTGAATGCTATATTGTGGAGGGGATCTCATGCTACAGGAAGAATATTCACTTGTGTATAGGTATGCTCATTCAACTGCAGCCGTCCAAGATAGACATTAATGTAATGGACTTGCTGTGAGAGACTGCTCACATGAACACAATGGAAATTATGTGTGTGTAAGTAGCAGGAACACACAGAGAACTGGCTGTGAAACACACCATTTATGGCTGATGCTCTTTTGGACTGCTTTTTTTTAAGCCTCGGTGGGGTTGCCTCTTCTGACAAATGGGTCCAATGCCTCACAGATTCATTGCCAGGGTGAATGACTGAAGTCAGAAATAATGGGGCATTCTGGATAAAATGTTATGGACTGAGAACATTTTACTTTCTTTCCTTGTTCTGCTGTGCAGTGTTCTGCCAGTGAGAGCCAGCACAAATTCTCTTGGTGACGGAAAAATATCAATGATGAGAGAAGGAAATTTGAGCTAGTTCTAGTTGGCATTATCCTTGTACCTGAAATAAATTTATTTCAATTTAATATTTTGAGTATTACATTCTCTTTACATGCTCTCTGCCTACATACATGAAATGAATAAACCAAGAGTGCCCCTTTTTAGGGCTATTTTTGGTTATGTCAAATTCATCTCTCTCCCACTCTATTGCCACCCATCAGACTGGGCCAAAAATGTGCAAAATACATCTTCTCTCTCTCTCTCTCTCTCTCTCTCTCTCTCTCTCTCTCTCTCTCTCTCTCACTCTCTCTCTCTCTCACACACACACAGGCAAATTACAAATTGGAAAGTCTCTCATGACCAAATAAGAAAACAGGGCAGTAGGATAATTTGTAGTTTCTAAATGGTGTTTATATATAGAAATTGGTCTGTATGCTGCATTTATTTGATGGAGTACATGTGTTTCCTCATGCTGTATGTAGAATAAGAAACAATATGACATTTAATTTCTGTTGGACAAAACGTGTTTATTTCTTGTCTCAATCTTGGGCTACAGCAATGAACTTTGTCCACAGATTGTTCTTCCTTCATGTAATGGAGGAAAAATGCAACTGTGGACACTGCATCATGTAATTTCCCCATGCATCCTCCACAGCCTGACTAAACACAGCTTTGTTAGAGGCCATCTGATCTCGACTGTCTGTCATTTGTCCCAATCAGTGCTACCTAACAATAGCAAGACCGTGCACTCAATTTGCTTACTAAATCACAATCTGTCTTACATCACTGCACCCTTCAGTAAGAGTGATAGATTTGGTTAGTGGGAAGTAACTATACTGCCACTCATCTCAGACATTTCATACTTGCAGAACTGCAGTGCGAAAGGAGGGAGGTAGGGTGGGTGGGAGGGAGGTAGGAGGGAAGTCAGTATGGAACTGATGTAGCAGAAAATCAGTTTGTAAAGTAGGCACCACTTGGTGTTAGGCTCATAGTCACTCAGTTTATGGACTGCAGTTGTTCTTGTTGTTGTTGTTGTTGTTGTTGTTGTTGTTGTCAGTCCGAATGGGGTTTGATGCAGTTCTCCACTCTGGTCTACCTTGTGCAAGCATCCTTGGCTCTCGGTAACCATTATTAAATTCATTATCATGTGTTTAAATCTGGTAGGAGGCATACAGTAATGATTGTAACACAGTACCACATGGAATGACTTCAGTGCAGTCACCACCAGCAACTTCTGTGCAAATGACTGGTCAGAGAATTCTGTACTGCCTTCACAGAGTGAATAAAAGTACTTGTTTCTCATGAGGTACTGCAGTGCTGGAAGTTAAGCCGCATCCTGTTAGCAACTGACACAAGCTGAGTGGACCAAAATCCATTTAGTTCACTTTCAGAGGACTAATTCCAGACCACTGCTGTAGCCCCTCAATGAGCTATGGACATATGTGGACGTGTTTAGTCAGATGTTTTTACCTATTTTTCCACTTTTTGTTTCCATTTTAATTTCTTGTATTTCCTTTGTTTTGACTGCCATTGGGACCCTAGTTGTTGGGCTGCCCCAGTCCAATTATGCTCTTACTCAAGTCACTACTCGACAAAAAATTCTTATTTGCAGTTTCCTCTTTATTGAATGTGTTCACATTAGTCACATTGTGTTGCTGCTGACATATCAGCTTCCATCCCTGTTAGCCATGACCACAGAGATATGCATGGCCAAAATACAAAGTTGCTTCAAAATTGTCCACAGCAACTGCTCTAACAGCTTTCCAATTAAATGTTCGAATATACCAAAATGGGATAATGATGCATTGCCTGTAGTTCTGTCAAACTGTGCTCTTACGGATTACTTTAAAGACTTCAGTTTTGAAATTTCCTTTCCCCTCCAAGTGATGTAGGACTTGCCTTATGCATGTCAAGGAATCCAAATTTACACTGCAGTTGGATTTTGTGTAAATGTTACATTAGTTTCTTGTAAAAGTTGTAACAGCAGTCCCTGACAGGAATGCCTGATGTTAAGTCATCAGTACTGAGTACCACACTTGTTGATGATAGTTTTGTTGGTTAAGCTGTGTATCCAAATTGGCATATAGTTCCTTTAGTTGCTGGATATAAAATTTTCCAATTGTTTAAACTCCCACACCTTCATGCTGGTTCTTCATGCTGTCATTGTTGCTCTCTGCAGTGTTACTATGAACATGTGCTAGGCTGTTACAGTATTTGTGATTTATGATGCCATATATCATTGCTACCAATGTCACATAGTACACTTCAAGACACCTACACTATCTTCTTTGTAAATTAGATATACTTTTCTGCATATCACCTTAACACTGTCCACAGTATGAAGTGGCTTCCACTAGTCATTCACTATGAAACACACAAGTCTCACTTGTTCTGTGTGTACAGGTACAAATCAGTGAGGCTGATACACTGATGCCAATTGCCACTGATGCATTTTTACAGGAGAATGCCACCAATAGCGATTTGGATGCCTACAGTGCTATATTTCAATCACATTGCAGTCTGCTGTAGCAGTGTGAACAACAAGAGCTATTCAGTGTAGTTTGGGGGCTAACTTAGCATGTGCTAATAAACACAAAATACATAGAAAATAACTATCCAAACCCTAACCAACAATGTACCTTGAACAAACTGCTTGCATCTGTAAGAAGCTCCCTAACAGGGTAGTGTGACTCAATTGAAATGAAAACTTATGTGCTGGCCACACATGTTAAATATCTGTGGGCATACCCTCAACACATTAAACCTCCTTACCACTGGGGCAGCTATTAGCATGTTGGAATCCAAAATATGAACTTTGATGAAGAATTACTCTAACACAACAACACTCTGGAACAGGTTAGTACACCCCTAAATAGACAAAGCTCATAAAATCATAATGTATTGTTGAGGCCAGTGTCCTCCAGTTTTGTAGGTATGCAGTCATTACAGTACTTGCAGATAGTTTAAAGTGTTTCGATCAGGATTCTCGGTATTCATGTGGCCTTTATGGCTTCCTATCAACATCACACTACCAACACAAAAGAAAGTGAGTCACATAGTTGTAAGCTGCCACAACTCTGCTACACTACATGGCATGTCATTTGCGACGTGTGCTACGTGAACTGCTGTGGCTCAACACTTTGGGATCTGCTGGTTCTCAGTAACTTGAAATCCAATGGAGACACTATCAGAATTGTACATGACATAATTTCTCTATCTCCTAACTGTGACAGTCTGTAATTTTATAATGGTCTGTTATTCCTTTCCCCTTTCATGAGGGGTGTTCATTCCAGCAAACTAAGCTGTACCATTATTTCGGTCACTGGCAGTGTCCTTACACCAGCCTCCAAACACCAATGTTGCCTTGCTTTTTGTGGGCACCTTTGTCCTTCTCTGTGACAGTGGCTGTATATGGCAGCTGTAATGAATTCAGACAATTAAAATTAAAATATGTCGTGGCTCTTCACTTGGATCATTATGCAGTTTTCATCAATCTCACTTTTATAAAATTCCACATGTATGTACTTGCCACAGCACCTGATTCCTAATCGCCATCACTATTTTAATTTAGCAACTTCTTGACATTAAAATGAGCATGTGCAGTGAGAAGACAACCACTGCTACATATCAAGATGTTTGATTTACACTCAAATTCTGTTGATGTAAAGTTATTCAGCTTCTTAATATTTTTGCAGATGCCGCAGAAGTTGAGGATGGAGGAGCTGTTGGCAGGTGAGATATTTCCTTTCTTCAGTAGCTTAATTACACATTAAAGTTACGACTTTAATATTTTATTATGTGGTACTTTATTTTTCATCTTTTTCTTTGACATTAATATTCCATTGGTGGTGTGCTAAATAATTTTTGTGAAACAGTTTTTAAAAACTCTATACTATAACTTAACACTGGATGTTAATTATGTCATACATAATTCATACTGAAAATTGGTGGTGTTATTGTAACTACGTAAGATTGGTTACAAATGTGCAGTTGCATTGAAAATGTGTACTGTGGTAGATTGTGAGGGAAATGTGGTCAAAGAGAAAAAAGACAAATTTTTAAGTACCAAATTGACATTTAGAAATTTGTCATTGTAATGTTAAGCAAACATTACAAATAGGCACACTACGATAAGTAGTAATGAATTTTACCACCTGACTGATGTGTGAAATAGCCTGACCCATCTGGGTGCAACAGTTACTCTCAATCCCCCGCCTGCCAAGAGTGTTATTGACTACCCGGTGACAACATGCTACTGAGTACAAGGTGGCTGACTTGTTGGTGGCTTCACAACTTGTGTACTGCATTCTCGAGACCCATCTCATACTCCTCTCGCCCCCTCTACTCCCATACCAGCTTCACTAATCTGAAAATTTTGGAGTTCCCGTTAACTTAAGTTTCACAATTCTTCCCTCAGTACTAGCCACCCCTACACTGCCCTTTCCCATGCCTAGCTCTGTACCTGTACCTGTACCTGTTCCTGTACCTCCTATGTTACACCCTCTGCCACCCCATCCCCTCTATGACATTTGCATTAAATCTGTTCACCACAACTCCTCACGCAGTTGGCCTGCAGGTTTATGACAATTTATCTGATTGGCAGAGGGACAGAACCCAACAATGTTATTCCAGGCTTAGGCTTTTACTGCTTATTTCCAGATTAACCCTTTCATGGTCAATCGAACGTCTTAGGCTGATGCATAACACTGTAGTGTTTCCTACAAGTTAAAAAACTCAGACTATACATACTGGAGACTTAAATCATCATAAATAACATAATTTGTTTCGCTGTTCACTTCAGTCTGTTGGGATAACTTTCTGGATCCACAACTGTAGAAATCATGTGGTTTTGTAGCAAAGAGCCATGTTCAAAGTGTATTTTGACCCTAAAGGAAGTATGTCAAGATCATTGAACAGAGAGCATAGAAGATGAAATCTGAGGGTGCAAGATCAGATGAAAAGGGTGGGTGCAAAATGTCTTCTCAACCCAGTTGTTCTATAGTGTTTGTTGCCAGTCTAGCAGAATGCTGGTGACTGTTACTGTGGAATAGCACCACTTCATACAGTCTTCCTGGATGTTTTTCTGGAACTATATCTGCAAGATGTCTGTTGTTGACAATAAATACCAACAGGAAAGTTACACCTCATGCAAGCAACTCGTAGTACACCACACGGTCACCTATATCTACATCTACATGATTACTCTGCAATTCACATTTAAGTGCTTGGCAAAGGGTTCATCCAACCACAATCATACTACCTCTCTACCATTCCACTCCTGAACAGCGCATGGCAAAAACGAACACCTAAACCTTTCTATTGGAGCTCTGATTTCTCTTATTTTATTTTGATGATCGTTCCTACCCATGTAGATTGGTCTCAACAAAATATTTTTGCTTTCAGAAGAGAAAGTTGGTGATTGAAAATTCATAAATAGATCTCGCCGCAATGAAAAACGTCTTTGTTTTAATGACTTCCATCACAACTCGCATATCATATCTGCTGTACTCTCTCCCCTATTACGTGATAATACAAAACGAGCTGCCCTTTTTTGCACCCTTTCGATGTCCTCCATCAATCCCACCTGGTAAAGCTCCCACACCCCGCAGCAATATTCTAACACCGGACCTCTGCACAATATCCATAACATTATCTTGTGTGGATGCTCAAATGTCTATGTGGCACTGCTGCTCTGTTTGGACTAAAGCATTCCTTTCCGTTCTTTCTCTTACATTAGCATAAAAAAAAATTCTAGTCATCAGTAACAATACAGGTTAGAAATGGTCAGTGGTATTCACCCACTAGTCAAGAACAAGCAAGAGGGTAATGTACATACGGCCAACCACTGATTTATATGGTTTGGCATGTGGTACCCGTATGATTTATTGTTGAACCTTCTCCTTTGTATTCAAATGCTGCACAGTGACGGAATGGTCATACTTCATCACATTTTCTGGTTCTTGAGTGCAATGATGTGCATCATCGTGGATTAATGCATCCAGATGATCTTCATCAAATGCTGAAGGTCATTCTGAAAATGGAGGGTCAATAATGTCAAAACAATCATCCTTTAAATTAGAAAATCTTTCCTTGCCATGCTCTGTCCCATGGCATTATCCCCATACATGGTGAAAACATTACCATTGAAACCACATATTCATAAACTCCACTGTTCTCATTTTGCTGACTTAGCCATTTTAAATTAAAATGTAGCAGTGCTTTGTGTCAACATAATATTCATAGAATGACAATTTACCTAAAAGAATGTGTCCACATTAAGTGAGAACAAGGTAATGTACTTCGTAAAAATGGTGGAAAAGACAACTGTATCCTTTGATCCCTAGGCATATGAACTTGTCTTAGATCACATGTAATGCCCCCAACAACACAAAACACAATGATGGGAAAGGCTGACTTAAAGCATACATTGTGTGCTCACTCTTACATTATTGGTATCGGCTGCATAAGTAACAATAACACAGTGCACAGTGTTCACTTAAGACATCTCTCTGTTTTTGCTCCCAACATTTAATGTTCTAATGATGTACCAACATCATAATGCATTGATGGTGGGTGGTTTAAATAAAAAATATGTACAAATGAAATGAGCTTTGTGACAAGGCTGAAGATATATCGGTACATAGGACACTGCATAGAACTGTATGGAACATTGTAGATGTAACTGTAGATGTGCTCCAAGGAAGTGTGTGGGGCCCTTGATATTGATGTTTTATATTAATGACATCACAGACATTCTTCTTCTTTTTGTTTTTCTGTTTGGTGTATCTAATGACCACATACTAATTTCAATGCTTCCTCCTTTGTTCTTCTTCCAGGTTTCCTTCGTCTTCACTATCTATCCTTTTTTCTTCCTCAGACCATTCTGACCCTGTCTTCCTCTTCTTCTTCCTGCCTTGGAATGCTTCCATTTGCAACACTTTCTTCTTGAAATCCTATCATTCTGCTGGGTCTTTTTCTTGTATTTCTTTCCAAATCTTTCCTAACTACTTGAATCTGTCCTGTTGTTGACATCTTGTCCCAAAGATGCTTAACAATCTGTTTGGTTAACCTGTTGCTGTTCACTCTGTATAAATGTCCAAAAAATAATAGTCAGCTCTTCTGCAGCATTTCAATTGTTTTTCCTATGCTGTAATATACTTCATTACTTCTTAATATTCATACTCCTGGATTTCCTAGCAGCCTGAGTATTTTTCAAATGATTCTTAATTCTAGGACTTGAAGTTTGTATAACTCATAATTCAACATTAAACATTCACTTGCATAGAGACATTCTGGTTTTACTACTGTGCTGTAGTGCTGTATTTTCAAATTTTTAGACACACACATCTTGTTGTAAATGTTCATGTTTATATCATATGCTTTCTCCATTTTACATACTATTTTGTCTACAGCAAATATTTTTGAAGGCATTGCCTTGAATCTTTCTACCCAAATATTTAAATTTATAAACCCTCTTTATCTGTTCATTATCTGTTACTAGGATTTCTGGGTCATTATTTTAACTTTGTCCTAAAAAATTTTTCTACAGAAACTTTTAAAGCTGCTTTGTTACGTATTCCATCTAAGAGGTTGATTTGTATTTCTGAATTGTTATATTTTTATAAAGAATGGCATAATCATTTGCAAATACTAGACACTGAATTTCAGTATCTCTTTTTCCTGAAGTCTCCAGGCTCATTGTGACAGCTTATGTTCTTTGCCTTTTGTTTCAATTATCTTACCAAAACTTTACTTATGCTTCAGTGTGTGGGTGTCTCACGAATAAGGTTTGCTAGTTTAGTGTAATGCCAAGTTCTCGAGTCACTTTACCCACTGTTTACCTGTCAATCAAATGCTTTTCTAAAACCTGTAAATGTTAAAACTATGTCTTAAAATTTGTATGGACTAAAAGTTGAAATTCTGTTCTGCGCCAGTTTCGATCTTTCTAAATCCACTCTGATATTCTCCCAAATGGCTGTCAAGTGTTACTTCTACCTTGTTTAGTAATATTGTTAAAAATGTAATACAGCCCACTGGCAACAGATATATACCTGTGCAATTATTTAGATAATGCCTATGACTTTTTTGTGCACAGGATGGATAGGAGCCACTTCCCAGTCTTCTGGAATCTTTTCAGTTTCCCATATTTCTTCAGACATAATCTGAAGGTTAGTTGTCATTTCTGCTTGACACCAGTTATGGTTGAGATGATTTTATTTCTTCTCCACTGGCTTTGTTGTTTTTCAGGGTTTTTGTTTGTTTGTTTGTTTGTTTGTTTGTTTGCTGTAGGTGGTAGATCTGCTTCCATGTTTTCATCAAATATCTGGAAATTCTAGCGTACAATTCAGTTATCTACAGTTCAAGAGTGGATCAAAGTACTTTCTTAGTAATTTACATGTATAGTTATTGCTTAGGCCTATTTTTCCATTTTCGTCTCTGATACATTGTAGCATGGTAGCCCTTTTTTCAATAAAACCATGACTGTATGTATGAGAACATTTTTTCTGCTCTAGTACACAGTAATTCCTTTTTATCTCTAATTATGATACTCGTGTCATCTGCAAATAGTAGAATTTTTGCTGAGCTGTCTGGAGCCTGTATGTCATTGATATAAACTAGAAATAACAATGGGCCCAGAATGCTGCCCTGAGAAACAACTACTTAAATTTGTTTTGGTTCAGATATGGGTTTAAAATTGTGAAGATTCTTGGATGACCTCAGCTCAACAATTCTTCTTGCGATATTTCAGAGAAATGGCTATTCGCAACAGCAGATTAAGAAAGCCCTGCAAATAAAAACTGCAGAAAAATCACAGGAAAATAATGAGGAAGTGGAAAGTGAAGTGAAATCTACAGTCTTTCTCCCATACATGGGTGATATTTCTTCTAAAATTGCTAGAATCTTGAAGAAACATAAACTGGATGTGATATTCCGCCCACCCGCTAAGACTGCAGCCTTGTTGGGATCTGTTATGGATGATCTGCTCTTGCAAAAGGCGGGAGTTTATGAAATCCCTTGTGAGTGTGGAAAATGTTACATAGGGCTACCACATGCACTGTACAGGAACGATGCGTCGAACACTAGCGGTACACACGTCTTCTTCAGTCCAACAAATCAGCAGTTGCTGAACATTGCATTTCTACTGGCCATGCCATGGATTATATAGATGTTAAGATTTTAACTACTGCTTCATCTTTCTGGGACTCCGTTGTTAAGAAGTTAAACAGCCGACAACCTGCTAAACCATGACGAAGGATTTCATCTTGACAATGCTTGGAAACCACTTATTTCACACCTTTGTTCAGAAAGAATTTCTGCATCTTCACTTCTGACAGATGTTACCTCTTTTAAAAATTATTTATTTACAAGCAAGGTGGATTCGCAGCAGCCCTATTTTGTTTGCACTCTGTGCTTATATGTTTATCTTTGCTATATAAATCTTAACTATGACTAGTGCAGTAGTGGCGACCTTGATATCTTTGACGCATGCTCTTTTAATCCTCAGCAGCTTTGTATCACATGACTCTCCATATAAATAGGCATGCGCAAATGCTATGAACTCAGTCTCCGACTCACCTTGAAGACTGCTGGGTGGTTTCTAGCTTAAATATTACAAGAAGAATTGTCGCTGTCCCAAGTGCACGCCCGAAAGATGATGGAACAATTTAGTTGTTTACAGTTCAAGAGTTGATAAAAGTACTTTATTAGTAATTTACAGGTGTGGTTATTGCTTGGACTTATTTTACCATTTTCATCTGTGATGTAAATACATTGGAGCATGGCAGCCCTTTATAGAATTTTTAAATGTCTGACACAGAGTTTGGAAGGATAACAAAGATTCTCCAACTCATCCTTCCTGCAGACATTATTGGTATTGTAGTAGTAGTAGTAGTAGTAGTAGTAGTAGTAGTTGTTGTTGTTGTTGTTGTTGTTGTTGTTGTTGTTGTTTTTTAACAGTCATAGAACACACACACACACACACACACACACACACACACACACACACACACACACACACACACTCACCCTAAAAGACCACTTTCATTCATTCAGTATAAAAGAGAGAATTGTTATAATTCCAACATTCCTCTTCTGTGTCTCACTGCATGTATAATTTATTGAAATAACTGCCCTTTGGAAGCCTATGCATCAGCAGGACAATGTGGTGACCCACGGAGTACCTATTTCCACAGCCAAGCACATAGTTTCTCACTGAAAGCTGCTGTTAAAACTCTCCAGTGCTGAAGGTGCATATTGTTCCATGTCGAAAATTCACCATATAAAAAATGAAAATAAATCTAATGAACAATATGACAGGTTGTTTTATGTTATTATTTTCATACTGTATTAATGACATTTTTTAAAATGTCATTCATTAAGAAGGCATCACTCCTTTGAAGTGGTATGTACAAGCATATTCCATGAAAGTTGTGTGCTAATTGACACTGTCTAAAAGTTTCCTTTTTACACAGACCATGAATGTGGCTTTCTGTTTCTTTGTAATGTCTTCTGAGATTGATTAGAGGCTCAGTATGTCAACAGTGTGTGTTAAAATTAACATATGTTCCAGTCATTGCAGCCATAATGTGGAATTGTAGAAGGAGCACATCACTAAAGCAGTAAATAAAGTTATTAAGAGATGCTTTCCTCTTTGTGTGTACAGTTGCAGCTGCTGGAAGACGGCGGCAACTCGAGGAAGATGCCGTACCCAGTAAAGAAGCGAGAGCTGGAGGTGCCAGGCACTCAGTGGGTGAGTAGTAGTGAGAGCCCACAGTGGGAGGCTTGTGAATCAAATGTATCAGGACAACTATTAGTGGACATTAAGATGGAGTGTGTCCACCCTTCTCCTTTACGGTGGCTTGAACTCTTCTGTTTGTACTTTCATTGAGACGTCTGAACCTCTGTGAAGGAATGGCAGCCCATTCTTCCTCGAGAGCTAAACCCAAAGAAGGTAGAGATGTTGGACATCAGGTTTGGAATGATGTCACCATTATGACTCATCCCGAAGATGATCCGTTGCTTTCAGGTTGGAACATTGGCACCCAAGTTCACTTCAGGAATGTCATTCTCCATAAACCTTCGCCTCACAATGCTGCTCAGTGACAGGCGGCATTGTTGAGCTAATTGTCAGTCTTTGTGTCTGAACACTTCCTTTGCTGTAGACAGTACACTACCGTCAAATACATAATTGTCCTTCTGAATTTAGCATTTTTTAAAGTGCAATAAGAGGACAAGAAGTTAACAATGAGGAATTGCATACTGTAACACTGCCTCCTCTTCACATGATTGTTGGTACTAAAGATGATGGCAGGTAAAGTTCAGCCAGCATTCAGCTAACCCAAATCCTTCAGTCACATTGCCATGGAATATAGAATGATTTGTCACTTCACTCCTAGTGCCCTGGTTCCAGTTGTCCACTGTCCAGTGGACATTGCTCATTACGTGACCTTCAGTATTGTTTAGTGTTGACAACAGAAGTGTGCGGTTTTGAGAAACTGCTCAGCCATTGTAACCAGGACTGCGGAGAGTGAGGGGTAGCCATGGGGCAAGACACATGAGCCCCACCTAAAAATATAGCAAACCAATTTTATTAGCAATGTAATGTAAGTGGAGTGGCTCCAAATGTTTGTATAAGTTAAGTGTGTGTGTGTGTGTGTGTGTGTGTGTGTGTGTGTGTGTGTGTGTGTGTGTGTGTGTGTGTGTTTCTCATGCCACCACTTGGTAGCTTGGTAACACTGCCCCCCCACCCCTCCGGGGGCACGCCATTCCTTGGTGGGTTCATTCTTGGCTACCATGGGGCCCCAGGCTTTGCAGTACCTTTTCCCTTTTGTGTTGTATGTCAATCATCTTGCTGTTCTTTTTCCCCTTGGGGAACATGTCTGGGGTATTCTTGGGAATGTCCAGCATTCTGTCACTGATGTACAAACATCTCACCTTTGTCTTCCGCTCCATTTTCCTTTCTCTGTTCCCCTTCTCTTGTTCCTCCGCTTCTGCGTTCGAGGGTCCTCTTTTTCTCTTCTTGCTCCCTGTGTGCTCCTAAAGGCTGGCCCATGCATCTGTGCATAACAGGTAACTGGGTGACTCATAATTCCCAGCCCCGTGTTGACAGGTCGGATTCTCTCGTTCCTCCTGCTGTAGGCCAGTCTCAGGGTGGGGTGTGTGCTTGAGCAGTAAACTTTCCAAATTGCCATACATTCCAAACCCAATGTGCTGCTACCAATGTCATCATTTTAACCACTCTATAACATCTTGTCAACACCAGCCACATGTCACCTGTGGTAGGGATGCGCACGAGGGCGATCGTCCACCTCTATCTCCCTGCTGTATCAACTGCAAATGCGGCCATGCGAATTCATCTTAAGAGTGACCAGTGTATCTTGGTGTGCACGTTGTTCAAGAGATCCAGTTGAAGGAAAAGGTGCCCTATCCAGTTACTGGGTAGTCACAAACCGTGTGTTCTCCTGTCTGGCATCTATTTCTGTTTTTGTTACCCCTTACTCCATGAAAGACGTGGCCAGGCTGACATACAACCTCCAATTCAACTCTGAGGACATGAAATTGCCCAGTGTCAAGGTAGCATCGCCACCCCTCCGTCCTGCTTTGCAAGAAACCGTCGAACTCTTGCCTCAAGGGTCCAAGCAACCAGCTACACAACCTGTAGGCCGGAAAGGCCAGAAGGAGTACTCCCATGAAGACTTACTCTGTCCCTCCAGCCAAACAACACTTGAGTCATCAACTGGGAGGGCTCAAAGAAGTCCTCCAAAGGCAAACAGTCCTCCTTTTGCCACCCTGAAGATCCTCTTTGATGGTGTCGGCACGTAATACCTTAGCCCGGCCAGCCACCATGATGCCGATGTTAACTAAAAACTGTTTTTCGGCACTGGACTCCACAGACAGCCCGCACAAGCGATCTGATGTTTCTGTCTGACTCCATGGAGCAGGATCCTCCTGTGTCTGCACTCTGTAGTAGCACCTCTTCCTAGGCTGTCACTCAGCATCTGCCGAGGTGACACCCCAACGTCTGTTCATCATGACTGTTCTCCAATGAAACATTCACCACCTTCAGTCCCACAATGAGGATTTGCGACTGCTTTTAGTGTTGAAGCACCCCCTTGTACTCTTTCAGGAAACGAAATTGTGCCCTCATGACCGCTTTGAGCTTTCAAATTTCTTACTGATTTGCTTTGATCTTCCCTGTTGTAACCATGACTGGAATGGCTGCAGGTATGCTGTCAATGAAAGTGCAGTGGTACCGAATGGGAGCAGTCTGCAAACAAACAAGACAGATGAACAGGAAAGGAAAAACAGACGCAATGACAGATGACTGAGCAAGATACTGAGACACAAAGACCAACAACAAGCAATAAGCAACGCTGTCACAAGTGAAAACCTCAAAAATCGACAAAGGCCACTCGTACATGGAAAGGACAACTGAGGTGTTCATGATGGCCAACCCAGAGGCCATGGCAGCTGAGGGAGATGCCGATCCACTTGGGGGCGGGGAGGGCTGGTGTCAGGCTGGCAGGGAGGCAACAATTGGGGCAGTGGTGGTGACTCAAGGACCACATGTGTACCTGAAGGAGGTAGTGGTTGAGGAGTTGGTGCGGGAGTCCCGCAGGGGAACGTGGGCGGAGCTGGTTATGATGGCGGCACTCCAACCCTTTCAGCGTGTGCACTGATGTCACATACCACCCATGGGTTGCGATGACTGGCAGGTGTCCAACCCGCCTTGCTCCTGTAAACGCAGGCCCACACTACTGTGCTGGGGCCGTAATGCTGGGAGGGCCAAGAGCGGGGCCAGGAAGAGGATGGCATCAGCAAATGCAGCAGGGTCTGTGGCTGTCACCCATGGAGGATTTCCTCTGAACTACGTCCGTCAATTGGCGTGGTGTGATAGGTGCTCAAGAACAGGGTGAGGGCCGATGTGGTTGGAGATGTTCAGACTGCCTTTGTCAGCTGTATAAACGTGTGGCCAAGCCTCTCTGCTGCACCATTGGAGGATATGTTTGATACCATTGGCCCTCAGTGTTGAGAACCTGGGCCAAGGCCACGAGTGTGGCCTCCTTGGCGGTGGCCGCCACACGGTCAACATATGGGTATTTGGAGTAGGTGTCAATGATAAGTAACCACACAGACCCCAAAAACGGGCACTCAGAATCAAGATGGGTGCGATGCCATGGCTGGTGAGGTACAAGCCAGGGGCTTGCCTGGTGACGCGCACGCAAAGTGCACCCACGGATGAGCCGGTCAACATCATCATTGATGTCTGGCCAATGCATGTGCGAACGAGCCAAAAATTTCACGTGGGACATACCCCAGTGCCCACAGTGTAACAAACTGAGCACTTGATGCCACAAATCTGGAGGGATGTCCACCTGATGGGATCAGACTCCATGGCTAACAGGAGGACATCATCGACCGTGGAGAGACTGTGGTACAGTGGGTGCCAGGGGCTGAAGTTGGTCCACATCCAATGAGTAATATAGATGGGCTACCAGTGGACCACATAGCGGAGGACCTGCCACAAGACAGGGTCTCGGCATGTAGCTGTGGCAATGTGAGCAGCCATAAGAAGCAGAGCATTCAGCATGTCCTGGTGGGTGGAATCAATGTGGAAACAGAGGACCATCTGTTCGTCAAACACAATTTCAAGACCTGCTGGGAGATGTGACAAAGCGTCTGCATTAGCATCATAGGCGGTTGGCTTATACTGGATGGTGTAAGTGTAATTCCATAAAAATAATGCCCAGTGCTGGATACGATGAGCCGTCCACTCTGGAATGTGGGAGTGGAGCCCAAAAAGCATAACTAAGGGTTTATGGTCTGTTAGGAAAGTTAACTTTGCTCCAAAGAGATAGTTGTGAAACTTTTGGACGCCAAACACTATTGCCAGGGCCTCCTTCCAAACTGGGAGTAGTTGTGTTGTGCTGGGGTAAACATCTTAGGATCATAAGTGATGGGCTGTTCAGAGCCATTGACATTCTGATGCATGAGGGGGGGGGGCCCCAATGCCGTATGCTGATGCATCAGCTGCCACAACCAAGGGGTGGTCCGTAAAGAAGGAAGTAAGGCAAGGGGCAGAGTTAAGCATCACCTTTAAACAGAGAAAAGCCTGGTCACAATCAAAATGTACCCCTTTGTGACACAAGTGAATTAGGGGTTGAGCTACAGAGGCGGTCTGGGGTAAGAGCTTCAAGTGACAAGTAACCTTGCCCAAAAACACCTGGAGTTCAGATAAGTCCTTGGGATGAGGGGGGCCTTCAATGGCCACAACATTATGACCTGAAGGGCAAATGCCATCTTTGCTAAGCCAGTGGCCTAAGTATTCCACTTCTGGTTGAAAGAAAAACATCACATGTCTAGCTGACAGCGTAAACCTGCAGACTGCTGAGTGTGAAGTAAGGCACTGAGGTTTTGCAAGTGTTCCTGGTGGGAATGACCTGTACCCAAGACGTCATTCAGACAATTCCTGCAGGGCTGCCTAAGCTGCTCCAGGAACTGCTGGAAAATGGCTGGCACCGAATAGTCAACAAATGGTAGGTGCTTGTACTTGTACAATCAGAAAGGCATGTTGATAATCATGATGTTCCAGGAATTGGCATCTGACGGTAACTGGTGGTATGCCTCAGCCAGGTCGATCTTTGAAAAGTTCTCTCCCTCGGCAAACTTGGTGAGAAGGTCTTCCTGTCAGGGAATGGGGTAAGTGTCTATGAGGGACTGAGCATTGACAGTTGTGCAATGTCCCCACTCAGCCGAAGGGACCCATTGGGTTTCTGTATGACCACCAAAGGTTTCACCCAGGCACTACAAGTCACAGGCTCCAGAATGCCAGTAACCTGGAGCCGATACAGTTCCTACTTGACCGGAAGGGGTGGGGCCCAGAAAAAGTGAGGCTGCACTTCCAGCTGAAGTGTGATGTGTGCCTGAAAATCTGAATCACATCAGAGATCTGTGACAAACAATGGCACAGAAGCTGAGAACAGATTGCCCAGGTCCTGAAAAAGAACAGCTGTGGAAACGACCTCAACTTCATCAGAAATTGAGAAGTTAAACAGTTGAAATGCATCCAGGTCAACAATATTCGAAGCCAATGGATAGTAGACGACAAATAGGGTAAGGAGCTGGGGAACGTGTTTGTAAATTGCCTGGATAATGAACTGCCCATGAAGGGGAATTGAACCATCTCTGGAGGTGACCAACTGCCGAGAGGTAGGTGACAACTCAAGAGAACCCAGTCGCATGTATGTTGCCATATTAAACATGGAGACAGTGGCCCCAGTGTTGACCTGAAAATGTCATCCTCCGTGAAAAGGCTGAATGTGAGGAAAAGCTAAAAGCTACTGCACCGATGGGTCATCCAGTGGGACAATCGATTGCAGAGCATGTATGGTATCTTGAACCCCAGGAGGGGCAGGACTGAAGCGAGTCGAGCAACTGCGACAAGCCGATTGGATGTGGCCCTCGTTGTCACACAGCATACACGTTTTTGAGTGGTGGGAACATTCAGCTCGAGAATGTGTGGTAAAGGACTGTGGGCAAGATGGAAGTGGACTGCCCGACCGGCGACTGGAGACACAGATGCCATAGACACATCAGGCAAAGAGGAGTCCCAACATAACTGGCCTCTGTTGGCTGGGTCACCACAACTCACGAGGGTGGTTGTGGCATTGGCCGTGAAGGAAAGTGCGGTGGAACTGAAAGGGAGCAGCCCGTGAACAAACAAAATGGGGGAATGGGACAGGAAGGACAAGCATGATGACAGATGACAGAGAAAGACACCAAGAACAACAAGCAATAAGCAACGGGGTCACAAGTGAAAACCTCACAAAATCAACAATGTTCACTGGTACATGGAAGTAAGCCAAGTAAACGTCATGTCTGTAAGCCAGATATCGAGAGACTTAGGTGAATATCGGACTGCTTCATTGAGTGAGAGGCAGGCACTTAAATACATGATAGGGTATGTCACAATTGGCCGCTAGCTTCCCCACTTTTGCTGCTTGGTGACTTTAATGCAAATCATCCCTTTTGGGGTTCCCCAGGACCTGTCAGAGAGGTGCCATCTTGGCTGACCTGCTTAACGAACTTAACCTCTCCTGTGCCTTAATACTGGAGCACCCACTTCCCTGTCCAACTCCTCGCACACCTATTCCCATTTGGACCTATCCTTCTACACTGCCCAGCTTCCCCATCACAGCTTTCTAGGGCTAACTGCCAGCTTTACTCCTCCCTTCCTCCCTGGCGACCTTCAAGGAATGAGATTTCCCAGTTGTGATGACTAGGTCGAATATCCCACATTTGTGGGATATGTTATCCTTACTGGGATATGTTATCCTTACTGCTGAAGAACGTTCCATCCCCCACACTTCCTCTCTACCATGTCGTGTCCCAGTCCCTTAATGGACTGAGGCATGCTGCGATGCAGTTTGCACATGTAGATGTGCTCTCCACATTTTTAACCCCCACCCTAGTCTGGAAAACTTCATTCATTATAAACACATGCGTGCAAAGAGTCATCTTGTTCTTCAGGATAGCAAAAGAGCTAGCTGGATTTCATTCACTAGTTCTTTTATCAGTACCACACATTGCTGTGTCATGTGGGCCAACATCAGACGGCTCTCTGGAACAAAGATCCATTTCCAGTTTTCTGGTTTGACAGTAGCTGATGATCTCATTGTGGACGCTATTGCTATCTTCAACACCTTGGGATGCCATTTTGCAGAAGTTTCCAGCTCTTCCTACCACCACCCTACCTTCCTCCATCAGAAACAATTGGAGGGGGCTCGGGTGAGACACTTCCCTTCTCGGAATCATGAGTGAGTGCTACAAACCTGTCTTCACTATGACAGAGCTAGATCATACTCTCAGCTCATCCTGATCCTCCACCTCAGGGCCAGACACCATCCACATTAAGATGTTGCAGCACCTTTCTCTTGTGGGCAAGTGCTTTCCACTAAAAACCTCCCTTCTGGCTACCCCCCCCCCCCCCACCCCACCCCCATATATCTTACAAGATGCATTTTCAAGGTGATGGAATTTGGATGATTCATGACTGGCTCGTGTGGTGGCTTGAATCTCACAATTTACTGATGGATGCTCAGTGTGGATTTAGAGTGTGGCGTTCTGCAGTTGACCATCTCATTACGTTGTCCACCCATTTTATGAATGGTTTTCTGTGAAAATCCTAGACTGGGCTGTGTTTTTTGATTTGGAGAAGGCCTAAAACACCTGCTAGAGAACTGGTATCCTCTGTACTCATAAAATGTTGGGCTTCCGTAGGCACCAACCCTGATTTCTTCAGGTATTTTTACAAGACTGAGTTTTCAAGTTGCATGTGGGTTCTGCCTTGTTGGACATCTTTATCCAGGAAAATGGTGTGCCTCAGTATTCCACCCTGAGTGTCGTCCTCTTTCTTATCACCATTAACCCTGCAATGGCCCGTATCCCGCCAGGCATCTCCAGTTCTCTTTTTGTAGACGACTTTGCCATCTATTGCAGTTCTCCATAGACCTGTCTCACTGAGCAGTGTCTTCAGCACTGTCTTGATAGTCTTTACTACTGGAGCATTGACAATGGCTTACGCTTTTCCCCTGATAAAACCATCTGTATGAATTTCTGGCAGCAAAAATGATTTCTCCCACCATCTCTACACCTTCGTCCTGTTGCTCTTCCATTCATTGAAACTACAAAATTTTTGGGGCTCATGATCAATAGGAAACTCTATTGATCCTCCCATGTGTCTTACCTGGCAGCCCGCAGCTGTACGAGGTTCTCCAGTCTCCTACATGTCCTCAATGATACTTCGTGGGGTGCCGATCAAACCACTCTCCTCAGTTTGTTGCGGACACTTGTCCATTCGAAACGCGACTATGGGTGCTTTGTTTAGGAGTTTGCACACCCATCCCTCTTATGCTGTCTCAACACTATCCACCATCACGGCGTCTGTTTGGCCAAGGACACCTTTTACACCAGCCCAGTTTAGGGTCTGTATGCTGACAATGTTGAACTACAACTGTCCTACTGTCATTACTTTCTCCTCAGCAATTATGCATGCCATTTGTCTGCCAAGCATGGCCACTCTGCCTATGCATCCTTCTTCAATGATACCTATGATCATCAGTACGGGACTCGTCCCTCTTCTGTTACCTCCTGGAGTCCACTTTCGCCACATGCTATGGCGATTTAACTTCACACTACCGGCAACTTTCCTAGTGGGTATGAACTGTTCATCACCTTTCCTTTGCAAAGTGGCCCATGTTAATCTCGGCCTCCCTTCATTTCCAAAGAACACTACTCCAGCCTTGATCTGTTGCCTTCAGTTTCATGACCTTTGAATGGAATGTCGCTATAGTACTTTTGTATACACTGATGGGTCTCAGACTAATCATGGGGTCAGGTATGCCTTCGTCATTGGCACCCGTGTCTTTTGATATCGGCTGCCGGCACACTCCTCAGTATTTAGAGCCAAACTTTTCGCCTTGTATCAGGCCACGGATTACATAGGGGACACAGCCTTCACTATTGTGTCCTTCACTCAGACTCACTCACTGCCTTCCAAAGTCTATGTGCACTGTACACTGCTCATCTCTTAGTGCAGCAGTTCCAGGTAAACTGTCACTTGCTCACTATTGGTGGAACCAGTGTCATGTTCCTGTGGGTCCCTGGTCATGTCAGTCTGCCAGGAAACAAGGCTGCTGATGCTGCTGCCAAGGTTGCAGTCCTTGTACCTCAGCCTGCAATTACCTATATTCTTTCCAATGATCTCTGTATTGCCACCTGTCAGGAGGTGCTGTCCCTTTGGAATTGTCAGTGTTCATCCCTTCACAAGAATGAGCTTTGGCTTATTAAGCCTCTGCCAGTGCCTTGAATGACTGCCGTGGAGATTATTTTAATTGGGCTGCATATTGGGCACAGCCTTTTTAGCCATTGTCATTTGCTAAGTGGAGCTACCCCACCACTTTGTACTCATCACCCCCAAATTTTAACTGTCCACCACTTCCTGCTGGAATGCCCTTTTTAACAATTTACATTCCAGCCTGGGTTTGCCATCTGATTTATCAGCCATTTTAGAATATGATGCGAGAGCTGTCAACTGCGTTTTACTTTTCATCCGCCGAAGCACTATGACGAAGGCCAATTAATTTTTAGTTTCGGACCTCCATTTCTGTATGTTTTTTTTTTTGCCTTGTTTCCATGTGCCTGGTTTTAGCTGTCTCCTATTCTGTCAATTGGGACAGATGTGAAGTTGTTTAACTCCTCTCTGTGTTCGTGGTCTATAGTCTTGACTTGGGTGCGTATGACCCCAGTTGTTTTTTGTGTCCTAAAGCCAAATGAAACAAACAAAACAAAACTGCTTGGTGAGTAGATTTTTTCCTATCCAATTACATTATGTTGTAAAAATGGATTATTTTTTGTTGTTATACTAATTCAATTTAATTTTTATCTTACAGAAAGTTTGACATGAAACATAGCACAGTCAGGAATTATTGGTGATACAGAAAAAATACTCATTGAGATAGAATGTAGAGTAAATGTAATTTCTTACTAAACACTAAACTTATCTTAACATCTTGTTCTCTTGATTTATCTCTGGTGCCAGTGCCTTGCTCATAAAATATTTCCCATCAGTACTTTCACTACAGTCTGTTCCCAGACCAATCTGTTTGTGTTCCTGCCTCACCTCTTTACAGGGAGTCCACCAGGGAACTCTCTTGCCTCATCTACCACCCACACTCGTGGTCATACATTTCACCTATTGTGGATGATCTATGCACAAGGAGAGAAATGTGCTGAGTTTGTCACAAACATAAGAACCTCATTGCTACAAAGAAGACGCATGATGATGTTGGGCAAGTGCAACAGATTTCCAGTGAAAGCAACCTAAAAACAGTGCTGATACACTTTCAGGTTCTCACTAATATGAGACCAACTCTGTAAGGTGTAAGTTGAGCACTGCAAGCTACGCTGGTGATGTCCTAGATTCCAATGATGTTGCACTCAGAGGAAAAATTGATACTGTAACAACAGCAAAAATATGACAACTCTCATCCCCATGGAGGAGATAACAATGCCATCCAGGAGGCACACCTGGAAGAAAAATACAGGAAATGGCTAGGACATCATTAGGGAGGAATGGTGTGGTGGAACGGTGCAGGCAGAAAAACATGAGAATGAAGGAATGAAGTGACACAAGACAGAGACAAGTTAGAACAAGTAATTATAAGGCAAATAATCACAGAACATGTGAGAACAATTGTGCAGAGTCATCTGCAACCCAAAGGAAATGTGAAGAATGTTTTTTGAACATAGAGCAAAACCATTCAACCACTGTCAAGAAGCACTTGAACACAGAGATGAACTCTACCTAATGAAACACAAGACACTGGTAAGAAGTTTCCAGAGACAAAAAAGTAATAAAAAAAGCCAAAAGAGAGATGTTCCTGAATAGCCAAAATGAATAGTTTTTCATTGCGACACAGATTGCACATGCCAACATGCAGCAAATGAAACAGCTCTCTGGTGAAGGCAAGGTAGAGAACGCCCTGATCCACTAAAAGATGTCGCTAATATGAAAACTATTCTTTAAGCTTTCACTTGAGCCCTCTGTCTGTAATAAGTCAGAAACACTCCTGTAGGCACCTACAGTGTAGGTTGGACTGGCAATGCCAATATTGTGGGCTGCATTCTTGTTAATATAGTCATGGCACTCAGAAGCAGATACTTGATATCGAGTCTGGAACTTTGAATGGCAAGTGAGCCACTGTGAATTGACCTACAAAGTCTGTGCAATGGAGAAATTCTGTAAAGCCCAGTGTCACATGGCTCAAATGTGGAAACTATGCAGTGGCTGTCATGGGAAAGATGAGCTGCACTGAGTGTGATTTTCAGTTTCAGCCCTGTTAGCATGCCAGCAACTGAAAGCCCTCCATTGTGGGGCATAAGGCGGGATTGTGAAGCACCAGCGAGATGCTATACCACACATTTCAATCTCATTCCTGTTATGTCTCCTTCTCCATTCTGTTGCCATACTCATCATCTTTCCTTTCTGACTCACTTCTACAAAGAATCCTCCTGAGAAGTACCCCACCTCATCTGCCACTCATTCTCCTGGCTACTTGTACCCATCTGTAAGTAAAGAAAGGCGTGTTACATTGTATGCATTTGATGTGGCAATTTTAAAGTAGAACAATGAAAATATAGTAATTGGTAAGCATTTTTGCTATTGCTTTCTGTGGGATCTCTCTGAGAAAGATTCATGATAATTTGAAATTATGGGTGAAGTTTTTTGGAAGTCACTAAGTGCTCTCATTGTCAAATACCAGATGAATATAATGTCGGTATATGCCTGCAATGAGTGAAGCTGCATATACAGGCATAGACACAGTTCCTAACTGTTAAACTTACCACAGTGTGTTAACCATGTAACATAAGATTGTATGTTTTAACTAACAGATTATTACAGCATTTTAAATTTTGATCAGCAATTATGTGAAGTGTTGACAATGAAAGTTTATTTTCCCCTGATTGTCTTCAGATAGCAGCCTGCAACTTCACTAACTGAGTTCCAGAAAGACAGGGTTTTTTAATGTTCACTGTTGTACATAATTGAGTAGATTAGATGCTCAGTTATTCACTGATTAGTAGGCACTCTACAAGACTGAAATAATTGATTCTGTTCTTCATCATTCCATGTTGAAACACTATTAGTTAATCAATTATTTGTTTTACTTTTGCAGATAGTTTTTTATATTAACTCAAAATGTTTTCTGTCAATCAGGTACAATTCAAAGCGTTCTATCTCCTATTGCTGAGGAGAGTGAAAGTGGAAAGAGCACCGGTACAACTGATGGAGCCATGGTATGTTTCACCAGTAGCAGAAAGTTCGATTTTGTGGCCTGTAATTAACACCACACTACTTCCTGGCCTCCTTTCAGGTGCTCACAAAGTTCATTACATTTGGCCTTTTAGCCATTACAATACTTTCTCCTCTTCTGTACTGCCACGCACTCTACACACTTACTTAAATAAAAAAAAACTACTTCCTTCATATCCTATTCAATTCCATTTCATTCTCATTACATCTCCCATGCCAGTTTGTTTCCTGACACCACAAACATCACAACTTCTTTTCCAATGGAAACTGAAATGCTATCTCAAGTCTAAATTATCTGCTGAATGATCCAAAACATTTCTCAAAGACCAATCATATACTGGCTCTTAATTTAAAACAAGTAACTCTCTTTAATAATTAATGTCAAGTCGTGTGTCATTGGTTAGTATGCAGAATCTTAATGACAGCTCAACTTCATCTTTGTTCTCCTGTGTAATGGTAGTTGTCACAGTGCTCACAGATTTAGGGGGAATCCACAATGCTGAACCAGAATGAAACAGCAAGGAATTAACCCAAAGAGAGATATCATCAGTAGGGAGTAAACCACTCAAATCATCATGTACTGTGAAGAACGACAAAGCAACTATTGTCATCTCACCCTGCAGAAATCCTACATCAATCTGCACCAGTTCTCATGTGCAGCACAGAAAGCTCCTAAAGTGTATAAAAGTTTAAAGCTGCCATTTGAACTAAAAAAGACTTTATGGTGGTGACCACTATTCATCAATACTATAGACATGGTGAGGTAAACAATTTACCAAATCAATAGGTCATATCATAGTTGTTACTCATTAAATATGACAATTAACATTCTTTCAGAATGACAACTACCACTTACTGTTGTCTAAAATACTTACTTATTGCTGTTTGGAAGTGAGTTTTTCTCATTTTTGAGCAAATATCATAAACACAAATGATAAGTGACTCATTCTCCTCCATATAATCATGGCATGACAAACTTCCTGAAGTCTTCTGATAATACTTTCCTGGTTGCTAAATAAGTACCAAGAGACTACTTCGAGAGATCTACTTGTCTTAGTGGTTGTTGTGTTTGACACGTGTTGGTTAGTAATTCAATGGAACTACCTTAATGTACTTAAACACATGTGTCACAAATTGTGCAGTGTGATGTAAAAGTAACTGTTTAGCTACTTTTGTCCTTTGGGATTTGATGTCAGTGATATTAAGATAGGTCTTGGTACCTGAAACAAAATCAAATGATAACTCTTGTGATGGTGTTTCAGATCTTGCATTGACCATGGCAAACAGTCTTTCGTCCAGTAAGTGCTTTAATTTTCATACACCTTGTTTTCTAGGACCAATATTTGGTACAAATCTTAAAGGTCATGGAATATGCCAGATAAAATAAAATGTTTAAGAAACCAAAAAAGAGGAGCTATAAGTTTATGTAAATGCAATCAAGAATGTAACACAGGAATCAGCTTAATTTTTCAAGGAAATCCTCAACACGATAGGAAACTCTTCAATTTTGATTTGAAACTACATGGATTACTGCTAAGAGGTTTGAATTCCTGTGGTAACTTACTGCAAATGGATGCCGCAGTGTACTGCACGCCTTTCTGCTCAAGAGTCAATAAAGTGTGCCCCATAGGCAGATTGGACTTCTTCCTCGTGTTAACTGAGTGAAAGCTGCTAATTCTTGGGAGTAAGCTGACACTGTTAACAAGAAATGACAGCAAAGAATGTGTGTTTATTGAGAGGCCTATGTCAGATTACCCAGACTAATTAACATGGGTCAGCAGGAGTTACATGAGCTTATACAACTTAATGCCTGAACCACCCATTTCTGAGCCGAAACATCCTTTGGGAAATGGAAGAATTACCCCAAAATATACCACCATACCTCATAAGCGAATGATAATAAACAAAGTATACTAATTTTTGTGTCACACTGTCATTTACTTCATATACCATTCAAATAGTAAAAATGCCAGCATTAAGTCTTTGAACAAGATCCTGAACACGAGTTTTCCACAACAGTTCACTATCCATCTGAACATATAGAAATCTGAACTGTTACGTTTCACTAATCATACAGCCATTCTGTGAAATTAAAATGGCTGGTTTTGGTGAATTTTTTGTTAGAAATTGTAAAAACTTATTTTTGCTGTGATTTAGCATTAGTTTATTTTCTACAAGCCATGAACCTATATCTCAAACTGCACTACTTGAAACAATACCAACATTCCACAAAACATTCTTTACTACCAAGCTAGTGTCATCAGCAAACAGAGGGCATACCATTTATATAAATTAGGAACAATAGATATATTACAGAAAACGCACACCACTCTTACGAGGTATGTTGGCCTCAATGAATGTGTTTTGTGACAGCTGAATTCGCTCCCAAAGACAACATGTAAATATATAAACACGGGGCCATAAACTTTGTTCATTAAACATTATACTAGTACAGACGACAGTTTTGCATTGGTGATTGAACAGCAGGTGGATGATCCGTGAAAATTCGAGAAGCGCTTTGAGTCTCATGTTGTTACATATTCCCTCCAGTGAGTGGATGCCCAATGGTGCACTAAATTTTCTCACAATGCATTGAGAACATCCGAAATATCCTAGCAATTACAGTAAAATACGCATTTTTAAAGTTTTTAATGATGTATGTTGAGAAGATGTTCTCTCCCAGGAGTTGAATAAGGTTAGGCTTGAAACCTATTCAGTACCCTCATCCTCAGGACATTGGAATGTGCAAACTATACAAAGGAAAAGGGAGGGTGAACTGATACTTCTTAAATTCTATGGATATTTATACCAGTATCAGTGTGACTTTAGGCTGTACATGGATACAGACAAAGCAAGCTCCTGGGAACTATTGAAATCCCTCAAGGTTGGCAGCAGAAAAAGCATCATTACTCATTTAAGAGACAGTTTTTCCAAGTTCCTATTTTTATTGCAAGTGAAAGTTAGGTAAATTCTAAGAACATTGAAAAAGTATCATCCCTTTGTTCCACTAGATGATGATAGAGAGATCTGTGTAGGTCAAACAGAGGTAAGGCCAAAAATGTCTTAAATTCTGTAGTCATTGTGATGTGTTAAATAACTTCATCAAATCAGCAGTTTCCCTGGACTTTTTATCTGATGAGCCTAAATATAAAGTCCCTCCAGCACATAGACATAAACTTCACAGAGCCCTATTAAGTATGGTGTAGCCATTTGTTCCCTTCTTGTGCTAAGTTCATCCTTGCTACTTTTCACATATGCTGCAGATGCTCTCCTATTATGGTGCCCAGAATGATACTTCTGCTTAATTCCAAAATTGCACCTCCCCTGGCTTAAAGAATGTTTCTTCCTACTTGGTGTGCAGATTTTGACTGAATATGCATGTTGTTTCATTCCAGTTTGGCACAGAACTTTTCTTGAACAAATTTGGCACAGTGCAAATTTCTTATCGCCTATAATCTTCTTACTTTTATAACTTTTTGGCTTTCTGGAATACACACAGGACATCTTGTGACTGAAATATGTTATTTGAAATGAAAAGAAAACAGTGACTGACAAACAGAAAAGGCCTGTTTGTATAAAGTTCATGGATAAACTTTTTATTTATCTATTTTTTCTCCTGTGAATAGTTCATCTGAGGAACACATTCCAATTTTAGATCCTCACGGTTTGTTGTTTCCTTTTCTTCCATTATGATTTCATTTGTTCACTATATTCTGTCTCTTTGCAGACCATTTTGAACCAGTCTTTTTAGCTACCCTGCCTCGGAATAATTTTATTTTTAATACTTCTTCCTGAAAGATTTCTCTGTTAGCATCTTCTGTCCTTATATAGTTTTTTCTAATTTTTTTTTTTTTTTTACTTCACTGACACAGCTATTTCTGTACTGCTTATCCCACAGCTATTTAAAAATCTTATTTGTAAATCTACTGTCTTGTGTTTGTGATGAAGCAAGCTGGGATAGTTTTACTCCCATTCTTGTTTTGCCATCTGCCTCCTTAAAATTAATTTTGTCAGTTTTGAATTAAGTACTATTAACATATGTCAATATAATCTGCATTTTCATAAGAGAGAAACATTGGCCCTCAGTTTTAAAGAACTTAACATCAGATCAAATTTTGTGCTTAATTTTATGTATGTAATTGAATTCCCAGTTTATTTTGACTATTCCTTGTCGGTATCTTCAATTATTAGGTGAAATCAGTAATTGTTTCATAACTTAAATTCTATTGTTGATGTATAAACAAATCTAAATTCTGTACTAATTATAAACATTTGGGAGACAAAATACTAGTAATCTTAAAGTATCTATTTGGCTCTATTCAGAAACATGTTAGTAAAATTATCTGTTATTTAATCCCAAAGTAATTAATAGCTTTGTCCAAAGTATTGTTTGCATACATTAATTTGTCAATTTGATTATTTAAACAAATAATTCTGTCTAACTCTTGTAGTAGAAGAAACTGTTAAAAAGACGGAATTTTTCGATGTAATCAGTCAATTTAACGAGTTAAGATTTAATTGTAATCTCTGTAAATTAAACTTCAAACAATGTGTAGTTTCAGTACCTATCATTGTGGTAATGTATAAGGGCCTGATTTCTGGTCCTGAGACAGTCAGTCCAGAGCCAAGTTTGAGACGTGGAACCTGTGTTGGTTAGAGCGACAATAATGTATCAACTTAACAGTGAACCTATCTATTTGGACCACATCGGTTTTAAAGGATTTTCTAGCATTCTTAACATCCCCCCCTCCTCCCCCCTCATGCTGTAGAAATCCTTAAGCCACTTCTACTGGCTATTTCCTCAAGGAAATTCGTTTGTGTTACAGCAGATGCCACATTTTCGGCAGGTATAACAAAATCGCCTCCAAATTGATTTCGACCTTCTTTCTTCCTCCTCCTAATCTTATTGGAAAAATGCTGAGTTCAATACATTCTTTGTAAGAAATTCTTACAATTTTCCCTAGTACAGTATTAAAATGATGGGTACAGGCCGTCACCTTGTGGTACATGTGTTTTTATTTTGAAGGCTGTGAAATTTCTCCCATAAGATTTACTTTACAGAGTGGTATCTGTAAGTGTTTCATGGATTAGGTCTGTCAGTTTAGACCTTATACCAAATCCTCAAATTATTTTATCTGTAGTTTTTCTGTCAACATAATCAAAAACCTTCTTGTTATCCACAAACATAATACAATATCTTTTGAATTTAGTAATTGGTGATGAATTAGTGACTTGAGATTAAATATTTGATCTGATCATGACCTTCCCTTCATCTAAAGCAAGCTTGATATTCACATTAATGGCTGTCTTGTGTTGTTTTTTATTCTGCTTGATAAAATTTTGGTAAATACTTAGCTGCTACTGACAGTAGAGAGGTTACTATGTAGTTGTTTCCATCCTGTTTATTATCGTTCTTATGCAGTGGATGTATCAAGGTAACTTTCCACTCCTCTGGGATATTTTTTTTTATGTTTTTCAGATTTCATCAAAGAGTAAATTTAGCTAATTTGCCTTGTTTGGCAAGGACCACATCAAAAGTTCAGCTAAAATACAATCTTCTCCACAATCTTTCTTATTTCTGAGGGTGTTAATTCCTTCTTCAGTTTGTTGTATAGCTTGTGGTAAATCTTCTTCACAATTTTCATTACTAACTGAGATTTGAAAGTCATGAAAGATCTTGAAAGCATTATTTAACCCAATTTGGCCGTTTTTATTTTAGGAACATATTTGCGGTTTGAAACCTCTTCAATTTGTTCTTCACAGTTTGATATAAAAAACAGGGGATTTATTTCTGTCTATTTGCAAAAGTTTCTCTTTCTCAAAGCTTTATTTGGTATTTCTGATTAATCTGGTAGTTTTCTTTCTTTGTTGTTTAGATTGATCATGATCTAGAATTTTCTTTCAGCATTTTTGCCTTATTCATCTTTTATCCATCTCTGGTATGGTTTCTTTGCATATTTCATTCCACCACATTTTACCTTTATTTTTTTATTATTGAATTATTTTTGGTGCTGTGAATATCTTTTTGCAAGCTGCTATGCTTAGTCACTTTAATTTCATGTTGATAGCCTTTAAGTGATTCCTTAGTTAGTGAGTCTATCTGCATTATGTTTTAGTAACCTTTGTGAGTTTCTTTGTTCTTTGTTAGACAGAAGTTTTACTTAAAAGTCACCTTTCCTTACTACTTTCAAATTCATAACTTCCATTGTACTTCTTTGTGAAATAGGTGCATGACCTAACTGATTTTTTTTCTGACATTTTGTTGTGAGATATCCATGTTTTAGCTTCCCTTGGGAGCTTCCTAAGGTGGGTTGACATCAATTTCATGAGACAGCTTTGACACAAAATGATTGACCTCAAATGTGTTGGTTCTTCTGTGAGGTGGGTGATATACTACTTGATTTATGAATTTCTTTACTTTCTGTTCATTTCATTGCTATCATGATTTTGGCTTCAAGCCCTTAATGAGCACAGAAAAATATGTGGCAGACAGGTGAAAAACATATTCTTTGAGCCACAGAATTGACAAAACATTCGTTACATGTGCTGTTTCTCCGAATATGTTAAGAAATCACTGGGCAGTTTGAGGCCAGTTTGGTTTCAACATTGTAGTAGTTACAATAAAAATATCTCCCTCCATCATTTGGACAATTCTCATTTGTCTGAGGAGGTCCATTAGCAGTTCGTCTCCTTCTTAAATTACTTTCAGTTACATTTGTGGAAATTCTAAAAGGCCTTGAATTTTTGTGGTGGTTCTTCATTTACAGACCTGCATATCAATGTAGTCTGGCAGCCTTGGCAGAATTGTCAAAGCCTAACCCCTCCTCTTGTCCAGGCCAAGTAGGAGTGTCATAAATATTGCAAGAAAATTTTGATATTTAGATAAACATCTCTTAGCCCGTACTTCAAAATGTCTAATGGAGAAGCCTTGTCAGTGTTTTGTTCTGTGCTTCCAGGAGTCCTGCTGAGTTTTCAACATTTTATGCACAATATTTTGATGACATATTGTGCAGGCTCTTTCAGGTACTGCAAGTCTGGAGTTATACGAAATTGGTGCTAGGTATTCAATCTCTCAAGGAACCATTTATTGTATGTCCTGCACCAGTGTATATAACAGAGTTTGATTGCTGGTACCCACTGTGCAATTTCATGCTTTTTGTTGGTTGGGGCCCTCACTGATATTCTGTAACACGCAAATACTGTGTGTTTTTCAGCAGCTCCTATCTCATACCCTTCTAATAGATCTAGATGCAGACACATCCCACACATCCTCCCTCCACCAACTCCACCTACTGAAGTCCAGCTAGAAACATTACCTATCGCTTCAGTGGTGGGCAACCTGTGAAACACGTCATGTGATCTAAATGCTAGGCCACAACCAACCACTGTACTGCATTCTAGGAGGGCAATACAAACAAGCAGTTACTGTCTGCATAAATGGCACACCACCAAACCCAATGCACTGCTACCAGTGTCATTATTATGACCACAGTCAAATGTCATGGCGACGCCCAGCCAACTGTGTAACCTGGCTACCTTGCCCTCTCTCCTGCACAAGTTGCAATGGTGATCATGCCACCTCCTTCCGAGATTATCTCGTGTATCTCAATGACTGGGTGTCCAGGAGATCTGGATCAAGGAAAAAGATGCCTTACCAGATCACTCGCAAATTGTTGGCTAGTCAGTGACCCTGTGTTCTACCATCAGGCAGTTACAGTACCCTTGCTGTTACATCTCACTCCATGAAGGATGTGGACATCCAGATGTGTGATGTGAAATGCAGCACTGTGGTTGTTGACTCACCCAGTGTCATAGCAGCTGTGTCGTCGTCGTCGTCCTACTCCTACTCCTACTCCTACTCCTCCTCCTCACCAGCTGTGCAAGAAGCCTCAAACTTTTGTCTCATGGGACAAAGTCACCTGCTACACAACTGAAAGCCCAGGAGGGATGGAATGAATACTCCCACAAAGACTTTCTATGTCCCTTCAGCCAACAAACATTTCAGTCTTCCTATGCCAACCAGAAAGGATCCAAGAAATCAAACAAAGGCAAACAATGTGCTTCTGTATTGGCTCACAGTTCCTCCTCGATGGTGTGGCCAAATGATACCCTTTGCTGACTGACCACCTTGTAGCTGGTATGCATCTCCAGGTGTCTTTCTGCTCTGGACCTCAAGGACAGACAGAATGAGAATGCCAACACCTCTGTAGATCTTACAGAGGCTGATTCTCCAGCCCTTCTGCCTTGTAACAGTGAGCCTTCAAAAGCTGCCACTCAACAGTCATTGAGGTGACACCCCTGCATTTTTCCCTTCTCCCCTCTCCTAATAATGACAATCCACCAATGGAATGTTTGCTGCCTTTGATCCAACAAAGAGGATTTATGGCTGCTCTTGTAATCACAGCCTCTGCTTGTTCTCTGCCTCCAGGAAACAAAATTGAATCCTCATGACCTGCTTTGAGCTCTCACGTGTATTTCCAGTCTACTGTGACATCCCCCCAACCTCACAGCATCATCCAAGGACCGATTCAATGTAATTGGGTGGAGTGATACTGCTCATCAAGGATGATGATCATAGTCTTCTTGGAAACCCAGCTTCAAGCTATTCCAGTCTGCATTTTACTTCCTATCCTAAACTTTTCCATATGTACTGTTTGCATACCTCACTCAGTCTGTGTCACTGGACAGTCTTCATGCTTACTGGCCAACTCCCTCACCCCTTTTGGCTGCTCATTGACTGTAATGCACACCATTCCCTTTGGGACTCTCCCAGAACCTGTTGGAGAGGTGCCTCTTGGCTGACCGTCTCAGTCACCATAACCTCATTTGCTTTATTGCTGGAGTATCCACCTGCCTTTCACACTCCATGCACTCCTACCCCCATCTGCACCTCTTGTGCACTGCCCAATTTACCCATCATCTCATCATTGTCTTTGTTATGCACTCAAGCGACCATTTCCCATTAGCTATCCATTTTCTGACTCCTACCCCACCTACGTGCCCACCCAAATGGCAGCTTTCTAAGGATTTCTAGAGATTTGCTGTTCCCTGGCACCCTTCAGGAAATATTGTTTCCCCAGTTGTGATGCCCAAGTAGAAAATCTTAAAAATTCTATCATTACCACCACACAATGTTCCATTCTCACACTTCATCTTTACTGTGCTGTGTCCCAGATCCTTGTTTGACTGAGCCATGTTGTGACTCAACTCATATGCAGAGATGTGCTCTACATGTTTTTAACATTCTATGAAAGCAAACTGCAGACATTGCAAACTGTTGCTTGAACAGTGTCTTCACACCCTTCAGGATAGCAAGAAATTGGCTGGATTAAATTAACTAGTTCTTTTAACTGTTCCACTCCCTCTTCTGTTGTGTTGGCCAACCTCAGGTTGCTCTCTGGGACCAAGAATCATTTTCAAATTTCTGCCGTGGTAGCAGCAGATAGTCATAATGGACCCTGTAACTATCTCTATAATCTGTAATTTTATAATGGTCTGTTATTCATTTCCCCTTCCATGATGGGATGGTTCCTCTCAAAGGGCGCGGCCGACTTACTTCCCCATCCTTCCCTAATCCGATGAGACTGATGACCTTGCTGTCTGATCTCCTTCCCCAAACAACCCAACCCTTCCATGCTGCTTTAGACTACTCCACCAGGTCATAGTTGAGGGGTATTCATTCCAGCAAACCATGCTGTACTTCTATTTCACTCACTGGCATTATCCTTACACCAGCCTTCATGAATCCAGCAACTGTAGTCTACATTCCCAACATGTTGACTTGTGTTTTGTGGGCACCTTTGTCCTGCACTGTGACAGTTGCTGTATGTGGCAGCTGGCAGCTCTAGTGAATTCAGACAGTTAAGCTCAATTGAAATAGAAATATTTTGTGATTCTTCATTTGTATTATTATGCAGTTTTCATCAATTGCACTTTAATAAAATTTCACATGTATCTACTTGTCACTGCACCTGATTCGTAATCTGTCATTATATAATTTACCAACTTACTAACACTGAGATGAGCATGTGCAGTGAGATAACATACCACTGACACATTTGAAGGTGTTTCATTTATGCTTAAATTCAGTTCATGTAAAGTTATTCAGCTTTTTAATTTTTTTTTTGCAGGAACAGGAAGAGGTACACCCAGAGGAGGTACTGGCAGGTGAGATTTTTGCTTTATTCAGTAGCTTAATTACATGCTAAAGTTATCGCTTTAATATTTTCTTATGTGATATTTTTTTCCATATTTTTCTTGCTAAATTATTTCAGTGAAACAGTTGTTCAAAATTTTATACTTGAATTTGACACTGGATGTTAATTACATGGTACATAATTCATACTGAAAATTGGCAGTGCCTTTGTAACTACAAAAGATTGGTCACAAATGTGCAGTTGTGTTTAAAATGTATGCGGTGGTAGATTGTGAGGGAAATGTGATGAAAGAGAAAGACAAATTTCTAAGTACCAAATTGACATTTTAAAATAACTCATTGTAAAGGTGAGCTAGCATTACAAATTGGCACACTACAATAATTAGCAATGTTAAGATCACAGTCCCCTTATTCCGTATTCGTGGCTCATATTAAAATTATCACCTTGAGATAAATATATTTAAGTATAAAACAATCACTCAGCGTAGTTGAGCTTCTTAAAGAGAAAAATTGCCAATCTTATTGGGGACTGGATCAAGTTAACCACATTCGTGTCCAGTGATTTGAAACCTCATCATCATGTCTCGAAATGAAGAATATTGTCCCTGTAATCCTTCTTCTCTCCTGAATCAGTATTTTGCAACCTCACTGACGTGACGTGTGAAATAGCCTGGGTGCCCCAGTTATCCCTCACCTGCCAAGAGGGTTATTGACTACGCATTGACAATATGCTACTGAGTACAAAATGCCTGACTTGGTTGTAGCTTCACAAACTGTGTACTGCATACTCGATACCCATCTCCAATTCTGTCACCCCGTCCACTCCCATATCAACTTCCCTAATTTAAACATATGGGAGTTCCCCTTAACTCATCCTTAAGTTCCACAATCCTCCCTCCCTCATTACTCATTACCCGTGTGCTGCCTTCCTCAAGCATAGCTCCGTCCATATCCCCGTATCTGTCCCTGTGCCTTCTATATTACATCCTGTGCCACCCCACCCCATCCCCTCACTGACATTCTCACTCAATGTGTCCACCACAACTCCGCACAGAGTTGTCCTGCAGGTTTAAGAAAATCTATCTGATTGAGAAAGGGACGGAGTGTGGCAAATGTTATTCAAGGCTTAGCCTTTCACTGCTTATTTCCATAGTAACTCTTTCATGACAAACAGAACATCTTAGGCTGGTGCATAAGACTGTAATGTTTTCTGCAAGTTCAAAAAACACACACTATACATAATGGAGACTTAAGTCATCATAAATAATATAATCTGCTCCACTAATCACTGCAGTCTGCCAATGTTGGGGTAACTTTCTGAATCCACAACAGTAGAAATCACGTGGTTTTGTAGCATTGCTGCCTTGTTTAGACAAAAGCATTCCATTCCATTCTATTCCTTCCCTTAAATTAGCACAAAGACACATTTTCTAGTCATCAGTAATGGTGCAGGATAGGAATGATCAGTGGTGTTCACACACTAATTGATGACAAGCAAGTGGATGATGCACATAAGGCCAACCAGTAATTTTTCTGATTTGGCTTGTGGTTCTCATATTCTTCATTGTTGAACCTTCTCCATTGCATTCAAATGCTCCACAATGAGGGAATGAGCATGAGGGACACAATTGTGGAGGTGGGGGATGTTTTAAAAGCAATTTCCATCAATTGACTTAAGAGTGTGCTTTTATTTTGCACAATAATGCCATTGGCTTCATAGCCATTCTTGAATGCCTGTTGAAATGTTAATATGTATGTCATGCTGTGTTGTTCTGTTATTGAAAATAAAACATGTTTCTAACTTTATAGACCCATTTATAGTTTTCAACTGTGCACAATATCAGCCACATCACATATCTTTGACACATACTCATATCCTGCAATAGAACACACCTTACAAGACCAAAAGTATATTTTTTCAGTAACTCACAGACTGGTCAAACAATCTTAAGTTTTCAACATGATCTTCAGAATGGGTATAAAGTTGAAATCATGACTGTGTAAACAAATGAACAAGTAATATTCAAATCATGGAAATTTCTTTAAAAAGAAAGGTAAATGAGATACTGGTAGTCAGTGAGACAGTGTCAGTAAAAGAGGAGGAGAGATTTGTGAAGATAGAATCAGTGGGAGGAAAAGAGATAGGAGCCTGTGTAGACAAAAAGGAAGACTTAGGGACACCATAAATCAGCTTCTTGGTATACATGAACACATAAGTGTGCGAGAGATAAAATTTTGGTCTGAGGTCTTACACTCTAGTGTATAAGGAAAAACAACTAACTTGGATGCCCCAGAATTATTTTTGAGCTGTTAAGGAGTTGTGGAGTCAGTGAACTTATCAAATAAAGACAAAAACAGACAGTGTAATTGAGAGAGGTGACATTGTCAGTGGGATATACTGTAAATCAGTGGGAGAAAAATGAGACAGTGGGGGAGAGCCATATACATAGACAGTGACAGTGACAGTGAGGGGGAGGTGGTGAGCATGAAGGCTTCACTAGAGGGAGAGACCGGATGAATGAATTTAGGTAATTGCGTGTTAAAACAGTGGGAATATGTTCACATTGCAAAAACGTTTGGTGAGGAAGGCAAAATGTAGACTGGGGCAGCTGGTTCCTCACTCTACTGTCAGTATTTTAAAGAGGAAAATATTCATCTTTCATGTGCTCCAATAGGGGCATTTTACCAGTTGTTTGCCCTATGGTACTATGTGTTGCATGAGATACCGCTGGTGGAACTAGAGTTTGTTTTTTTGTTGTTGGTGATGTAGTAGGTTGAATCAGAGAATGTGGTAGTTTAAAAAAGCGTATTGTTGAGACACTATTGAGTGCACTACCTTCGGTTGCATGTTGCATGGAAAGTTAACCTGTATTGTGGAACATGTGGACACTGAAGTGCATAATCTTCTCATTGAGTAGAGGACAGGGATGTAATAAACATTACTTATCAATAATACAGTGTCTGCTAATGCTTCATTTTCTGTACAAAAGGTAATGTTCATCACTCTGATTTTAGATGCTTTTGCTTCATCTGTATTTGTTCCCACAGGAACAAAGCATCAGCTAAATTAGTATCTTGTGTAAAATTTTCTTATTTCATGTCAGGCATAAAAATACATAAGTGTTTTTCTATGAGAGTGTGGAAAGAGAAAAATTCAGGATGGAATGTAACAGTATTATGGGAAGGGAGGTTGCTACTCACCATATAGCAGAGATGCTGAGTTGCAGATAGGCACAACAAATAGACTGCCATTAAGACCTTCATCAACAATAGTCTCTCTGTTGCATCTATCTGCGACTCAGCATCTCCGCTACATGGTGACTAGCAACATTCCTTTTCATAGTATGGAAAGACAGGCTTCCTAATTACAGAACTGACACTGAAAACTAAATTTGCTACCTCCAATAGGTATTTTTTCTTTTTTTTCAAAGCACATTTTCTGAATCCATGCTACTGGTACCAACACACATTTTCAGTCAGAATTAGATTTTGCTATTAT
Organism: Schistocerca piceifrons; assembly: GCF_021461385.2. Taxonomy (NCBI): domain Eukaryota; kingdom Metazoa; phylum Arthropoda; class Insecta; order Orthoptera; family Acrididae; genus Schistocerca; species Schistocerca piceifrons. The sequence goes on along the minus strand of NC_060138.1, from coordinate 34,694,313 downwards.
CTACAGATTTGAATAACATTTAAAAATGTATTTGCAATTTCCACTGTAATTAATTATAATAATTTCACAGAAAGAAAACAGTAGCATGCTCATGTGATGAGCCCTTGCTAAGTTCACACTCTTGTCAAACAGTGTAAGTTAATTGGATAGATAAAAACATCTAATCACCCATCACATTCTTTCGCGCGTGTGTGTGTGTGTGTGTGTGTGTGTGTGTGTGTGTGTGTGTGTGTGTGTGTGTGTGTGTGTGCGTGTGTGTGTGTGTGCGCGTGTGTGTGCGCGTGTGTGTGCGCGTGTGTGTGCGCGTGTGCGTGCGCGTGTGCGTGCGCGTGTGCGTGCGCGTGCGCGTGTGCGTGCGCGTGTGCGTGCGCGTGTGCGTGCGCGTGTGCGTGCGCGTGTGCGTGCGCGTGTGCGTGCGCGTGTGCGTGCGCGTGTGCGTGCGCGTGTGCGTGCGCGTGTGCGTGTGCGTGTGCGTGTGCGTGTGCGTGTGCGTGTGCGTGTGCGTGTGCGTGTGCGTGTGCGTGTGCGTGTGCGTGTGCGTGTGCGTGTGCGTGTGCGTGTGCGTGTGCGTGTGCGTGTGCGTGTGCGTGTGCGTGTGCGTGTGCGTGTGCGTGTGCGTGTGCGTGTGCGTGTGCGTGTGCGTGTGCGTGTGCGTGTGCGTGTGGGTGTGGGTGTGCGTGTGGGTGTGGGTGTGTGTGTGTGTGTGTGTGTGTTTTTCTGCTGCTGCTTGGCAAGTAGATTTTTTAATCTATCAAATAATTAAATTGTAAAGAAGAAATAGCTCATTTAAAATTAAACACGAAATAGAATTAGACGCAACTGAGGTGAATGATAAAACTGAAGAAGTGAATTGAAACAAAGAATATTATGAAACAGAGTCGCTACTCACTATATAGTAGAGTTGAAATGAAGGATGTCAAGTTGGGCAGCATGCTTAGCAGCAGGGTATCAACTTGTTTCTTGCCACAGTTTGTATGTGGCCATTTATGTGGACAGACAGTTTGTTTGTTGTCATGTCCACATATAATGCAGCACAATGGCTGCATCTTAGCTTATATAGCACATGACTGGTTTCACAGGTAGCGCTGCCTTCAATGGGGTAAGTGACCTTTGTGACCAGGCTGGCGTAGGTGGTGGTGGTGGTGGTGGTGGTGGTGGTGGGATGTATGGGACAGGTCTTGCATCTAGGTCTATTACAGGGATATGAGTGATTAAGTATGGGTTAAAAGTTCTTCCTAAACACCCAGAATCCTAAAACCCCTCCCCTCATGCAGATTCATTGAAGACATCTTTGTGATCTGGAGCAAGAGTGAGGACACCCTATACGCATTCCTCCAGAACCTCAACAGCTTCTCCTCCTTTGCTTCACCAGGACCTTCTCAAGCCAACAAGCCACCTTCGTAGGTGTTGATGTACACTTCAAAGACGGCTACATCACTGTTTGTGCCTATATCAAACTAACTAACTACAAGTAATACCTTCATTTTGACAACTACCACCCAGTCCATACCAAGAAGTCCCTCCCATACAGCCTATCCACCCATGGTTGCCACATCTGCAGTGATGAGGGGCCCCCCTCGAAATATACCGGGCGACTCAATGAAGTGTTCAGACAATAATTATCCTCCAAACCTTGTACAAAAACAAATCTTCTGTGTCTTATCTTTGCAGTTTCCCATGACCCCCAAAGTCACACAATCTGGCCACAGAGAATTATTCCCCTCGTAACTCAGTACCACCCAGAACTGGAACAACTGAATTACATCCTCTGCCAGGGTTCCTACAAACTGTCATTGTGCTCTGAAATCAGAAATGTCCTGCCTACTATCCTTCACACCCGTCCCACAGTGGTATTCCTCTGTCTACCAAACCTACACAATATACTCGTCCATCCCAGCACAATCCCTGCTCACAAACCCTTACTTCACGGCTCATATCACTGTAATAGAAGTAAATGCAAGACCTGTCCCATACATCTTTCCACCACCACCACTCCAGTCTGGTCACAAACATCTTATATCCCACCAAAGGCAGGGATATGTGGGAAACCAGTCATGTGATATACAAGCTGAGCTGCAACCAATTTGCTGATTTCAGCATGGGAATGACAAGAAACAAGCTGTTTTTCTGCAAGAATGACCAGTGATAAACTGTGGCCAGGAACTCTCCCTGCAGTATATCCAACGTTTCTGTAACCCTCCTTGCTTTAACCTTCATTAGTCAAATTTCTCACCCATTCAGACCCTTCCTTGTCTCCATTCCCGTGCCACATAGCCCTCATATCACCAACACAAGAAGTCTTCTGAACTCCTTTTGTAGAAATAACTTCCAGGATTTTGCTTTTTTGTGGGTGGCAAAGTCAGTGAAGATATTACTTATCTTTATGACATTATTTGCTAGGTATATACTATTAGACATATATTTTCACTGATAACTTATTCTTGAAGAGAAGTGATGTCTGTGTCTTGTAACTAGTGTGTTCAGAAAAATTAGTGTTTTGATCACTCCTTTTATATTCAAAGCTACGTTTTTACATTTATAATAGCTACTACAGCTAAGGCTAAGTATCTATGGCTGGATGACATGACTGGCATTGCAGTAATAGAGCTTACAAAACAACTTTGCTAATTAATGCAAGTATCTATTAAACCTGACTCTGTCAAAATCCTGACTGTAGTTGGAGATTTGCCATCACAAATGTACAGATACCATTTTTCGATGTACTATTTTTCTTCCTCCTCATGAGATAGTGTACTGGAGACAATTGCACTGTTTTCCTTATTTTGTCTTGGCTGTCTTAGCAGTTTCTTGGCATAATTTAAGTGTTTACAATTATTTATGGAGCTGTGTTTTGAATACTGGGAGAGAGGGGGATTTATGAAGAATAGTGAGCAAGAATAAGGTTTCTATGCTTTACTTTATGACATATGAGAGCTGATTACCTCTGAAATTAAGAGGCTAGGAGAAAATAGTGTAGTAGAAACAACTGAAACACATAGAAGAAATGTGCACACACATTTGGAGAGAATTAAGTATCCGAAGATAATGTACGTACAGTATCACTGTCCCTTTGCTCTTAATATATTTCCCATTAAGACTTTCACTACAGTCTTTTCCCAGACTGATGTGTTTGTCTTCCTGCCTCACCTCTCTACAGGGAGTCCAGTAGGGAACTGCATTGCCCCATCTGCCACCCACTCTCATGGTCATTCATCCCACCTATTGTGGATGATCCATGCACAAGGTGAGAAATGTGCTCAGGTTGTCATGAACATCAGAACTTCATTGCAACACAGAAGGCACATTATAATGTTGGGCATGTTAAATGGCTTCCTAGTGCAAAAAAACATCACAATAGTCCTGTTATGCTGTAAGGTTGTCACTAATATGAGCTAAGCTGAGCAGTGCAAGCTGCACTGATGATGTCCTAGATTCCAATGTTGCTGTGCTCAGAGGAATAGTTGTGAATGTTAAAGCAAGGCAAGGTAAAGAATGCCCTGATTCCAATGAAAGATGTTTGATAATATGAGAACATTTCTTGAAACTCTAGTTCAGCACTCTGTTTGTAACAACTGATAGGCACTGTTGTAGGTATCTAAAGAGTAGGTTGCACCAATGATGCCAATATTGTGGGCTGCATTCTTACTAATATAGACATGGCACTCAGAATTAGATAGACGATGTCAAGTCTGGGACTTGGGTTGGCTGGTGAGCCATTGTGCAGTGGTCTATGAAGGCTGTGAAGAGCACAGGAATACTGGAAAATTGTCCAGTGTCATGTGGTCCCTATACAGAAACTATGCAATGGCTGTCACGGGCAAGATGATCTGCTCCGAGTTTGTTTCAGGTTTATTAACATGCCAGCAACAGGCAGCGCTCTGTTGAATGTCTCAAGACAGCATTGTGAAGTACCAGTCAAATGGTACACTTCCACCTCATTCCTATGATGTCTTCTACTCCATCCTGTTCCCATACTCATAAAATTTCTTCCTGCCTCACCTTTACGAAGAATGAACCTGAGAAACAACCCACATCATCTGCTACACAGTCTCCTGGCTATGTGTATCCATCTGTAAGTAAAGAAAGGAGGATTACATTGTATGTGTTTGATGTGCAATTTTACTGCATGAACAGCAAAAATGTGGTAGGTGATAACATTTTTGCTGTTACCTTATGTGGGGTATCCCTGAGAAAAGTTAATGATAATTTGAAATTCTTGGTGAAGTTTTCTGCAAGTCACCAAGTGCTCTCATAGTCAAATACTGGATGAATAGAATGTCAGCATACGCTTGCAGTGAGTGAGGCTGCATATACAGTCATACACACAGTTCCTAACCATTAAACTTGCCACAGTGAGTTAACCCTGTAACATAAAATTGTATATTTTAATAAGCAGATTACTACAGGATTTTACATCATAAAATTTCGTCAATAATTATTTGAAATGTTGACAATAAAAGTTTATTTGCCCCTGGCAGTATTCAGATAGCCAGCTTGCAACTGGAATAAAGTTCCGGCTTTGTGGAACTCGGTTAGTAATTTTCACTGTCGTACATAATTGACTAGATTAGATGCTCAGTTATTCACTGATCACTAGGCACTATAAAAGATGGAAATAATTAATTCTGTTCTTTGTAATGCCATGTTGAAACAGTCTTCATTTATTAACTGTTTGTTTGACTTTTGCAGATTAAGTATTTTTTATATTAACACACAATTTCCTTTTTTGTCAATCAGGCCCTGTTGCCGACGAAGCCCCACGTCCTATAGCTCAGGTGAGTGAAAGTAGAGGAAGCACAACTGAGACTGTCAGAGAGAGGGTGAGTTTCACCAGCAGCAAAGAAGTTTAGCTTTTTGGCATGTAATGAACCCCCCTCCCCTATGTTTCCTGGCCTCATTCCAGGGTGCTCACAGTTTTCATTAGCCCATGGGTTTTAGCCCTTCTGTGGGCTGCCCTGCACACCCCATTTTAATTAATCAACTCCTTTCTACATATCCTATATATCTTCACTTCATACTTATTATTTTTTTCACTCCAATCTTTCCTGACACCACAACCTTCGCAACTCCATTTGCACTGGTAACTCAGGTCTATTATTACAATGTAATTACCTACTGAACAGTCACAAAAATTTTTCAAAGAATACTCGCATACTGGCTAATGACAGTAATGGGTGCAACAGATCTAGGGCATGGCACTTCACTGAGCAAGAATGAGATAGCATGGAATGAACCACTCAAATCAACAGGTACATTGAAGCCTGATGAAGGAACTATCATTGTCACACTCTGCAGAAATTGTCCATGTATTTGCAGCAGATTTCATGCAAGAGAAAAAATTCTGAAAGTGAATAAAAGTTTAAACCCACTATTTGACCTGGAATATGACTTTCTGGCAGTAACCATCATTCATTGGTACTATAGACATTGAGAAATATGTAACATTAACCAAGAGATCGGTTACACCACAGTTGATATTCAGTAAACATGATAATTACCACCTACAGTTGTCTAAAATATTTAGTTATTGCAGTTACATGCCAATTACCTTTTTAAACTGATAATGGAGTCACTCTTCTTGCTATTATCATAGCCAGATGAACTTGAAAAAAATCTTATTAGAATACTATCTGAACCATTAAATAGATTTTTCGTGCACTTCATAGAGAGGTCTTCTTTTCTTTGGGTATCATATGTTTAACTTGTGTCGCTTAGTAATTCAATAAACCTAACATCATATTTGATAGCTCATATATGACAGGTTGTGCTGGGAGAAGTAAAAGACATTTAATAAACATACATTTGTCAAAAATTCAGAGCAGGCTGAGAGCTAGAGCAGAGAGCTATCACAGTCAACTAGGAATGAGCAGCCAAATTCCCCAAGTGGAGTTAGCTAATGACTATGCACCAAAGTAAATGTTGACAGTTTACACTGGTAACTAACAGGTTTTAAACTTAATGTATTTAGAATTGGTAATAAGGATGCAACATTTAAGCGAGTAGTTAGCTATAATGAGCAGGAACCTCAGACTCTATAAATGTACCTTATCCTCCTGAGCTCAACAAATTCACCGAATTGAACAGACTACTGGTTCCTGCCCAAATTGTGGCACTCTGACATCGAGCATGTCAGATGAGCAACTTCGCTTCACTCGAGTGACTGGTAGGGGCAGCAGACTGCCAGTCAACTCAGACGCCGTGCGACAACAGAGGTGCCACCATAGCAAAAGGCAAACATGCCTCTGCTCTGGACACAGGGAACAAGAACACATCATTTCCTGCCAAAGCTACCCTGCTAACACACACCAATGGGAACGGAATTCTGCACAAATAAAGCTTCACACAAGAAGGGGCAGGAAGTAGAAAATGTGAACAAAACGCACAAGTGACTAGCAATGTAACTGACATTGTTTAAAATTTCTGTTATTCAGAATTGAAAATATCAGCACCTGCTGATAAGATAACTCAAGTGTACACATGTACCAAGATCACTTTGCCTCTGACATAGATCACGTTACAATTGATTCCCTTCATGAGACTTACAACAGGGAATACTCTTACACTTGCATGACATATTACCTGGAACACAAATTGTAATTAATAACACTGACTGATGATCATGCACTCAGTCACTCATAGGTGCATTAATGTAACAGATGCAATTTTAGATAACACAAATATAAAAGAACAACACTTTACTCCACTCAGTTGTGAAGGAGCCATACATTGCAGGATTCCAGCCAGGGTATTACTGCATCCTACACACTCAGGTGATCATTGAGGAGCCATAAAATTTAAGCTTGTAGAGTAAGCCAGTTACTTGCCAATCTGGTTGCTTGCAATGTCCGTATGTCTTCATGCAGCTCACCGCTATCTGGCCTTATGACTGATTCAACCTTCAGCAGCATCTCGGGACCTGCACCGGACAGTGGGAGTCTGCCAAAAGCAACAACTTGCCAGCCACATGTCCACACGCCAATCGTTCTTCAGGACCCACCAAACCAACACACATGTGCAAGTGTTGCTACGACTCAGACATGATTTAATCCTTCTGTCTTCCACAGTTTGTTCAAGAAAGTCGGTGTCAGTTTTCACAAAGCGTAATATGAATGGCCACCTTGAAAACATTTTGTGCTCTACCATTTGATACTCCTTCACATACATAATCCAACACAGTTCTGTCTCTTAAAGCACTGGATGATCAGTTCTTATGGAGATAGTCCTCGCCTTCTGAATGTACAGAGAAACTTTTGCTCCCAGCAACTTGTCGATCTTGCCAGGTGACCAAAATTCTAGATCGATAAGTTTTATATGTGTCAAATCCAACACACTGTTTAATTTTGCTGAAGGTAACTGACATCTTGTCTTGATCCCAGACAGAAGGTGAAATGAAGAGGTTTATACAGAAGTCAACTTAAACAGAGACGTGCTGCTTTGTTTCTGATATGATTCCACCTGTTCCTTGAATGTATACTCTACTGTGTCATCCGTGAAGTCAGAGGCACTACTATCTATCAACCATGTTGTCACTGTTGTAAGCAGCACTTGTTTCTCTCAGATGATTATAAGTGAGCAGTAATGCAATGTACTTGATGGATGTATACCAATTTTTGTGTTTCATGTCACTAGGACAATCCTTCCTTGTTCCATCTTGTGTGTTTTATTTCTGTGTGTAGCAATGTGTGGTGCCCTTTTTGACAAGCATGACGGCATACATAAGTGCAACTAGAAGCCCTACAATCACCCTTTGAACAATTGTTGAACAATTTGTTCGGCATCTCTATAGGTTTGTGTTCACTAGACGTGGCTTGCCTGAATTTGCTGCACTTCTGCAAAGCTTGAGTCAAGTGACGCATGACATACGCAACACTAGCAGCGACTAGATTCATCTCAAACACCCTAAGTGCTTGACATTGCAGGTGGTCCGCTGTTTGTTCCCATATGTGCTGTGTCATGGTAGTACTGTAGCCTTGATAATTTCAGATTTGCATTTATTTTTGAGAAAAGCACATCTCCATTCTAATGTCAGAAAGCTATTGAAACTCAGGCGGGTTTTAAATTTTGTTGTTACAGACTGGTCAACTTTTTTCTATAAAGAGCAGTGATGTAATTACATCTTGAAAGGATACATTTAGTTGTAATGCCATCAGCACATGAATATTGCTTGAAGTAGTGCATTAAGTTCACTTGCACCTTCCCCAGTTGCTGACAGAAATGTTAACAGCTTCTTCAGATGTGCTGATGCAGTCACTCTAGGGTTACTGTATGTGTTGCAAACTGTATCAAATGGTTATTTAGCAGTGTCCTGTAATTCATAATTATTTACCACAAGACTCAAAAATGTCGCTAAAATGCCTGCACTACTTTACATTCTGATTCCCTCTAGGCAGACAATAGCCACCCCCCCCCCCCCCCACCCCCTTCCCAAGGGGGTTACGGTTCCTTCGTGTTAGTTCATGCGTGGTGCACATGTGGCTCTGAGCTAATGCAGCCTATTCTTCCTTACTGTCCGCATTTGTCACCCTGCCCTCCCTCCCTATCCTTGCTCACTCCCAGTTACCCTCTCCTACCCCTTTCTTGGTGCTCTGATTCATCTTGACATGGCTATCCACCTGGTTTCCTTTATTGTTTACAATTTGCTTTCCTCTTCCTGTTCATTCATGTTTTTTGGTTTTTACGTCCCCAATTGAGTTTTACCTCCACTTCAAAATTTCCTGTTTTTGTTTAATGTGAGCCGTTTGGGGAACAACTCGCTCCCTGGCATCTGCGGTGTGGATTCCTCTTACCTTCCCCCTGTTGCCCCCTTCAACCCAGCTAGGTCACCAGCACACATAGCCAGTCTGTGTGATGGGTCTGTTATGTACCCATCTGGCTGAGATCCCTGACAACACAGGAATCACTCTCCTGATTCCTGAATTGTTCACTCCCCATGTATGCCAAGGAGTGGTTGCTTGTCTTCTTGGAGCATCAGAACTCCCACCTATAGCCACCGTGCTAGATGGCCCTTGGTTTGGGTGGGTGGCACCCTTCGGGAGAGCCCATGGTCAGAATGGCTGGTATTTGGGGGATGCTTGATGCATGAAGCGTATGGAGCTGCAAAGATCTGGCCGATCTCAAACGGCTGCTTCTTTGAATGGTGAACAATCATTGAATGGTGCTTCATGTTACCCAGCAACCTCTGCTTCCCTGGATACACCATGGGAGGATGGCCAGGCTAGCCATCTTTGTATGATACACTTCCCCCATTACCTCATCTGTACGAGGACAGATGGGGACACATTCATTGCCACAATGCCATTGTTTTTGTGGAAAATATTGAGGAAAACTTTCTTGATCAGAGCATCTTCTGCCACCCAATCGGCAGCTCTTTGCACCTGTGATCATATTGGCAATGTCCCAGTTTCTTTTATCCCTCACTAATCTCTGAATATGGTGTAGAGAGTGATTTTTCATTGGGATCTCACCCTGCAAAAGGATTAGGGACTCTGGGCTAATCTGGAGAGGTGTGAATTTGGTTTGGCATGTGGAGAAGGCCCACAAAGACAACCGCATCCATACTGGTGCCTTCATTCTAGCTTTTCTGGGGGATACCCTCCCAGAGAAAGTCAAGGTTATGTGCCGAAGTTGTGATGTGAAGCCATACACCCAACCACCTATGCGGTGCTTCTGGTGGCTGCAATTTGGGCATATGTTTTCCTGGTGAATGGTAGACCCTCTGTACACTCACTGTGGACAACCATTCCATGAGGGAAGCCCCTGTGTTCTGACACCTGTGTGTGACAAATGTACTGAAAGTCACTCCCCTCACTCACCAAATTTGCCCGGCGTATAAGGGAGGAAGGAGATCCAAGAATACAAGTCATCGAATCGCTTGTCTTATACTGAGGGTTACCAAAAGTATTAGATACTCCATCCAGTGTCACTATCTTCAACTTATCTCTCTTTTACTTCATTTCCTCCTCCTACCTCTCCCTTGCCCAGCCCCATCCACCTATCCCCTCTCCCTCCCCCTACCCATGCAGTTGCCACAAGCTCCTGTCTGGGTCTGCTCCCTCTCTCCAGCTGAAGAAGTGCGCCCCTTCTCTGGCACCTGCCAGTGATTGGGCTCCCTTACAAGGCCCCTTTGCCCAGGTCAGTTCAGGCTGGAAGACTCCTACCATCACTCACAGTGCGTTTGTTCATCCAAAGGTCACCCGCTCTCTTTCAGTCACCTGTACTCCCACTGTGCTCTACCCTCCTCCAGCTCTGAAATAGGAATAGGAGGAGGAGAAAACGGACAGGAAGAAACATAAATTCTAAGACAAGGTGCCCCCCCCCCCCCCCCCAACCGCTGTCCCCAGTAATGCCACCTCCTGCCTTGCAACCTGTGCCTGAGATCTTATCTTATTTACGGGTGTCACCTCACCCTTGTAGGGGAAGGCCACTGACCAAGTGACATGGTATCCTCATTTTTTTTTTTGTGTAATCTGGATTCTGGCCACACAGTTATCCACTGAAATTGCCAAAGTTACTATCCTCACCTACCAGAAATGCAACCTTCTGTCGGAACTGTACTGGCCCCAGGGAAGCATCTGGTGGGATCTGCACTTTGGTTCACTCCAATGTCGTAGTCACCGGATCCCACTAAGTACCTACCTGGAAGCTATAGTGTTTAGAGTGCATATGTCTCTGGCAATCACCATTTGCAGTGTCGACCTCCCTCCAGGTACAATAATTCCTTACTTTGCACTGTCTACCTTAATCCAGCAATGCACACCCCGTTTCTCATCCTTGGGACTTCAATAGCCACCACCCAGTGTGGGAGAGTGACACTTCAATGGGTAGGGGTCTCCTAATTGACCAGCTTATTACGGACCTGAATTTGTGTCTCCTCAATGAGGGATCCCCTACCCAATTCAATGCTCTTAATGGCACCTTTACCACTATCAATCTCACGATCACCTCTCCTGCTCTCATTGCTTCCCTACATTTGTTAGCCCATGATGATGTTTGTGACAGTGACCACTTTCCAGTGGTTCTATTGTTCCCCTGGCGCCGCCAGGCAGACAGGCCCCCAAGTTACGAATTCCGCAGGGCCAATTGCCCTTAGTATACATCTGCTATGCACCTCTACACCTCCCTGTCGAATTGCATTGATGCGGTCTGCAAGGCATCTCTGCCACTGTTCTTCACACTGCTGCCGCCCCCCCCCCCCTCATCAACTTGTCCCCTCATCGTTGATGGGTACTTTGGTGGGCCAAGGATGTCACAGTCACTGTCTATAACTGCTGACATGCACTGCAGCATTTTAAGCAACACATTTCAAAGACGAACCTCTTCGCTTTTAAGTGTGTTCATGCGAAGGCTCATTACCTTATTAAGTAGTGTAAAAAGGAATGCTGGGAGAAATATGTGCCCCTCCGGGGACATACGCCTCTTCATTGCAGGTTCAGTCCAAGCTCCGTACTGTTCTTGGCTGCCAGCGACAGTCAGTATTCCATTGCCTTAACCTTAACGGTGATTTGTGCACTGATCCATCGGTCCTCGCAGAACACCTTGCTACACGACACTTTGGGACGGTATTGGCATCATCTTCCTGTCCTCCTACATTTCTCCAGCAGAAATGCAGTGTTCACTATGCCCCCCCCCCCCCCCCGCCAAACCAATCTGTTCATAACACACAACACTAAGTGAGTGCTATAGTCAAGCAGGCTCTTACCTCTTCATGGGACATGGCAGCTGGCCCATATTCTGTCCGCAACCAGATGGTCTATTATCTTCAACTGCATTAGGTTCACAGCTGCTTTTCTGTCACAATGATGAAACAGTATAGTTCTCCCTGTCCTTAAGGCCAGAAAGAACCCAATGGCCTCGACAGCTACCACCCAATTAACCAGACAATGTACTACGTAAACTTCTCGAGAGGATAGTTAGCTACACATTATGTTGTGTACTAGAATCTCCGGGCCTTTTGTCCCTATATCTCTGTGGCTTCCAAGTGAAATGATCTCCAACTGATCATTTACTTGGGTTGGAAAAAGTTACGCAACAGGCTTTTACTCACCACCAGTGCCTAGTTGTGGTCTTCTTTTTACCTACATGTGGCACACAACATGGCTTGGTGCCATCACATTTTAGTTACCAGCCATGACTGAGGCTTCCATGTGCCCCTTCAGATTTTTATCCATGAGTTTTCCTCTGAGCGGCTCTTCCGGTTCCAAGTTGGAACTTCCCTCAGCACCCCTGGAATTCTGCAGAATGGTATCCCACATGGTTCTGTGGTAAGTGTCACACTCTTCCTCCTAGCAGTCTAAGGGCTTGTGACCCCTATTGGGCCTCTGGTTACTCTGGCATTGTATGTCGATGATTTTTGCATATGATGCTGCTCCCACTAAGTAGCATCTGGTGAGTGTCTGCTCTAAGATGCCATCCCATGGGCCTCTGCATGGGCCACCTCCTATTGGTTCCAGGATTCTCCCAAAAAATGTGGGTAATGCATTTTTATCGCTGATTCACAGTACACCCCAACTCAGAATTTTATTTAGGTGAACAGCTTCTCGATGTTGTAGCACAGTCCTGTTTCTTGGGCCTTACTTTTGATAACCAGCTGACATGGCTGCCCTTCATTTGCCACCTAAATACTGTATGTATATGGAAGCTTAATGCTCTCCACCTCCTGGCTCTTGCATCTTGGGGTGCAGACTGTGTCACTTTTCTCCATCTTTACTGTGGCCTGGTCCTCTCCAGACTGTTGTGGTGGTCAGGTTTATGGCTCAGCAGCTCCTTCCACTTTGAAACTGCTTGACCCTCTTCACCATTGTGGGGTTCATCTGGCTATTGCTGGCTTTCTCAGTAGTCCCATTGATAGTCTCCTCACAGAAGTGGGGATTCCCCCTCTACACACATGACTGAGCAAACTACTACTTTCTTAATCAGTCATCATTCGCCAATTCCCTGACCATCCGATGTATCCTGTATTCTTTGCCATTGAGGACTGTCTCCCTCCTGACACCCGTTCTTGTGTGGGATTGCCGGTTGGCATGCGTATCACTTCCTTATGTCGGGATCCCCGTCTCCACTCGCTGTAATGTACTTCACATCTTTCCTCCCATACCCCTCCCACCCATGGATGGTAACTAGACCATGAATTATGACTGATCTATTCCAAGGTCCTAAGATTCGTGTCAACTCTTTAATTCTCCACCGTCTTATATGTGCCATCCTTGGAGTGTTCTAGGGTGCCACAATTTTTCACACTGATTGTTCTAAGGCAGTAGATAAGGTGGGATACACTTTCATGTCTCCTACTGCCTTAGAACACCATTTTTTGTCAGGATCAATTAGTGTGTTCACAGCAGAGTTTCTGGAAATTCACAGAGCCCTCCTTTTTTATCTCAGGCCTCCCTCCACAGTGTTTTAATCTGTTCAGATCCAACGAGCAACCTGCTGGCCATCGACCTCATCCTTCGGTCTCTGCTATACGTGCCCTTCTCTTGGCCCACGAGTGTGCCACCTGTTCAGATGTCTTTCTCTGGGTTCCAAGTCATTTGAGCAACCCAGGGAATGGACTGGCTGACCGTTTGGCTAGAGAAGCAGATACTTACTGCCATTTCCTTCCATTATTCCAACTGTGGATATGCAGATCTATGCAAAATCTCTCTTTACCCAAAATCTGAATGACATCTGGTGTGCTACTGCACATAGTAATAACTCCCCACAATCAAGTAGTCTTCCCCCTGTGGGTGTGCGGTAAGAATAGGCCCGAGGTATTCCTGCCTGTCGTAAGAGGCGACTAAAAGGAGTTTCAACCATTTCGGCCTTCCATGTGATGGTCCCCCTTGGGGTTTGACCTCCATTTTCCAAATTCTACAGAAGTACGAGCCTTTTGGGGAAGGACACCTTACGTGGTGTATCACTGGTCCTCAGTGCACTAAGACCTTGGCACTCAGCATTGTAACTGCATTGTAACCCCACCCACTATTCCTCAAATTTGGCCTAAACACCTGATGGGTTGCACAAGTTATGCCCATAGCGCGTCCCCATTTGCACCTAGGATCATGATGGACTTTCCATGGCACCCGAAATCCAGCACGGTAGCCAGCCCATTGTGGTGGGGTCGTCATGTACCCTCTAGGTTGTAGCCCCCTGACAACACAGGGATCGTACTGCCGATACCTGAACTGCACCCTCCCCACTTCGGCCAAGGAGTAGATGCCCGTCTCCTTGGGGCATCAGGACTCCCAGCAATGGTCATCCTGCCAGGTGGCCCTTGTTGAGGCTGGGTGGCGCCCGTGGGGAGAGCCCCTGGTTGGAGTGGGTGGTATTGGGGCGGATGTTTTGTAGATGAAATGTCAAAATGTATCAGGTCGATCTGCGGCCGAGTCTTTTGAAAAGAAAGGTACTGTCTCTGGTTCTGGTACTCCTGCCCTTTCCCCCTTGGCCCCTCCCTGGGAGGAAGGACAGGCTCGCCGGCTTGGGGCGATATACTTCCCCCGCTATTTAGTCTGTTCTCGGACCGATGGGGGGGACGTTCGACACCTCCAAGCCCATATTCTTTGTCCAGCACATCTAGGACATCTTTGGGGAAATCGAGGCTCTCAGTAAAATGCGTTCGGGGTCCGTTCATATAAAGACCACCTCCGCCACACAGTCGGCGCCACTCCAGCATGCGACTGACTAGGGGACATCCCAGTATCCATTGTCCCGCATCTGGCACTGAATAGGATGCAGGGGGTTATTTTTCATGAGGACCTCCTGCTGCAATCTGATGAGGAGCTCAGGGCCAACCTGGAGTGCTGAGGCGTGCATTTCGTGTGGCGAGTCCAGCGCGGCCCCAAAGACTGTTGCATCGACACCGGGGCCTTTATCCTCTCATTCGAGGGGGACATTCTCCCGGAGAAGGTAAAGGTGATGTGCTACCGGTGCGACGTGCCACCTTACGTCCCACCTCCTATGCACTGCTTTCGGTGTTTGCGCTTTGGGCACATGTCGTCACGGTGTGAGGCTGAGCCCCTTTGTGGCGATTGTGGACGTCCTCTTCGTGAGGAACATACATGCACTCCACCAATTCGGTGCATCAATTGTCCTGGCATCCACTCACCTAGATCTATAGACTGCCCCGCGTATCAGATGGAGAAGAAGATTCAAGAATTAAAAACTTTGGATCACCTCCATCCCGTGACGTTGGCAATATCGTTGGCCTCAGTCGTGTTGCCTCCTTGCACAGTATCCTCACCCCTATCTTGTCCCCCCTCCACCTCCTCACCCCATCTCGGGTTTATGCCTCCGCCTCCCAAATCCCTCCCTTCCAAATCCTTCTCCCTCGTGGCCCCTGCCCCCTCTGCCCCAGGGGCCACCCTTCCTCCTCCTCCTCCCCCTCCACCACCTGAGAAGCGATCCTCTTCTCAGGCGTCCATCGGGCAAATGTTCCAGACCCCGGCTTCCAAGGTCCGGCATTCCAAAATGGAGCCCGCGGGTGAGGACCTTCTTCGGGTCCAGCATACCATCCCCGTGCCTCATCAGACTTCCAAGAAGGCCTCCAAGAAGAAGTCTTTATCCCCCTCTCCACCCCGGCGCGTTTCGTCTGACGCTCCATCCATGAGTCGCTGCTCCCGGCCATCCTCAGTTTGGCCGGGATGCTCTGCTGCCAGGCACTCAGCTGGCCTCTCGTCGGCGAATGATACTGCCCCTCCTACGCAACCCAGGACAGCGGCCGCAGCTGGCGACGACTCGATGGAACAGGATCCGCCTCCCGCCGGTTGTAGCGTTGTTCCCTCATAACCTGGCCCTCTGCGGCCGTCGAGGTGACCGGCTCTTCCCCTGTTTCATTCCCCCTTTTTTCTGACTAGCGATGGCTTTGTTACATTGGAACATAAGAGGTATTCGATCTAATCGGGAGGAATTACAACTGCTCCTCTGCCTGCACTGTCCGCTCGTCCTTGGTCTCCTGGAAACCAAGTTGCGCCCAACTGACCGTATTGCTTTTACCCACTATACCTCGGAGTGGTATGACCTCACCCCTGTGGACGGTATTCCAGCTCATGGTGGGGTCATGTTGCTCGTTTGGGACGATGTCTATTACCATCCCATCCCATTGACCACCCCACTCCAAGCAATAGCTGTCCGTATTACTCTTTCTGCCTTTACTTTTTCTGTTTGTACCGTCTACACTTCATCGTCATCCGCAGTTAGTCGGGCTGACATGATGCACCTGATTGTTCAGCTTCCTCCGCCGTTTTTATTGTTTGGCGACTTCAATGCCCATCGTCCCCTTTGGGGCTCTCCTGCATCCTGTCAGAGAAGCTCCCTCTTGGCGGATGTCTTCAACCATCTCAATCTTGTCTGCCTCAATACTGGCGCCCCGACTTTCCTCTCGGACTCTACTCATACCTACTCCCACTTGGACCTCTAGATCTGTTCTACCACTCTTGCCCGTCGATTCGAGTGGTATGTCCTTTCTGACACCTATTTGAGCGACCACTTCCCCTGTGTCGTTCGTCTCCTGCACCACACCCCATCCCCACGTCCTTAGAGCAGGAACATACCGAAAGCTGACTGGGGACTTTACTCCTCCCTGGCGACCTTCCCGGACCACGATTTTCTCAGTTGTGACAGTCAGGTTGAATACTTCACGGCTGTTATCATCAATGCTGCCAAACGTTCCAATCCTCGTACTACCTCTTCTTCACGTCACGTGCTGGACGACGTGTTTTACGCACCTTTCGCCGCCATCCTACGTTGGCGAATTGTATTGGATACTAACGACTCCGAGCGCAATGCCGTAGAGTCATCAAAGACAGCAAAAAAGCTTGTTGGGCCTCTTTCATCAGCTCCTTTAACAGTTTTACTCCCACTTCTATCGTCTGGGGTGGCCTGCGCCGGCTGTCGGGCATTAAGGCCCACTCCTCGGTACCTGGCCTGACCTCAGGTAATGAGGTCCTTGTTGATCCTGTGGCTGTCTCCAACGCCTTCGGCTGCTTTTTCGCGGAGGTTTCAAGCTCCGCCCATTACCACCCTGCCTTCCTTCCCAGGAAAGAGGCAGAAGAGGCTCGGCGACCTTCCTTTCACTCGCTGAATCTGGAAACTTATATTGCCCCCTTTACTATGCGGGAACTCGAATATGCACTTGCACTGTCCCGTTGCTCAGCTCCGGGGCCAGATGCCATTCACGTTCAGATGCTGGCACACCTTTCTCCGGCGGGCGAAAGCTTCCTTCTTCGTACCTACAATCGCGTCTGGACCGAAGGTCAAGTCCCCATGCGTTGGCGTGACACCATCGTTGTTCCTATACCCAAACCTGGAAAGGATAGACACCTTCCTTCTAGTTACCGCCCCATTTCTCTTACAAGCTGTGTCTGTAACGTGATGGAGCGCATGGTTAACGCTCGGTTAGTTTGGATTCTTGAATCTCGACTGCTACTTACCAATGTTCAATGCGGCTTTCGTCACCGCCGCTCCGCTGTTGACCTTGTCGACATTCATCATGAACAACTTGTTGCGAAAGCGCCAAACGGTAGCTGTGTTCTTCGATTTGGAGAAGGCTTATGATACCTGTTGGAGAGGAGGTATCCTCTGCACTATGCACAGGTGGGGTCTACACGGTCGCCTGCCCCTTTTTATTGATTCCTTTTTAACAGATCGAAAGTTAAGTGTACGTGTGGGTTCCGTATTGTCCGACGTCTTCCTCCAGGAGAACGGAGTGCCTCAGGGCTCCATCTTGAGTGTAGCCCTTTTTGCCATCGCGATCAATCCAATTATGGATTGCATTGCACCTAATGTCTCAGGCTCTCTCTTTGTCGATGACTTCGCTATCTACTGCAGTGCCCAGAGAACATGCCTCCTGGAGCGCTGCCTTCAGCGTTGTCTAGACAGCCTATACTCATGGAGTGTGGCAAATGGCTTCCGTTTCTCTGAAGAGAAGACGGTTTGTATCAACTTTTGGCGATATAAAGCGTTCCTTCTGCCGTCCTTACATCTCGGTCCCGTTGTTCTCCCTTTCGTGGAAACAACTAAGTTTCTAGGGCTCACATTGGACAGGAAACTTCGTTGGTCTCCACACGTCTCTTATTTGGCTGCCCATTGTACACGTTCCTTAATGTCCTCAGAGTGCTTAGTGATTCATCTTGGGGAGCGGATCGCACTGTCCTGCTTCACTTGTATTGGCCCATAGTCCGATCAAAGCTGGATTATGGGAGCCTCGTCTACTTGTCTGCTCGGCCATCCCTCTTACGCCGTCTCAACTCCATCCACCATCGGGGGTTACGTCTTGTGACCGGAGCCTTCTACACTAGTCCCGTCGAGAGTCTTTATGCTGAAGCTGCCGAATTACCATTGACCTACCGGCGCGACGTACTGCTTTGTCGGTATCCCTGCCAGCTGTTGTCAGTGGCCGACCAGCCCTCTTATCAGTCCTCCTTCGCCGATTCTCTCGACCGTCAGTATGGGTTGTATCTGTCTGCCCTGCTGCCCCATGGAGTCTGCTTCCATCACCTGCTTCGACAATTGGGTTTTGCCCTCCCTACCACCATCAGAGAGGGTGAGAGCCCGACACCACCTTGGCTCCAGGCTCTGGTTCATATTTATCTCGACCTCAGCTCAGTCCTGAAGGAGGGTACTCCGGCTGATGTGTATTGCTCACAGTTTGTCGAACTTCGTGCACGACTTGCTGGTCACACCTTTATTTACACCGATGGCTCCAAAACTGACGATGGTGTCGGCTGTGCCTTTGTCATTGGGGCCGCCACCTTTAAATACTGGCTCCTCGACCAATGTTCCAGCTTTATGGCCGAGCTTTTTGCTCTCCATCAGGCCGTTCAGTATGCCCGCCGCCACCACCATTCATCGTATACACTCTGCTCTGATTTCCTCAGTGCTCTTAAGAGCCTTCGAGCTCCCTATCCGGTCCATCCTTTGGTGCAACGGATCCAGCAGTCCCTCCATTCTTTCACTGATGAGGGTCTCCTGTCAGTTTTCTGTGGGTTCCCGGACATGTAGGAGTGGCTGGGAATGAGGCTGCAGTCCTCCTGCCTCGGCCAGCCTCCCATTGCGTCCCGTTATCTGACGTTCATGGGGTTGTTTGTAAGAGGCTTGTGTCGTTGTGGTGGGATGCTTGGTCATTCCTCCAAGGAAACAAGCTCCGGGCAGTAAAACCACTCCCAACTGCTTGGACATCCTCCTCCCGACCATCTCGGCGAGAAGAGGTCCTTCTGACTAGGTTGTGGATTGGGCATTGCCGGCTTAGCCACCGCTACCTGATCTCCGGTGACCCAGCCCCTCAGTGCCCTTGTGGTCAAGCATTAACAGTGCGCCATGTTTTATTGTCGTGTCCCCGATTTTGTCAATCTTGTGTTGTCCTGTCCCTGCCATCTACTTTACCGGATATTTTAGTTGATAACGCTCGAGCAGCTGCTCGTGTTCTGCTTTTTATAACTTTGACTGGCTTGTCCAAAGACATCTAACTTTTATACGTCTTTTATCTTCATCTTTGTCAGGACTTTTTGGTGTCCCCCCCCTCCCCTTGAGTTTTACTAGATTCCATGTGCTCTAACAACTGTGACTGGGCGCTAATGACCTAAGTAGTTGAGCGCCCTTAAACCCCACCAAAAAAAAAAAAAAAACGTGTATTACGTTAATTATCTACAGCTTTTTACACCAGCCCTGTGGAAAGCCTTTATGCTGAGACTGCTGAACCTCCGCTGTCCAATTGGCGAGCAGTCCTTCTGAGTCTTTCTGCTAGCCATTTGTCCTCCATGCCTGCTAATCCAGTCCATGACATTTTCTCCGACGCCTCCTTCGATGTAGGGTATGCAGGCCACCCTTCCTCCATACTACCACCGGGAGTCCGCTTCCGTCAACTGCTCCATTCTCTTTCCTTCCGCTTTCCTAAAACTTTCTTGAGAACTGGGGGTACAGCACCACCTTGGCTCCATCCCCAGACCTGCTTGCTCCGTGATCTTTGTCAGTTTCTGAAGGATGGTACCCCTTCACTTGTTTATTGTCGGGCATTTTCTGCTCAATGTGCACAAATGAAGGATGCCACATTTATTTACACTGATGGATCAAATACATCATTTTGTGTAGGGAGTGCCTATATTGTTGGCGACACCCCAAATCGATTTCGGCTTCCCGATCAGTGTTCCGTTTATACTGCGGAGCTTTACACTGTTCTCCAGGCTGTCCAATAAATCCGTCACCATCAGCGGATACAGTATGTTATGTGTACAGATTCTCTCAGCTCTCTCCTCAGTCTCCAAGCTCTCTACCCTGTCCACCCACTGAACCACCGGATTCAGGACTGCCTCCACTTGCTCCCTTTGGGGGCGTCTTGGTGGTGTTCCTCTGGATCCCAGGACACGTTGGTATCTGTGGAAATGAGGCGGCCGATATAGCAGCCAAGGCTGCAGTCTCTCTTCTTTGGCCAGCTATTCACACGATTCCCTTCACCGATCTATGGAGTGTTTTATGTCATCGTGTTGTTCTTTTATGGCATGCACATTGGTCAACACTTTCCCATAATTGCGGGACATGAAAGCTCTTCCCTGTGCTTAAACCTCTTCCTCCCGAATGCGTCGTCAGGAGGAGGTAATATTAACTAGACTCTGGATAGGGCACTGTGTTTTTTAGCCATCGACATCTTTTAAGCGGTGATCCTCCCCCACTCTGTCCCCACTGCTCTCAGCTGTGGACAGTAAGACACCTTTTACTCAAGTGCCCCTATTTTACTCTGTTACGCGCCCGTCTACAGCTGTCGCCTGAAATATCGTCAATTTTAGCAGATAACGTGCTCAGCTGATCGCGTTCTTGAGTTTATTAGTGCCAGTGAGATGACGTCGGTCAT
Source organism: Schistocerca piceifrons (assembly GCF_021461385.2). NCBI lineage: Eukaryota > Metazoa > Arthropoda > Insecta > Orthoptera > Acrididae > Schistocerca > Schistocerca piceifrons. The sequence continues at coordinate 34,673,498 of NC_060138.1, read as the reverse complement.
TTGAAGCCCTTTTTGGGGACAACCAAACCCTTTCTCTAGTGGTTTTTCATGCTGTACTCCTGCTTTTAGTTTCTCCAATTTTTTGAGTTTCGCTCCCTTAGCTGCTGGTTCCATTTTCGTATTTTACTTTTACCTAAGTCACAGATTGGGCGCCGATGACCATAGCAGTTTTGCGCCCTAAAACAAAACAAAAAAAAAAAACGCAAAACCAACTGAGGAAAATACAGGCGGCGGAAATGAGATCTTAAAGGAGTATTAAAGATGGTGTGAGGGTGGATACAATCCGAAATGAAGATATTAGGAAAGACTAAATATAGGATCTATATGTAATAAAACATTTAAAAAGATACAAAACGAGACTTTACACAGGTAATGTAGGAATACACGCTGAGCGGCAGAAGAGTTGGAGGACAGCCCAGGAGATTGTGGAGACAACTGTAAAACCAGAGCGGGCAAGAATCCCTGACTCATAAAATGAAAATGAAGAAGAAGAAGAAGAAGAAGAAGAAAAGAAGAAACTGCAGCAAACTACCCCTAAGAGAATAATGAGCAAAAAGGATCATACAGACTCAAGGCCGGAAATCCTGTACAGTACATTACAGCACTCAACATGCTGAGACAAGACAACCGTTAGAGAACCTGTCCAATGTGGCTCCCACAGGCCTCTAAGCAAGTATGGACATGATTCAGCTGCATCAGACACAAATTTTCAAATGTCCATTTACTAGTTCTCTTAACTGTTCCACACCCTCTTCTGTTGTGTGGGCCAACCTCAGATGGCTCCCTGAGACCAAGAATCAATTTCAAATTTCTGTCGTGGTAGCAGCAGATATAGGCATAATAAACCCTATCACTATCTCTATGATCTGTAATTTTATAATGGTCTGTTATTCACTTCCCCTTCCATGATCCTTCAGACTACTCCACCAGGTCATATTTGAGGGGTGTTCTTTCCAGCAAACTATTCTGTACTTCTATTTCAGTCACTGGCATTATCCTTGCACCAGCCTTCATGGATCTAGCAGTGTAGTCTACATTCCCACCATGTTGACTTGTGTTTTGTGGGCTCCTTAGTCCTGCACTGTGGCAGTGGCTGTAAGTGGCAGCTGGCAGCTCTAGTGAATTCAGACAGTTATGCTCAATTGAAATAGAAATATTTTGTGATTCTTCATTTGTATTATTATGCAGTTTTTGTCAATTGCACTTTAATAAAATTTCACATGTATCTACTTGTCACTGCACCTGATTCGTAATCTGTCATTATATAATTTACCAACTTACTAACACTGAGATGAGCATGTGCAGTGAGATAACATACCACTGACACATTTGAAGGTGTTTCATTTATGCTTAAATTCAGTTCATGTAAAGTTATTCAGCTTTTTAATTTTTTTTTTGCAGGAACAGGAAGAGGTACACCCAGAGGAGGTACTGGCAGGTGAGATTTTTGCTTTATTCAGTAGCTTAATTACATGCTAAAGTTATCGCTTTAATATTTTCTTATGTGGTATTTTTTTCCATATTTTTCTTGCTAAATTATTTCAGTGAAACAGTTGTTCAAAATTTTATACTTGAATTTGACACTGGATGTTAATTACATGGTACATAATTCATACTGAAAATTGGCAGTGCCTTTGTAACTACAAAAGATTGGTCACAAATGTGCAGTTGTGTTTAAAATGTATGCGGTGGTAGATTGTGAGGGAAATGTGATGAAAGAGAAAGAAGACAAATTTCTAAGTACCAAATTGACATTTTAAAATAACTCATTGTAAAGGTGAGCTAGCATTACAAATTGGCACACTACAATAATTAGCAATGTTAAGATCACAGTCCCCTTATTCCGTATTCGTGGCTCATATTAAAATTATCACCTTGAGATAAATATATTTAAGTATAAAACAATCACTCAGCGTAGTTGAGCTTCTTAAAGAGAAAAATTGCCAATCTTATTGGGGACTGGATCAAGTTAACCACATTCGTGTCCAGTGATTTGAAACCTCATCATCATGTCTCGAAATGAAGAATATTGTCCCTGTAATCCTTCTTCTCTCCTGAATCAGTATTTTGCAACCTCACTGACGTGACGTGTGAAATAGCCTGGGTGCCCCAGTTATCCCTCACCTGCCAAGAGGGTTATTGACTACGCATTGACAATATGCTACTGAGTACAAAATGCCTGACTTGGTTGTAGCTTCACAAACTGTGTACTGCATACTCGATACCCATCTCCAATACTGTCACCCCGTCCACTCCCATATCAACTTCCCCAATTTAAACATATGGGAGTTCCCCTTAACTCATCCTTAAGTTCCACAATCCTCCCTCCCTCATTACTCATTACCCGTGTGCTGCCTTCCTCAAGCATAGCTCCGTCCATATCCCCGTATCTGTCCCTGTGCCTTCTATATTACATCCTGTGCCACCCCACCCCATCCCCTCACTGACATTCTCACTCAATGTGTCCACCACAACTCCGCACAGAGTTGTCCTGCAGGTTTAAGAAAATCTATCTGATTGAGAAAGGGACGGAGTGTGGCAAATGTTATTCAAGGCTTAGCCTTTCACTGCTTATTTCCATAGTAACTCTTTCATGACAAACAGAACATCTTAGGCTGGTGCATAAGACTGTAATGTTTTCTGCAAGTTCAAAAAACACACACTATACATAATGGAGACTTAAGTCATCATAAATAATATAATCTGCTCCACTAATCACTGCAGTCTGCCAATGTTGGGGTAACTTTCTGAATCCACAACAGTAGAAATCACGTGGTTTTGTAGCATTGCTGCCTTGTTTAGACAAAAGCATTCCATTCCATTCTATTCCTTCCCTTAAATTAGCACAAAGACACATTTTCTAGTCATCAGTAATGGTGCAGGATAGGAATGATCAGTGGTGTTCACACACTAATTGATGACAAGCAAGTGGATGATGCACATAAGGCCAACCAGTAATTTTTCTGATTTGGCTTGTGGTTCTCATATTATTCATTGTTGAACCTTCTCCATTGCATTCAAATGCTCCACAATGAGGGAATGAGCATGAGGGACACAATTGTGGAGGTGGGGGATGTTTTAAAAGCAATTTCCATCAATTGACTTAAGAGTGTGCTTTTATTTTGCACAATAATGCCATTGGCTTCATAGCCATTCTTGAATGCCTGTTGAAATGTTAATATGTATGTCATGCTGTGTTGTTCTGTTATTGAAAATAAAACATGTTTCTAACTTTATAGACCCATTTATAGTTTTCAACTGTGCACAATATCAGCCACATCACATATCTTTGACACATACTCATATCCTGCAATAGAACACACCTTACAAGACCAAAAGTATATTTTTTCAGTAACTCACAGACTGGTCAAACAATCTTAAGTTTTCAACATGATCTTCAGAATGGGTATAAAGTTGAAATCATGACTGTGTAAACAAATGAACAAGTAATATTCAAATCATGGAAATTTCTTTAAAAAGAAAGGTAAATGAGATACTGGTAGTCAGTGAGACAGTGTCAGTAAAAGAGGAGGAGAGATTTGTGAAGATAGAATCAGTGGGAGGAAAAGAGATAGGAGCCTGTGTAGACAAAAAGGAAGACTTAGGGACACCATAAATCAGCTTCTTGGTATACATGAACACATAAGTGAGGGAGAGAGAAAATTTTGGTCTGAGGTCTTACACTCTAGTGTATAAGGAAAAACAACTAACTTGGATGCCCCAGAGTTATTTTTGAGCTGTTAAGGCGTTGTGGAGTCAGTGAACTTATCAAATAAAGACAAAAACAGACAGTGTAATTGAGAGAGGTGACATTGTCAGTGGGATATACTGTAAATCAGTGGGAGAAAAATGAGACAGTGGGGGAGAGCCATATACATAGACAGTGACAGTGACAGTGAGGGGGAGGTGGTGAGCATGAAGGCTTCACTAGAGGGAGAGACCGGATGAATGAATTTAGGTAATTGCGTGTTAAAACAGTGGGAATATGTTCACATTGCAAAAACGTTTGGTGAGGAAGGCAAAATGTAGACTGGGGCAGCTGGTTCCTCACTCTACTGTCAGTATTTTAAAGAGGAAAATATTCATCTTTCATGTGCTCCAATAGGGGCATTTTACCAGTTGTTTGCCCTATGGTACTATGTGTTGCATGAGATACCGCTGGTGGAACTAGAGTTTGTTTTTTTGTTGTTGGTGATGTAGTAGGTTGAATCAGAGAATGTGGTAGTTTAAAAAAGCGTATTGTTGAGACACTATTGAGTGCACTACCTTCGGTTGCATGTTGCATGGAAAGTTAACCTGTATTGTGGAACATGTGGACACTGAAGTGCATAATCTTCTCATTGAGTAGAGGACAGGGATGTAATAAACATTACTTATCAATAATACAGTGTCTGCTAATGCTTCATTTTCTGTACAAAAGGTAATGTTCATCACTCTGATTTTAGATGCTTTTGCTTCATCTGTATTTGTTCCCACAGGAACAAAGCATCAGCTAAATTAGTATCTTGTGTAAAATTTTCTTATTTCATGTCAGGCATAAAAATACATAAGTGTTTTTCTATGAGAGTGTGGAAAGAGAAAAATTCAGGATGGAATGTAACAGTATTATGGGAAGGGAGGTTGCTACTCACCATATAGCAGAGATGCTGAGTTGCAGATAGGCACAACAAATAGACTGCCATTAAGACCTTCATCAACAATAGTCTCTCTGTTGCGTCTATCTGCGACTCAGCATCTCCGCTACATGGTGACTAGCAACATTCCTTTTCATAGTATGGAAAGACAGGCTTCCTAATTACAGAACTGACACTGAAAACTAAATTTGCTACCTCCAATAGGTATTTTTTTCTTTTTTTCAAAGCACATTTTCTGAATCCATGCTACTGGTACCAACACACATTTTCAGTCAGAATTAGATTTTGCTATTATCTACAGATTTGAATAACATTTAAAAATGTATTTGCAATTTCCACTGTAATTAATTATGATAATTTCACAGAAAGAAAACAGTAGCATGCTCATGTGATGAGCCCTTGCTAAGTTCACACTCTTGTCAAACAGTGTAAGTTAATTGGATAGATAAAAACATCTAATCACCCATCACATTCTTTCGTGTGTGTGTGTGTGTGTGTGTGTGTGTGTGTGTGTGTGTGTGTGTTTTTCTGCTGCTGCTTGGCAAGTAGATTTTTTAATCTATCAAATAATTAAATTGTATAGAAGAAATAGCTCATTTAAAATTAAACACGAAATAGAATTAGACGCAACTGAGGTGAATGATAAAACTGAAGAAGTGAATTGAAACAAAGAATATTATGAAACAGAGTCGCTACTCACTATATAGTAGAGTTGAAATGAAGGATGTCAAGTTGGGCAGCATGCTTAGCAGCAGGGTATCAACTTGTTTCTTGCCACAGTTTGTATGTGGCCATTTATGTGGACAGACAGTTTGTTTGTTGTCATGCCCACATATAATGCAGCACAATGGCTGCATCTTAGCTTATATAGCACATGACTGGTTTCACAGGTAGCGCTGCCTTCAATGGGGTAAGTGACCTTTGTGACCAGGCTGGCGTAGGTGGTGGTGGTGGTGGTGGTGGTGGTGGGATGTATGGGACAGGTCTTGCATCTAGGTCTATTACAGGGATATGAGTGATTAAGTATGGGTTAAAAGTTCTTCCTAAACACGCAGAATCCTAAAACCCCTCCCCTCATTCAGATTCATTGAAGACATCTTTGTGATCTGGAGCGAGAGTGAGGACACCCTATACGCATTCCTCCAGAACCTCAACAGCTTCTCCTCCTTTGCTTCACCAGGACCTTCTCAAGCCAACAAGCCACTTTCGTAGGTGTTGATGTGCACTTCAAAGACGGCTACATCACTGTTTGTGCCTATATCAAACTAACTAACTACAAGTAATACCTTCATTTTGACAACTACCACCCAGTCCATACCAAGAAGTCCCTCCCATACAGCCTATCCACCCATGGTTGCCACATCTGCAGTGATGAGGGGCCCCCCTCGAAATATACCGGGGGACTCAATGAAGTGTTCAGACAATAACTATCCTCCAAACCTTGTACAAAAACAAATCTTCTGTGTCTTATCTTTGCAGTTTCCCATGACCCCCAAAGTCACACAATCTGGCCACAGAGGATTATTCCCCTCGTAACTCAGTACCACCCAGGACTGGAACAACTGAATTACATCCTCTGCCAGGGTTCCTACAAACTGTCATTGTGCTCTGAAATCAGAAATGTCCTGCCTACTATCCTTCACACCCGTCCCACAGTGGTATTCCTCTGTCCACCAAACCTACACAATATACTCGTCCATCCCAGCACAATCCCTGCTCACAAACTCTTACTTCACGGCTCATATCACTGTAATAGAAGTAAATGCAAGACCTGTCCCATACATCTTTCCACCACCACCACTCCAGTCTGGTCACAAACATCTTATATCCCACCAAAGGCAGTAATATGTGGGAAACCAGTCATGTGATATACAAGCTGAGCTGCAACCAATTTGCTGATTTCAGCATGGGAATGACAAGAAACAAGCTGTTTTTCTGCAAGAATGACCAGTGATAAACTGTGGCCAGGAACTCTCCCTGCAGTATATCCAACATTCCTGTAACCCTCCTTGCTTTAACCTTCATTAGTCAAATTTCTCACCCATTCAGACCCCTCCTTGTCTCCATTCCAGTGCTACATAGCCCTCATATCACCAACACAAGAAGTCTTCTGAACTCCTTTTGTAGAAATAACTTCCAGGATTTTGCTTTTTTGTGGGTGGCAAAGTCAGTGAAGATATTACTTATCTTCATGACATTATTTGCTAGGTATATACTATTAGACATATATTTTCACTTATAACTTATTCTTGAAGAGAAGTGATGTCTGTGTCTTGTAACTAGTGTGTTCAGAAAAATTAGTGTTTTGATCACTCCTTTTATATTCAGAGCTACGTTTTTACATTTATAATAGCTACTACAGCTAAGGCTAAGTATCTATGGCTGGATGACATGACTGGCATTGCAGTAATAGAGCTTACAAAACAACTTTGCTAATTAATGCAAGTATCTATTAAACCTGACTCTGTCAAAATCCTGACTGTAGTTGGAGATTTGCCATCACAAATGTACAGATACCATTTTTCGATGTACTATTTTTCTTCCTCCTCATGAGATAGTGTACTGGAGACAATTGCACTGTTTTCCTTATTTTGTCTTGGCTGTCTTAGTAGTTTCTTGGCATAATTTAAGTGTTTACAATTATTTATGGAGCTGTGTTTTGAATACTGGGAGAGAGGGGGATTTATGAAGAATAGTGAGCAAGAATAAGGTTTCTATGCTTTACTTTATGACATATGAGAGCTGATTACCTCTGAAATTAAGAGGCTAGGAGAAAATAGTGTAGTAGAAACAACTGAAACACATAGGAGAAATGTGCACACACATTTGGAGAGAATTTCTAATAAGTACCCGAAGATAATGTACGTACAGTATCACTGTCCCTTTGCTCATAATATATTTCCCATTAAGACTTTCACTACAGTCTTTTCCCAGACCGATGTGTTTGTCTTCCTGCCTCACCTCTCTACAGGGAGTCCAGTAGGGAACTGCATTGCCCCATCTGCCACCCACTCTCATGGTCATTCATCCCACCTATTGTGGATGATCCATGCACAAGGTGAGAAATGTGCTCAGGTTGTCATGAACATCAGAACTTCATTGCAACACAGAAGGCACATTATAATGTTGGGCATCTTAAATGGCTTCCTAGTGCAAAAAAACATCACAATAGTCCTGTTATGCTGTAAGGTTGTCACTAATATGAGCTAAGCTGAGCAGTGCAAGCTGCACTGATGATGTCCTAGATTCCAATGTTGCTGTGCTCAGAGGAATAGTTGTGAATGTTAAAGCAAGGCAAGGTAAAGAATGCCCTGATCCAATGAAAGATGTTTGATAATATGAGAACATTTCTTGAAACTCTAGTTCAGCACTCTGTTTGTAACAACTGATAGGCACTGTTGTAGGTATCTAAAGAGTAGGTTGCACTAATGATGCCAATATTGTGGGCTGCATTCTTACTAATATAGACATGGCACTCAGAATTAGATAGACGATGTCAAGTCTGGGACTTGGGTTGGCTGGTGAGCCATTGTGCAGTGGTCTATGAAGGCTGTGAAGAGCACAGGAATACTGGAAAATTGTCCAGTGTCATGTGGTCCCTATACAGAAACTATGCAATGGCTGTCACGGGCAAGATGATCTGCTCCGAGTTTGTTTCAGGTTTATTAACATGCCAGCAACAGGCAGCGCTCTGTTGAATGTCTCAAGACAGCATTGTGAAGTACCAGTCATATGGTACACTTCCACCTCATTCCTATGATGTCTTCTACTCCATCCTGTTCCCATACTCATAAAATTTCTTCCTGCCTCACCTTTACGAAGAATGAACCTGAGAAACAACCCACATCATCTGCTACACAGTCTCCTGGCTATGTGTATCCATCTGTAAGTAAAGAAAGGAGGATTACATTGTATGTGTTTGATGTGCAATTTTACTGCATGAACAGGAAAAATGTGGTAGGTGATAACATTTTTGCTGTTACCTTATGTGGGGTATCCCTGAGAAAAGTTAATGATAATTTGAAATTCTTGGTGAAGTTTTCTGCAAGTCACCAAGTGCTCTCATAGTCAAATACTGGATGAATAGACTGTCAGCATACGCTTGCAGTGAGTGAGGCTGCATATATAGTCATACACACAGTTCCTAACCATTAAACTTGCCACAGTGAGTTAACCCTGTAACATAAAATTGTATATTTTAATAAGCAGAGTACTACAGGATTTTACATCATAAAATTTCGTCAATAATTATTTGAAATGTTGACAATAAAAGTTTATTTGCCCCTGGCAGTATTCAGATAGCCAGCTTGCAACTGGAATAAAGTTCCGGCTTTGTGGAACTCGGTTAGTAATTTTCACTGTCGTACATAATTGACTAGATTAGATGCTCAGTTATTCACTGATCACTAGGCATTCTAAAAGATAGAAATAATTGATTCTGTTCTTTGTAATGCCATGTTGAAACAGTCTTCATTTATTAACTGTTTGTTTGACTTTTGCAGATTAAGTATTTTTTATATTAACACACAATTTCCTTTTTTGTCAATCAGGCCCTGTTGCCGACGAAGCCCTACGTCCTATAGCTCAGGTGAGTGAAAGTAGAGGAAGCACAACTGAGACTGTCAGAGAGAGGGTGAGTTTCACCAGCAGCAAAGAAGTTTAGCTTTTTGGCATGTAATGAACCCCCCCTCCCCTATGTTTCCTGGCCTCATTCCAGGGTGCTCACAGTTTTCATTAGCCCATGGGTTTTAGCCCTTCTGTGGGCTGCCCTGCACACCCCATTTTAATTAATCAACTCCTTTCTACATATCCTATATATCTTCACTTCATACTTATTATTTTTTTCACTCCAATCTTTCCTGACACCACAACCTTCGCAACTCCATTTGCACTGGTAACTCAGGTCTATTATTACAATGTAATTACCTACTGAACAGTCACAAAAATTTTTCAAAGAATACTCGCATACTGGCTAATGACAGTAATGGGTGCAACAGATCTGGGGCATGGCACTTCACTGAGCAAGAATGAGATAGCATGGAATGAACCACTCAAATCAACAGGTACATTGAAGCCTGATGAAGGAACTATCATTGTCACACTCTGCAGAAATTGTTCATGTATTTGCAGCAGATTTCATGCAAGAGAAAAAATTCTGAAAGTGAATAAAAGTTTAAACCCACTATTTGACCTGGAATATGACTTTCTGGCAGTAATCATCATTCATTGGTACTATAGACATTGAGAAATATGTAACATTAACCAAGAGATCAGTTACACCACAGTTGATATTCAGTAAACATGATAATTACCACCTACAGTTGTCTAAAATATTTAGTTATTGCAGTTACATGCCAATTACCTTTTTAAACTGATAATGGAGTCACTCTTCTTGCTATTATCATAGCCAGATGAACTTGAAAAAAATCTTATTAGAATACTATCTGAACCATTAAATAGATTTTTCGTGCACTTCATAGAGAGGTCTTCTTTTCTTTGGGTATCATATGTTTAACTTGTGTCGCTTGGTAATTCAATAAACCTAACATCATATTTGATAGCTCATATATGACAGGTTGTGCTGGGAGAAGTAAAAGACATTTAATAAACATACATTTGTCAAAAATTCAGAGCAGGCTGAGAGCTAGAGCAGAGAGCTATCACAGTCAACTAGGAATGAGCAGCCAAATTCCCCAAGTGGAGTTAGCTAATGACTGTGCACCAAGGTAAATGTTGACAGTTTACACTGGTAACTAACAGGTTTTAAACTTAATGTATTTAGAATTGGTAATAAGGATGCAACATTTAAGCGAGTAGTTAGTTATAATGAGCAGGAACCTCAGACTCTATAAATGTACCTTATCCTCCTGAGCTCAATAAATTCACCGAATTGAACAGACTACTGGTTCCTGCCCAAATTGTGGCACTCTGACATCGAGCATGTCAGATGAGCAACTTCGCTTCACTCGAGTGACTGGTAGGGGCAGCAGACTGCCAGTCAACTCAGACGCCGTGCGACAACAGAGGTGCCACCATAGCAAAAGGCAAACATGCCTCTGCTCTGGACACAGGGAACAAGAACACATCATTTCCTGCCAAAGCTACCCTGCCAACACACACCAATGGGAACGGAATTCTGCACAAATAAAGCTTCACACAAGAAGGGGCAGGAAGTAGAAAATGTGAACAAAACGCACAAGTGACTAGCAATGTAACTGACATTGTTTAAAATTTCTGTTATTCAGAATTGAAAATATCAGCACCTGCTGATAAGATAACTCAAGTGTACACATGTACCAAGATCACTTTGCCTCTGACATAGATCACGTTACAATTGATTCCCTTCATGAGACTTACAACAGGGAATACTCTTACACTTGCATGACATATTACCTGGAACACAAATTGTAATTAATAACACTGACTGATGATCATGCACTCAGTCACTCATAGGTGCATTAATGTAACAGATGCAATTTTAGATAACACAAATATAAAAGAACAACAATTTACTCCACTCAGTTGTGAAGGAGCCATACATTGCAGGATTCCAGCCAGGGTATTATTGCATCCTACACACTCAGGTGATCATTGAGGAGCCATAAAATTTAAGCTTGTAGAGTAAGCCAGTTACTTGCCAATCTGGTTGCTTGCAATGTCCGTATGTCTTCATGCAGCTCACCGCTATCTGGCCTTATGACTGATTCAACCTTCAGCAGCATCTCGGGACCTGCACCGGACAGTGGGAGTCTGCCAAAAGCAACAACTTGCCAGCCACATGTCCACACGCCAATCGTTCTTCAGGACCCACCAAACCAACACACATGTGCAAGCGTTGCTACGACTCAGACATGATTTAATCCTTCTGTCTTCCACAGTTTGTTCAAGAAAGTCGGTGTCAGTTTTCACAAAGCGTAATATGAATGGCCACCTTGAAAACATTTTGTGCTCTACCATTTGATACTCCTTCACATACATAATCAAACACAGTTCTGTCTCTTAAAGCACTGGATGATCAGTTCTTATGGAGATAGTCCTCGCCTTCTGAATGTACAGAGAAACTTTTGCTCCCAGCAACTTGTCGATCTTGCCAGGTGACCAAAATTCTAGATCGATAAGTTTTATATGTGTCAAATCCAACACACTGTTTAATTTTGCTGAAGGTAACTGACATCTTGTCTTGATCCCAGACAGAAGGTGAAATGAAGAGGTTTATACAGAAGTCAACTTAAACAGAGACGTGCTGCTTTGTTTCTGATATGATTCCACCTGTTCCTTGAATGTATACTCTACTGTGTCATCCGTGAAGTCAGAGGCACTACTATCTATCAACCATGTTGTCACTGTTGTAAGCAGCACTTGTTTGTCTCGAATGATTATAAGTGAGCAGTAATGCAATGTACTTGATGGATGTATACCATTTTTTGTGTTTCATGTCAGTAGGACAATCCTTCCTTGTTCCATCTTGTGTGTTTTATTTCTGTGTGTAGCAATGTGTGGTGCCCTTTTTGACAAGCATGACGGCATACATAAGTGCAACTAGAAGCCCTACAATCACCCTTTGAACAATTGTTGAACAATTTGTTCGGCATCTCTATAGGTTTGTGTTCACTAGACGTGGCTTGCCTGAATTTGCTGCACTTCTGCAAAGCTTGAGTCAAGTGACGCATGACATACGCAACACTAGCAGCGACTAGATTCATCTCAAACACCCTAAGTGCTTGACATTGCAGGTGGTCCGCTGTTTGTTCCCATATGTGCTGTGTCATGGTAGTACTGTAGCTTTGATAATTTCAGATTTGCATTTATTTTTGAGAAAAGCACATCTCCATTCTAATGTCAGAAAGCTATTGAAACTCAGGCGAGTTTTAAATTTTGTTGTTACAGACTGGTCAACGTTTTTCTATAAAGAGCAGTGATGTAATTACATCTTGAAAGGATACATTTAGTTGTAATGCCATCAGCACATGAATATTGCTTGAAGTAGTGCATTAAGTTCACTTGCACCTTCCCCAGTTGCTGACAGAAATGTTAACAGCTTCTTCAGATGTGCTGATGCAATCAGTCTAGGGTTATTGTTTGTGTTGCAAACTGTATCAAATGGTTATTTAGCAGTGTCCTGTAATTCATAATTATTTACCACAAGACTCAAAAATGTCACTAAAATGCCTGCACTACTTTACATTCTGATTCCCTCTAGGCAGACAATAGCCACCCCCCCCCCCCCCCACCCCCTTCCCAAGGGGGTTACGGTTCCTTCGTGTTAGTTCATGCGTGGTGCACATGTGGCTCTGAGCTAATGCAGCCTATTCTTCCTTACTGTCCGCATTTGTCACCCTGCCCTCCCTCCCTATCCTTGCTCACTCCCAGTTACCCTCTCCTACCCCTTTCTTGGTGCTCTGATTCATCTTGACATGGCTATCCACCTGGTTTCCTTTATTGTTTACAATTTGCTTTCCTCTTCCTGTTCATTCATGTTTTTTGGTTTTTACGTCCCCAATTGAGTTTTACCTCCACTTCAAAATTTCCTGTTTTTGTTTAATGTGAGCCGTTTGGGGAACAACTCGCTCCCTGGCATCTGCGGTGTGGATTCCTCTTGCCTTCCCCCTGTTGCCCCCTTCAACCCAGCTAGGTCACCAGCACACATAGCCAGTCTGTGTGATGGGTCTGTTATGTACCCATCTGGCTGAGATCCCTGACAACACAGGAATCACTCTCCTGATTCCTGAATTGTTCACTCCCCATGTATGCCAAGGAGTGGTTGCTTGTCTTCTTGGAGCATCAGAACTCCCACCTATAGCCACCGTGCTAGATGGCCCTTGGTTTGGGTGGGTGGCACCCTTCGGGAGAGCCCATGGTCAGAATGGCTGGTATTTGGGGGATGCTTGATGCATGAAGCGTATGGAGCTGCAAAGATCTGGCCGATCTCAAACGGCTGCTTCTTTGAATGGTGAACAATCATTGAATGGTGCTTCATGTTACCCAGCAACCTCTGCTTCCCTGGATACACCATGGGAGGATGGCCAGGCTAGCCATCTTTGTATGATACACTTCCCCCATTACCTCATCTGTACGAGGACAGACGGGGACACATTCATTGCCACAATGCCATTGTTTTTGTGGAAAATATTGAGGAAAACTTTCTTGATCAGAGCATCTTCTGCCACCCAATCGGCAGCTCTTTGCACCTGTGATCATATTGGCAATGTCCCAGTTTCTTTTATCCCTCACTAATCTCTGAATATGGTGTAGAGAGTGATTTTTCATTGGGATCTCACCCTGCAAAAGGATTAGGAACTCTGGGCTAATCTGGAGAGGTGTGAATTTGGTTTGGCATGTGGAGAAGGGCCACAAAGACAACCGCATCCATACTGGTGCCTTCATTCTAGCTTTTTTGGGGGATACCCTCCCAGAGAAAGTCAAGGTTATGTGCCGAAGTTGTGATGTGAAGCCATACACCCCACCACCTATGTGGTGCTTCTGGTGGCTGCAATTTGGGCATATGTTTTCCTGGTGAATGGTAGACCCTCTGTACACTCACTGTGGACAACCATTCCATGAGGGAAGCCCCTGTGTTCTGACACCTGTGTGTGACAAATGTACTGAAAGTCACTCCCCTCACTCGCCAAATTTGCCCGGCGTATAAGAGAGGAAGGAGATCCAAGAATTCAAGTCATCGAATCGCTTGTCTTATACTGAGGGTTACCAAAAGTATGAGATACTCCATCCAGTGTCACTATCTTCAACTTATCTCTCTTTTACTTCATTTCCTCCTCCTACCTCTCCCTTGCCCAGCCCCATCCACCTATCCCCTCTCCCTCCCCCTACCCATGCAGTTGCCACAACCTCCTGTCTGGGTCTGCTCCCTCTCTCCAGCTGAAGAAGTGCGCCCCTTCTCTGGCACCTGCCAGTGATTGGGCTCCCTTACAAGGCCCCTTTGCCCAGGTCAGTTCAGGCTGGAAGACTCCTACCATCACTCACAGTGCGTTTGTTCATCCAAAGGTCACCCGCTCTCTTTCAGTCACCTGTACTCCCACTGTGCTCTACCCTCCTCCAGCTCTGAAATAGGAATAGGAGGAGGAGAAAACGGACAGGAAGAAACATAAATCCTAAGACAAGGTGCCCCCCCCCCCCTCAACCGCTGTCCCCAGTAATGCCACCTCCTGCCTTGCAACCTGTGCCTGAGATCTTATCTTATTTACGGATGTCACCTCACCCTTGTAGGTGAAGGCCACTGACCAAGTGACATGGTATCCTCATTTTTTTTTTGTGTAATCGGGATTCTGGCCACACAGTCATCCACTGAAATTGCCAAAGATACTATCCTCACCTACCAGAAATGCAACCTTCTGTCGGAACTGTACTGGCCCCAGGGAAGCATCTGGTGGGATCTGCACTTTGGTTCACTCCAATGTCGTAGTCACCGGATCCCACTAAGTACCTACCTGGAAGCTATAGTGTTTAGAGTGCATATGTCTCTGGCAATCACCATTTGCAGTGTCGACCTCCCTCCAGGTACAACAATTCCTTACTTTGCACTGTCTACCTTAATCCAGTAATTCACACCCCGTTTCTCATCCTTGGGACTTCAATAGCCACCACCCAGTGTGGGAGAGTGACACTTCAATGGGTAGGGGTCTCCTAATTGACCAGCTTATTACGGACCTGAATTTGTGTCTCCTCAATGAGGGATCCCCTACCCAATTCAATGCTCTTAATGGCACCTTTACCACTATTAATCTCACGATCACCTCTCCTGCTCTCATTGCTTCCCTACATTTGTCAGCCCATGATGATGTTTGTGACAGTGACCACTTTCAAGTGGTTCTATTGTTCCCCTGGTGCCGCCAGGCAGACAGGCCCCCAAGTTACGAATTCCGCAGGGCCAATTGCCCTTAGTATACATCTGCTGTGCACCTCTACACCTCCCTGTCGAATTGCATTGATGCGGTCTGCAAGGCATCTCTGCCACTGTTCTTCACACTGCTGTCGCCCCCCCCCCCCCCATCAACATGTCCCCTCATCGTTGATGGGTACTTTGGTGGGCCAAGGATGTCACAGTCACTGTCTATAACTGCTGACATGCACTGCAGCATTTTAAGCAACACATTTCAAAGACGAACCTCTTCGCTTTTAAGTGTGTTCATGCGAAGGCTCATTACCTTATTAAGTAGTGTAAAAAGGAATGCTGGGAAAAATATGTGCCCCTCCGGGGACATACGCCTCTTCATTGCAGGTTCAGTCCAAGCTCCGTACTGTTCTTGGCTGCCAGCGACAGTCAGTATTCCATTGCCTTAACCTTAACGGTGATTTGTGCACTGATCCATCGGTCCTCGCAGAACACCTTGCTACACGACACTTTGGGACGGTATTGGCATCATCTTCCTGTCCTCCTACATTTCTCCAGCAGAAATGCAGTGTTCACTATGCCCCCCCCCCCCCCCTCCGCCAAACCAATCTGTTCTTAACACGCAACACTAAGTGAGTGCTATAGTCAAGCAGGCTCTTACCTCTTCATGGGACATGGCAGCTGGCCCATATTCTGTCCGCAACCAGATGGTCTATTATCTTCAACTGCATTAGGTTCACAGCTGCTTTTCTGTCACAATGATGAAACAGTATAGTTCTCCCTGTCCTTAAGGCCAGAAAGAACCCAATGGCCTCAACAGCTACCACCCAATTAACCAGACAAATGTACTACGTAAACTTCTCGAGAGGATAGTTAGCTACACATTATGTTGTGTACTAGAATCTCCGGGCCTTTTGTCCCTATATCTCTGTGGCTTCCAAGTGAAATGATCTCCAACTGATCATTTACTTGGGTTGGAAAAAGTTACGCAACAGGCTTTTACTCACCACCAGTGCCTAGTTGTGGTCTTCTTTTTACCTACATGTGGCACACAACATGGCTTGGTGCCTTCACATTTTAGTTACCAACCATGACTGAGGCTTCCATGTGCCCCTTCAGATTTTTATCCATGAGTTTTCCTCTGAGCGGCTCTTCCGGTTCCAAGTTGGAACTTCCCTCAGCACCCCTGGAATTCTTCAGAATGGTATCCCACATGGTTCTGTGGTAAGTGTCACACTCTTCCTCCTAGCAGTCCACGGGCTTGTGACCCCTATTGGGCCTCTGGTTACTCTGGCATTGTACGTCGATGATTTTTGCATATGATGCAGCTCCCACTAAGTAGCATCTGGTGAGTGTCTGCTCTAAGATGCCATCCCATGGGCCTCTGCATGGGCCACCTCCTATTGGTTCCAGGATTCTCCCAAAAAAATGTGGGTAATGCATTTTTATCGCTGATTCACAGTACACCCCAACTCAGAATTTTATTTAGGTGAACAGCTTCTCGATGTTGTAGCACAGTCCTGTTTCTTGGGCCTTACTTTTGATAACCAGCTGACATGGCTGCCCTTCATTTGCCACCTAAATACTGTATGTATATGGAAGCTTAATGCTCTCCACCTCCTGGCCCTTGCATCTTGGGGTGCAGACTGTGTCACTTTTCTCCATCTTTACTGTGGCCTGGTCTTCTCCAGACTGTTGTGGTGGTCAGGTTTATGGCTCAGCAGCTCCTTCCACTTTGAAACTGCTTGACCCTCTTCACCATTGTGGGGTTCATCTGGCTATTGCTGGCTTTCTCAGTAGTCCCATTGATAGTCTCCTCACAGAAGTGGGGATTCCCCCTCTACACACATGACTGAGCAAACTACTACTTTCTTAATCAGTCATCATTTGCCAATTCCCTGACCATCCGATGTATCCTGTACTCTTCGCCATTGAGGACTGTCTCCCTCCTGACACTCGTTCTTGTGTTTGATTGCCGGTTGGCATGCGTATCACTTCCTTATGTCGGGATCCCCGTCTCCACTCGCTGTAATGTACTTCACATCTTTCCTCCCATACCCCTCCCACCCATGGATGGTAACTAGAACATGAATTATGACTGATCTATTCCAGGGTCCTAAGATTCGTGTCAACTCTTTAATTCTCCACCGTCTTGTATGTGCCATCCTTGGAGTGTTCTAGGGTGCCACAATTTCTCACACTGATAGTTCTAAGGCAGTAGATAAGGTGGGATACACTTTCATGTCTCCTACTGCCTTAGAACACCATTTTTTGTCAGGATCAATTAGTGTGTTCACAGCAGAGTTTCTGGAAATTCACAGAGCCCTCCTTTTTTATCTCAGGCCTCCCTCCACTGTGTTTTAATCTGTTCAGATCCAACGAGCAGCCTGCTGGCCATCGACCTCATCCTTCGGTCTCTGCTATACGTGCCCTTCTCTTGGCCCACGAGTGTGCCACCTGTTCAGATGTCTTTCTCTGGGTTCCAAGTCATTTGAGCAACCCAGGGAATGGACTGGCTGACCGTTTGGCTAGAGAAGCAGATACTTACTGCCATTTCCTTCCATTATTCCAACTGTGGATATGCAGATCTATGCAAAATCTCTCTTTACCCAAAATCTGAATGACATCTGGTGTGCTACTGCACATAGTAATAACTCCCCACAATCAAGTAGTCTTCCCCCTGTGGGTGTGCGGTGAGAATAGGCCCGAGGTATTCCTGCCTGTCGTAAGAGGCGACTAAAAGGAGTTTCAACCATTTCGGCCTTCCATGTGATGGTCCCCCTTGGGGTTTGACCTCCATTTTCCAAATTCTACAGAAGTACGAGCCTTTTGGGGAAGGACACCTTACGTGGTGTATCACTGGTCCTCAGTGCACTAAGACCTTGGCACTCAGCATTGTAACTGCATTGTAACCACACCCACTATTCCTCAAATTTGGCCTAAACACCTGATGGGTTGCACAAGTTATGCCCATAGCGCGTCCCCATTTGCACCTACGATCATGATGGACTTTCCATGGCACCCGAAATCCAGCACGGTAGCCAGCCCATTGTGGTGGGGTCGTCATGTACCCTCTAGGTTGTAGCCCCCTGACAACACAGGGATCGTACTGCCGATACCTGAACTGCACCCTCCCCACGTCGGCCAAGGAGTAGATGCCCGTCTCCTTGGGGCATCAAGACTCCCAGCAATGGTCATCCTGCCAGGTGGCCCTTGTTGAGGCTGGGTGGCGCCCGTGGGGAGAGCCCCTGGTTGGAGTGGGTGGTATTGGGGCGGATGTTTTGTAGATGAAATGTCAAAATGTATCAGGTCGATCTGCGGCCGAGTCTTTTGAAAAGAAAGGTACTGTCTCTGGTTCTGGTACTCCTGCCCTTTCCCCCTTGGCCCCTCCCTGGGAGGAAGGACAGGCTCGCCGGCTTGGGGCGATACACTTCCCCCGCTATTTAGTCTGTTCTCGGACTGATGGGGGGGACGTTCGCCACCTCCAAGCCCATATTCTTTGTCCAGCACAACTAGGACATCTTTGGGGAAATCGAGGCTCTCAGTAAAATGCGTTCGGGGTCCGTTCATATAAAGACCACCTCCGCCACACAGTCTGCGCCACTCCAGCATGTGACTGACTAGGGGACATCCCAGTATCCATTGTCCCGCATCTGGCACTGAATAGGATGCAGGGGGTTATTTTTCATGAGGACCTCCTGCTGCAATCTGATGAGAAGCTCAGGGCCAACCTGGAGTGCTGAGGCGTGCATTTCGTGCGGCGAGTCCAGCGCAGCCCCAAAGACTGTTGCATCGACACGGGGGCCTTTATCCTCGCATTCGAGGGGGACATTCTCCCGGAGAAGGTAAAGGTGATGTGCTACCGGTGCGACGTGCCACCTTACGTCCCACCTCCTATGCACTGCTTTCGGTGTTTGCGCTTTGGGCACATGTCATCACGGTGTGAGGCTGAGCCCCTTTGTGGTGATTGTGGACGTCCT
This sequence comes from Schistocerca piceifrons, assembly GCF_021461385.2. Taxonomy (NCBI): domain Eukaryota; kingdom Metazoa; phylum Arthropoda; class Insecta; order Orthoptera; family Acrididae; genus Schistocerca; species Schistocerca piceifrons. The sequence continues at coordinate 34,654,035 of NC_060138.1, read as the reverse complement.
CTTCGTGAGGAACATACATGCACTCCACCACCTCGGTGCATCAATTGTCCTGGCATCCACTCACCTAGATCTATAGACTGCCCCGCGTATCAGATGGAGAAGAAGATTCAAGAATTAAAAACTTTGGATCATCTCTCTTTTTCTGAGGCCAGGAAGAAGTATGACCACCTCCATCCCGTGACGTTGGCAATATCGTTGGCCTCAGTCGTGTTGCCTCCTTGCACAGTATCCTCACCCCTATCCTGTCCCCCCTCCACCTCCTCACCCCATCTGGGGTTTATGCCTCCGCCTCCCAAATACCTCCCTTCCAAATCCTCCTCCCTCGTGGCCCCTGCCCCCTCTGCCCCAGGGGCCACCCTTCCTCATCCTCCTCCTCCTCCCCCTCCACCACCTGAGAAGCGATCCTCTTCTCAGGCGTCCATCAGGCAAATGTTCCAGACCCCGGCTTCCAAGGTCCGGCATTCCAAAATGGAGCCCGCGCGTGAGGACCTTCTTCGGGTCCAGCATACCATCCCCGTGCCTCATCAGACTTCCAAGAAGGCCTCCAAGAAGAAGTCTTTATCCCCCTCTCCACCCCGGCGCGTTTCGTCTGACGCTCCATCCATGAGTCGCTGCTCCCGGCCGTCCTCAGTTTGGCCGGGACGCTCTGCTGCCAGGCGCTCAGCTGGCCTCTCGTCGGCGAATGATGCTGCCCCTCCTACGCAACCCAGGACAGCGGCCGCAGCTGGCGACGACTCGATGGAACAGGATCCGCCTCCCGCCGGTTGTAGCGTTGTTCCCTCATAACCTGGCCCTCTGCGGCCGTCGAGGTGACCAGCTCTTCCCCTGTTTCATTCCCCCTTTTTTCTGACTAGCGATGGCTTTGTTACATTGGAACATAAGAGGTATTCGATCTAATCGGGAGGAATTACAACTGCTCCTCTGCCTGCACTGTCCGCTCGTCCTTGGTCTCCTGGAAACCAAGTTGCGCCCAACTGACCGTATTGCTTTTACCCACTATACCTCGGAGTGGTATGACCTCACCCCTGCGGACGGTATTCCAGCTCATGGTGGGGTCATGTTGCTCGTTTGGGACGATGTCTATTACCATCCTATCCCATTGACCACCCCACTCCAAGCAATAGCTGTCCGTATTACTCTTTCTGCCTTTACTTTTTCTGTTTGTACCGTCTACACTTCATCGTCATCCGCAGTTAGTCGGGCTGACATGATGCACCTGATTGTTCAGCTTCCTCCGCCGTTTTTATTGTTTGGCGACTTCAATGCCCATCGTCCCCTTTGGGGCTCTCCTGCATCCTGTCAGAGAAGCTCCCTCTTGGCGGATGTCTTCAACCATCTCAATCTTGTCTGCCTCAATACTGGCGCCCCGACTTTCCTCTCGGACTCTACTCATACCTACTCCCACTTGGACCTCTAGATCTGTTCTACCACTCTTGCCCGTCGATTCGAGTGGTATGTCCTTTCTGACACCTATTTGAGCGACCACTTCCCCTGTGTCGTTCGTCTCCTGCACCACACCCCATCCCCACGTCCTTAGAGCAGGAACATACCGAAAGCTGACTGGGGACTTTACTCCTCCCTGGCGACCTTCCCGGACCACGATTTTCTCAGTTGTGACAGTCAGGTTGAATACTTCACGGCTGTTATCATCAATGCTGCCAAACGTTCCAATCCTCGTACTACCTCTTCTTCACGTCACGTGCTGGACGACGTGTTTTACGCACCTTTCGCCGCCATCCTACGTTGGCGAATTGTATTGGATACTAACGACTCCGAGCGCAATGCCGTAGAGTCATCAAAGACAGCAAGAAATCTTGTTGGGCCTCTTTCATCAGCTCCTTTAACAGTTTTACTCCCTCTTCTATCGTCTGGGGTGGCCTGCGCCGGCTGTCGGGCATTAAGGCCCACTCCTCGGTACCTGGCCTGACCTCAGGTAATGAGGTCCTTGTTGATCCTGTGGCTGTCTCCAACACCTTCGGCTGCTTTTTCGAGGAGGTTTCAAGCTCCGCCCATTACCACACTGCCTTCCTTCCGAGGAAAGAGGCAGAAGAGGCTCGGCGACCTTCCTTTCACTCGCTGAATCTGGAAACTTATAGTGCCCCCTTTACTATGCGGGAACTCGAACGTGCACTTGCACTGTCCCGTTGCTCAGCTCCGGGGCCAGTTTCTGAAGGATGGTACCCCTTCACTTGTTTATTGTCGGGCATTTTCTGCTCAATGTGCACAAATGAAGGATGCCACATTTATTTACACTGATGGATCAAATACATCATTTTGTGTAGGGAGTGCCTATATTGTTGGCGACACCACAAATCGATTTCGGCTTCCCGATCAGTGTTCCGTTTATACTGCGGAGCTTTACACTGTTCTCCAGGCTGTCCAATAAATCCGTCACCATCAGCGGATACAGTATGTTATGTGTACAGATTCTCTCAGCTCTCTCCTCAGTCTCCAAGCTCTCTACCCTGTCCACCCACTGGTCCACCGGATTCAGGACTGCCTCCACTTGCTCCCTTTGGGGGCGTCTCGGTGGTGTTCCTCTGGATCCCAGGACACGTTGGTATCTGTGGAAATGAGGCGGCCGATATAGCAGCCAAGGCTGCAGTCTCTCTTCTTCGGCCAGCTATTCACACGATTCCCTTCACCGATCTATGGAGTGTTTTATGTCATCGTGTTGTTCTTTTATGGCATGCACATTGGTCAACACTTCCCCATAATTGCGGGACATGAAAGCTCTTCCCTGTGCTTAAACCTCTTCCTCCCGAAGGCGTCGTCAGGAGGAGGTAATATTAACTAGACTCCGGATAGGGCACTGTGTTTTTAGCCATCGACATCTTTTAAGCGGTGATCCTCCCCCACTCTGTCCCCACTGCTCTCAGCTGTGGACAGTAAGACACCTTTTACTCAAGTGCCCCTATTTTACTCTGTTACGCGCCCGTCTACAGCTGTCGCCTGAAATATCGTCAATTTTAGCAGATAACGCGCTCAGCTGATCGCGTTCTTGAGTTTATTAGTGCCAGTGAGATGACGTCGGTCATTTGAAGCCCTTTTTGGGGACAACCAAACCCTTTCTCTAGTGGTTTTTCATGCTGTACTCCTGCTTTTAGTTTCTCCAATTTTTTGAGTTTCGCTCCCTTAGCTGCTGATTCCATTTTCGTATTTTACTTTTACCTAAGTCACAGATTGGGCGCTAATGATCATAGCAGTTTTGCGCCCTAAAGCGAAACAAAAAAAAACGCAAAACCAACTGAGGAAAATACAGGCAGCGGAAATGAGGTCTTAAAGGAGTATTAAAGATGGTGTGAGGGTGGATACAATCCGAAATTAAGATATTAGGAAAGACTAAATATAGGATCAATATGTAATAAAACATTTAAAAAGATACAAAACCAGACTTTACACAGGTAATGTAGGAGTACACACTGAGCGGCAGAAGAGTTGGAGGACATCCCAGGAGATTGTGGAGACAACTGTAAAACCAGAGCGGGCAAGAATCCCTGACTCATAAAATGAAAATGAAGAAGAAGAAGAAGAAGAAGAAGAAAGGAAGAAACTGCAGCAAACTACCCCTAAGAGAATAATGAGCAAAAAGGATCATACAGATTCAAGGCCGGAAATCCTGTACAGTACATTACAGCACTCAACATGCTGAGACAAGACAACCGTTAGAGAACCTGTCCAATGTGGCTCCCACAGGCCTCTAAGCAAGTGTGGACATGATTCAGCTGCATCAGACACAAATTTTCAAATGCCCATTTACTAGTTCTCTTAACTGTTCCACACCCTCTTCTGTTGTGTGGGCCAACCTCAGATGGCTCCCTGAGACCAAGAATCAATTTCAAATTTCTGTCGTGGTAGCAGCAGATATAGGCATAATAAACCCTATCACTATCTCTATGATCTGTAATTTTATAATGGTCTGTTATTCACTTCCCCTTCGATGATCCTTCAGACTACTCCACCAGGTCATATTTGAGGGGTGTTCTTTCCAGCAAACTATTGTGTTCTTCTATTTCAGTCACTGGCATTATCTTTGCACCAGCCTTCATGGATCTAGCAGTGTAGTCTAAATTCCCACCATGTTGACTTGGGTTTTGTGGGCACTTTTGTCCTGCACTGTGACAGTTGCTGTATGTGGCAGCTGGCAGCTCTAGTGAATTCAGACAGTTAAGCTCAATTGAAATAGAAATATTTTGTGATTCTTCATTTGTATTATTATGCAGTTTTCTTCGATTGCACTTTAATAAAATTTTGCATGTATCTACTTGTCACTGCACCTGATTCGTAATCTGTCATTATATAATTTACCAACTTACTAACACTGAGATGAGCATGTGGAGTGAGATAACATACCACTGACACATTTGAAGGTGTTTGATTTATGCTTAAATTCAGTTCATGTAAAGTTATTCAGCTTTTTAATTTTTTTTGCAGGAGCAGGAAGAGGTACACCCAGAGGAGGTATTGGCAGGTGAGATTTTTGCTTTCTTCAGTAGCTTAATTACATGCTAAAGTTATCGCTTTAATATTTTCTTATGTGGTATTTTTTCCATATTTTTCTTGCTAAACTATTTTAGTGAAACAGTTGTTCAAAAGTTTATACTTGAACTTGACACTGGATGTTAATTACATGGTACATAATTCATACTGAAAATTGGCAGTGCCTTTGTAACTACAAAGGATTGGTCACAAATATGCAGTTGTGTTTAAAATTATACAGTGGTAGATTGTGAGGGAAACGTGATGAAAGAGAAAGAAGCCGATTTTTAACTACCAAATTGACATTTAAAAATTAGTCATTGTAAAGGTGAGCTAACATTACAAATAGGCCCACTACTATAAGTAGTAATGGTTAGATCACAGTCCCCTTATTCTGTAGTCATGGCTCATATTAAAATCATCATCTTGAGATAAATATATTTATGTATACAACTATCACACAGCACAGTTGAGCTTCTTAAAGAGGAAAATTGCCAATGTTATTGGGGACTGGATGAAGTTAACCACATTCATGGCCAGTGATTTGAAACCTTATCATCATGTTTTGAAACGAAGAGTATTGTCCCTGTAATCCTGCTTCTCTCCCAAAGCTGTATTTTGCTACCTGACTGATGTGTGAAATACCCTGGGTGCCACCCAGAGTGCAATTTGTGCTTTTACCAGTGGGGGGGGGGGGGGGGGGGGGGGGGTGGGTGTCTTAGGGGGTTAGTAGAATTATAAATGTTACTAGTTTGGACCGTGGCGTTACGCATGGTTAAACAGCTATTTATGAATAGATGTTAATGCCGAAACTCACTATTGACAGGTATGCACTATCAGAAAAGCCATCTCTTGTTATATCTTTAAAAGTACATTATAGGTAAAGCTTATTTACAAAATCATCTATGTACGGGTACAGATACACAAGGGGAATTCGAAAAGTAGAGGCACATTAGTGAAAAGTTTTACTTACTCTAATGATAGAAAACTGTAACATATTAATAGTATTAATAGGAAGACTTATTCATAACATTCAGTATTTGGCTGCACAAATTTATATGTAAAGTTTTACTCCAGTGCGTGGGAAATAAACATCCCAGGTTGGGATGAAAAACTAAAACCAGAGGAGGGGATGGTCTGATGCAGAGGGGGGGGGGGGGGGGGGGGGGCACACTGGTGCCACCGTTATCCCTCGCCTGCCAAGAGGGTAATTAACTATGCAATGACAACATGCTATTGACAAGGGGACCTACCCATCGCACCCCCCTCAGATTTAGTTATAAGTTGGCACAGTGGATAGGCCTTGAAAAACTCAACACAGATCAATTGAGAAAACAGGAAGAAGTTGTGTGGAACTGTGAAAAAATAAGCAAAATATACAAACTGAGTAGTTCATGGGAAGATAGGCAACATTAAGGATGATGGGAACGCAGGAGCGCCGTGGTCTCGTGGTAACGTGAGCAGCTGCGGAATGAAAGGTCCTTGGTTGAAATCTTCCATCGAGTGAAAAGTTTAATTTTTTATTTTCAGTTTATGTGACAAACTCTTATGTTTTCATCACATTTTTGGGAGTGATTATCACATCCACAAGAAAACCTAAATCGGGCAAGGTAGAAGAATCTTTTTACCCATTCGCCAAGTGTACAAGTTAGGTGGGTCGACAACATATTCCTGTCATTTGACGCACATGCCGTCACCAGTGTCATATAGAATATATCAGATGTGTTTTCCTGTGGAGGAATCGGCTGACCTATGACCTTGCGATCAAATGTTTTCTGATCCCATTGGTGAGGCGCGTCCTTTCGTCTACTAATCGCACGGTTTTGCGGTGCGGTCGCAAAACAGACACTAAACTTACTACAGTGAACAGAGACATCAATGAACGAACGGACAGATAATAACTATGCAAAAATAAAGAAAGTAAAATTTTCATTCGAGGGAAGACTTGAACCAAGGACCTCCCGTTCAGCAGCTGCTCACGCTACCACGGGACCATGGCGCTCCTAAGCTTACGTAGTCCATTATGTTGCTTATGTGGCTCATGGACTACTCAGTTCATATATTTTGCTTATTTTTCCACAGTTCCACACAACTTCTTCCTGTTTTCTCAATTGATCTGTGTTCAGTTTATCAAGGCCTATCCACTGTGCCAACTTATAACTAAATCTGAGGGGGGTGCGATGGGGAGGATCCCTTGTGAGTACAAGATGCCTGACTTGGTCGTAGCTTCACAACCTGTGTACTACATTCTCGAGACCCATCTCCAATTCTGTCACCCCTTCCACTCCCATATCAGCTTCCCTGATTTAAACATATAGGAGTTCCCCTTAGCTCATCCTTGAGTTCCACAATCCTCCTTCCCTCAGTACCTGTATGTGTCCCTGTGCCTCTTATACACTCCTGGAAATGGCTAAAAGAACACATTGACACCGGTGTGTCAGACCCACCATACTTGCTCCGGACGCTGCGAGAGGGCTGTACAAGCAATGATCACACGAACTGCACAGCGGACACACCAGGAACCGCGGTGTTGGCCATTGAATGGCGCTAGCTGCGCAGCATTTGTGCACCGCCGCCGTCAGTGTCAGCCAGTTTGCCGTGGCATAAGGAGCTCCATCGCAGTCTTTAACACTGGTAGCATGCCGCGACAGTGTGGACGTGAACCGTATGTGCAGTTGACGGACTTTGAGCAAGGGCGTATAGTGGGCATGCGGGAGGCCGGGTGGACATACCGCCGAATTGCTCAACACGTGGGGCGTGAGGTCTCCACAGTACATCGATGTTGTCACCAGTGGTCGGTGGAAGGTGCATGTGCCCGTCGACCTGGGACCGGACCGCAGCGACACGCGGATGCACGCCAAGACCGTAGGATCCTACGCAGTGCTGTAGGGGACCGCACCGCCACTTCCCAGCAAATTAGGGACACTGTTGCTCCTGGGGTATCGGCGAGGACCATTCGCAACCGTCTCCATGAAGCTGGGCTACGGTCCCGCACACCGTTAGGCCATCTTCCGCTAACGCCCCAACATCGTGCAGCCCGCCTCCAGTGGTGTCGCGACAGGCGTGAATGGAGGGACGAATGGAGACGTGTCGTCTTCAGCGATGAGAGTCGCTTCTGCCTTGGTGATAATGATGGTCGTATGCGTGTTTGGCGCCGTGCAGGTGAGCGCCACAATCAGGACTGCATACGACCGAGGCACACAGGGCCAACACCCGGCATCATGGTGTGGGGAGCGATCTCCTACACTGGCCGTACACCACTGGTGATCGTCGACACTGAATAGTGCACGGTACATCCAAACCGTCATCGAACCCATCGTTCTACCATTCCTAGACCGGCAATGGAACTTGCTGTTCCAACAGGACAATGCACGTCCGCATGTATCCCGTGCCACCCAACGTGCTCTAGAAGGTGTAAGTCAACTACCCTGGCCAGCAAGATCTCTGGATCTGTCCCCCATTGAGCATGTTTGGGACTGGATGAAGCGTCGTCTCACGCGGTCTGCACGTCCAGCACGAACGCTGGTCCAACTGAGGCGCCAGGTGGAAATGGCATGGCAAGCCATTCCACAGGACTACATCCAGCATCTCTACGATCGTCTCCATGGGAGAATAGCAGCCTGCATTGCTGCGAAAGGTGGATATACACTGTACTAGTGCCGACATTGTGCATGCTCTGTTGCCTGTGTCTATGTGCCTGTGGTTCTGTCAGTGTGATCATGTGATGTATCTGACCCCAGGAATGTGTCAATAAAGTTTCCCCTTCCTGGGACAATGAATTCACGGTGTTCTTATTTCAATTTCCAGGAGTGTATTACACCCTGTTCCAACTCATCCCCTCAGTGACATTCGCAATCAATCAGTTCACCACAACTCCTCATACAGTTGGCCTGCAGGTTTAAGAAAATTTATCTGACTGACAGAGGGACAGACTGTGACAAATGTTATTCCAGACTTAGCCTTTGATTGTTTATTTCTACATTAACAGTTTCATGGCCAACAAAACATCTTAGGCTGGTGCGTAAGACTCAAATATTTTCTATAAGTTCCAAAAACACACACTACACGTAATGGAGACTTAAATCATTGAAAATAATATAATCTGCTTCACTGATCACTGAAGTCTGCCAATGTTGGGGTAACTTTCTGAATCCATAACTGTAAAAATCATGTGGTTTTGTAGCAAAGAACTTGTAGAGCCATGTTCAAAGTGTATTTTCACCCCAAAGGGAAGTTTGTGAAGATCATTGAACAGAGAGCAGAAAAGGTGAAATCTGTGGGTGCAATGTCAGGTGAAAAGGTGGTTGCAGATTGACTTCCCAACCCAGTTGTTGTATAGTGTTACTGGCCAGTGTCGCAGGATTCCGGTTGCTGTTATTGTGGAATAGCATCCCTTCACACAGCCTTCCTAGTTGTTGTTCTGGGATTTCGTCTGGAAGATGTCTGTTGATGACAATAAATGCCAACAGGAGAGTTACCTCATGCAAGCAACTATTTGTACACCACATGGCCACTGTTCCACCAGATGCATAACACTATCTTATGTGGATGCATGCAAGTCTTTTTATGTGGCATTACTGCTTTGTTTGGACTAAACCATTTCTTTCTTTTCTTTCCCTTGCATTAGCACAAAGACAAATTTTCTAGTCATCAGTAATGGTGCAGGATAGGAATGATAGGTGGTGTTCACACACAAATCGATGACAAGCAAGTGGATAATGCACATATGGCCAACCAGTAATTTTTCTCATTTGGCTTGTGTATCTCATATGCTTCATTGTTGAACCTTCTCCATTGCATTCAAATGTTCCACAATGATGGAATGAGCATGAGGGACTCAATAGAGGGGAAATTTTAGAAAATGATTTCACTGACGAAAATGTTGGTGTTCCTTTATTTGACCCTATAATATTCTTTCCCCTATTGTAACCAAGTCTGTGGCATTCACTAAGAGAAGCAGAATGTTTCACAAGTGTTGATCACATTGAGTGTGGGATAGCATTTCACATTTCCTGATTACAATCTCTGAATTCCAAAGACAAGTCATGTTTCAGATTTATCACTCCCCTTGTCATAGTAAATTCAATGCAGGGTGAATGTTGTTTGTTCGGTATGATTTGAACTGGGAGTTGCAGCAACAGTAAATGAATAATGCTTCTGATTTTATCTCTGTTGCAATATGTCACCACTGACTTGAGAACTAGAAAAAGTTCATTCTGAGTGTCACATGACAGATAATGCATGTGCAAATGCTTTCCAGACTATTGTTGGTCTCTCACCTTGCCTATGTATTCAATTGTTATAAACGGAAGAGTTCGAATATTCACAGGAAATTTTCATTAGTTGAACCTGCAATTTTCTGAGCTGAACCTCTGAATGCCAAGCCTCTTTGACCAAGAAATAATATCACATTAAGTAACATGAGAGCTCAAATGCAAGTTGGCTATTACATGGATGAACAGAAAAGTTACCATTTTTTTCTTCCAACCATCAGCATACTTCTTTCATGTCATTTTATTTCTTCGTTTTTATGATTCTCCTGTGAAATATTTTTACAAATGTAAATATTTCGTTTGTTGTCTGTCATTGGATGAAAAATATACCGTATATACTGGTTTTTAATGTAAATCACCTTAAGATGTAATCAGAAATGTGTTACTTCTGGATGTTGTTGGCAAGGCTACCAAATTGTAATGTTGTTTTAGATCTGCCAATGTGTACATTTGTTGGGGAAATGTGATAGAATTCACAAGAATATTTGAAGAAAGCATTTTTTTTAACTCCATCACAATGTGGGTTTAGTGCACAATATCTAAAGAAGAAATAGAATAATATAACAGTTAATACAATCAACTTTGCCAAAATAACACTCTTCTACAAACACCCTTGTATTTCTGAAAAAAATACATTGTGATCCTATTTGTACTTAGATAGCTGAATTCAAAACTGTTTTTAGTTTTTTTTTTTTTTTTTTTGTCAGGAATTGTTTATGAATAATCACCATTTTCTTTTTCTCTTCTGTTTCTGATATATTGCAGCAAACATGAGGTGAAATTCAATAGAGAAATTCACATATTTATGATGTTATAATTTCATCACATTAATGGAGGGTGAATTCTAACATATAACACAGAAATCTTTTTGGATACACCTTGTAGCATTTATTTGATATGAGAAATAAGAGGAAATCGACAAGAAAATGAACCACTCTATTCTAATGCACATCACTTTCTTCTCTTGTATTGTGAATCTTTCTTATCTTGAATGATATTCCAGCAATAATCTGCTAATATAGAAGGTACCCACTTCCCTTCATAACACCTTTCTATGGTAGAAATGTCCTTATGGTATTTTTCACCATGTTCATTCAATACATCACTACAACTCTCTATGAAGTAGTCCAGATGAGGGTCCATCATATGTATCTTCAAAGACACACTGCACATTGTTCATTAGCCCAAGTTTGATGTGAAGTGGTGTAAGTGGTATATCCCCAGGAGCTATCTGACATTAATGTTGTACATTCTTTTCGCCCACTTTCCATTTCCGACTAGGCCATTTCTTTTTCATGTAGTGACAATTTCCGTCTCGACTATCCCATTCACAAAGAAAACAGGCATACTCCACGTACCCTTGTTACATTCTCTGTACCATCGCAATTACTTTGAAATCTGCAAATATTTTCCATTTGTATTCACGGTATAGTAATGAATTTAACACCCATTCTACAAATTGGTAATTCTCTTTGGTCAAGCTGGCATAAGCTACTGAAATGAAGGGTATTTTATTTCTGTTATGCAGCAAAACACCATTGAGACTTAGTTTTGATGCAGCAACCGGCTGTCACTGTTAGAGATAACGGGCTATTGCAGGTGGTCTCAGTGACATACATATGGCAGGGGATAACTCGATGACATCTGATTCTTCCCACCTGCTGTTGAACAAGAAATTGTTATGTTCCATCACTAACAGATGTGGCAACATACCTGTAACAAGAAATTATGTTCCATCCTAACGGATGTGGCAACATACCTGTATCTCTCTATAATGTCCCTATGTTTACCATGAATTGTGGATATGTATATATATACGAGGGCCATTCAGAAAGTAACCTCCGGTTGATTTAAAAAAATACACGAAGTTAAATAAAAATATTTTAATATATACATCTTACAACTACATCTTTGAACTATTTTTCTACATAGTCTCCATAGCGATTGAGGCACTTATCGTATCTCTTCACAAGCTTTGAAATTCCTTCTGCATAAAAATCATTCGCTTGTGCCTGGAGCCAGCCTGTGACCGCATCTTTGAGCTCTTTGTCGTCATCAAACCGCTGTGACCCGAGCCATTTCTTCAAATGCATGAAGAGGTGATAATCACTTGGCGCCAGGTCTGGGTTGTAAGGTGGATGGTTGATAACGTCCCACTTGAAGGACCCAGGAAGGGCCGTTGTTCTGCGGGCAGAGTGAGGACAGGCGTTATCGTGCAAAAAAACAATACCGGAAGTCAGCATACCACGGCGTTTGTTCTGTATAGCCCGTCGTAACTTTTTTATTGTTTCACAGTACACGTCTTGATTAATGGTCGTACCACGTTCCATGAATTCAACGAACAACACCCCTTTGGCATCCCAAAACACCGTTGCCATCAGTTTTCTGGCAGAAAAATCTTGCGAGGCTTTTCTTGGTTTGGTAGGCGAATTTGAATGTGCCCACATCTTTGATTGTTCTTTTGTCTCAGGGTTCATGTACTTAATCCAGGTTTCGTTACCGGTCACGATTCTGTTTAACAATGGTTCTCCTTCGTCCTCATAACGTGACAGAAAGTCTAATGCAGAGGCCATTCTTTGAGTTTTGTGGTGGTCGGTAAGAATTTTGGGCACCCATCGTGCACAGAACTTACGGTAACCCAATCTTGCTGTCACTATCTCGTACAAGAGAGTCTTAGAAATCTGTGGAAAGCCAGGAGACAACTCCGACACTGAGAAACGTCGATTTTCACAAACTTTTGCATCAGCTGTCTGAACGAGTTCGTCAGTCACCAATGATGGTCTACCACTCCTCTCTTCATCATGAACGTTTTCTCGTCCACTTTTAAATAAACGTACTCATTCACGGACAACTCCTTCACTCATAACTCTTGGTCCATACATGGCACAAAGCTCACGATGAATAGCTGCTGCAGAATATCCTTTGGCTGTAAAAAACCTTATGACAGCACGCACTTCACATTTGGCAGGGTTTTATATTGCAGCAACGATTTCAAACTGCCACAAAAACTAAACTAGTGCAGGTACGACGTTCACTCGACCACGGCTTGATGCCGACTGACCTGTTGAGTGCCTGAACGCACAGATGGCGTCGCTACTCCCCCCACAACCCGACATGTGACCGATCGGAGGTTACTTTCTGAACCGCCCTCGTATATACATACATACTACACAAAACGTATCCCTGACAATGATATTTTGTTTACATATTAGAATTTCCCATGGTAAACTGGGTTAGAAGCACACAGTTTGATATCAGGAATAGAACTCTTGTCGAACAGTGTAATTTAATTGGATAGATAAAAACATCTAATCACCAATCACATTCTTTCTTGCCCACACGTGTGTGTGTGTGTGTGTGTGTGTGTGTGTGTGTGTGTGTGTGTGTGTGTGTGTGTGTACTTCTGTGTGTGTGTGTGTGTGTGTGTGTGTGTGTGTGTGTGTGTGTGTGTGTGTACTTGTGTGTGTGTGTGTGTGTGTGTGTGTGTGTGTGTGTGTGTGTTTTTCTGTTTTTTTGCTGCTGCTTGGCAAGTAGATTTTTTAATCTATCAAATGAAATTATAAAGAAGAAATAGTACATTTAAAATTAAATACAATATACAATTAGATGAAGCTGGGGTGAAGGACTCATAAAACTGAAGAAGTGAATTGAAACAAAGAATATTATGAAACAGAAAGTTGCTACTCACTATAGAGTAGAGTTTAAATGAAGGATGTCGTGTTGGGCAGCGTGCTTAGCAGCAGGGTATCAACTTGTTTCTTGCCACAGCTTGTAGGTGGCCATTTATGTGGACAGACAGCTTGTTTGTCGTCATGCCCACATATAATGCAGCACAATGGTTGCATCTTAGCTTATATAGCACATGACTGGTTTCACAGGTAGCACTGCCTACAATGGGATAGGTGATATTTGTGACCAGACTGGATAAGGTGGTGGTGGTGGTGGTGGTAGGATGTATGGGACAGGTCCTGCATCTGGGTCTATTACAGGGATATGAGTATGGGTTAAAAGTTCTTCCTAAACACCCAGAATCCTAAAACCCCTCCCCTCATTCAGATTCATTGAAGACATCTTTGTGATCTGGATCGAGAGTGAGGACACCCTATACGCATTCCTCCAGAACCTCAACAGCTTCTCCTCCTTTGTCTCACCAGGACCTTCTCAAGCCAGCAAGCCTAGTTCCTAGGTGTTGATCTCCACTTCAAAGATGACTACATCTCTGCCTCTGTCCATATCCAACCTACTAACTACAATTAATACCTCCATTTTGACAACTGCTACCCAGTCCATACCAAGAAGTCCCTCCCATACAGTCTATCCACATATGCAGTGATGAGAGGCCGTCCTCGAAATATACCGGGGGTCTCAATGAAGTGTTCAGACAATAATTATCCTCCAAACCTTGTACAAAAACAAATCTTCTGTGCTTTATCTTTGCAGTTTCCCACGACCCCCAAAATCTCACCATCTGGCCACAGAGGAGCATTCCCCTTGTAACTCAGTACCACCCAGGACTGGAACAACTGAATTACATCCTCTACCAGTGTTCTGACTAACTATCATTGTGCTCTGAAATCAGAAATGTCCTGCCTACTATCCTCCACACCTGCCCCACAGTGGTATTCCTCCGTCCACCAAACCTACACAATACACTCGTCCATCCCAGCACAATCCCTGCTCCCAACCCTTACTTAATGGCTCAGATCACTGTAATAGAACTAAATGCAAGACCTGTCCCATACATCCTTCATTCACCATCTACTCCAGGCTGGTCACAAACAACATATATCCCACCAAAGGCAGGGCTACATGTGAAACCAGTCATCTGATATAGAGGCTGAGCTTCAACCAATGTGCTGATTTCTGCATGGGAATGACAAGCAACAAGCTGTCTGTCTGCGTGAATTACCAGTAATAAACTGTGGCCAGGAACTCCCCCTGCAGTATATCCTACGTTCCTGTAACCCTCCTGGCTTCAGCCTTGATTAGTCAGTTTTCTCACCCATTCAGACCATTCCCTGTCTCCATTCCAGTGCTACATAGCCCTCATATCACCAACACAAGACGTCTTCTTTACTCCTTTTGTAGAAAGAACTGCAAGGATTTTGCTTTTTTTGTGGGTGGCAATGTCAGTGAAGATATTATTTATCTTTATTACATTATTTGCTAGGTATATACTATTAGACATATATTTTCACCTATAACTTATTCTTGAAGAAAAGTGATGTCTGTGTCTTGTAACTAGTGTGTTCAGCATAGTTATTGGTTTGATCACTTCTTCTATTTTTAAAGCTACATTTTTACATTTAAAATAGCTACCACAGCTAAGGCTAAGTATCTATGGCTGGATGACATGTCTGGCATTGCAGTAATAGAGTATACAAACTAACTTTGCTAATTAATGCATGTATCTATTAGTCATGACTGTCAAAATCCAGA
Source organism: Schistocerca piceifrons (assembly GCF_021461385.2). Taxonomy (NCBI): domain Eukaryota; kingdom Metazoa; phylum Arthropoda; class Insecta; order Orthoptera; family Acrididae; genus Schistocerca; species Schistocerca piceifrons. The sequence continues at coordinate 34,638,844 of NC_060138.1, read as the reverse complement.
CCGTAGTTGGAGATTAGCCATCACAATTGTACAGACACTGTTTTTCGATGTACTATTTTTCTTCCTCCTTATGAGATAGTGTACTGGAGACAATTGCATTGTTTTCCTTATTTTGTTTTGGCTGTCTTAGTAGTTTCTTCGTATAATTTAAGTGTTTACATTTATTTATGGAGCTGTGTTTTGTTTAATGAGGAGGGGGTTTATGAGGAATCCAGTCAGCAATAATGTTTTTTATGATTTACCATATGACACATGAGAGCTGATTACCTCTGAAATGAAGAGGCTGGGAGTAAATTGTGTAGTAGAAACAACTGAAAAACATAGGAGAAATGTGCACACACATTTGGAGAGAATTTGTGATAAGTATCCGAAGATAATGTACGTACAGTACCACTGTCCCTTTGCTCAAAAAACATTTCCCATCAAGACGTTCACTACAGTCTGTTCCCAGACAAAATTGTTTCTCTTACTGCCTCACCTCTCTACATGGAGTCCAGTAGGGAGCTGCATTTCCCCATCTGTCATCCACTCGTGGTCATTTATCCCACCTGTTGCAGATGATCCATACACAAGGTGAGAAATGGCTTAGGTTGTCATGAACATTAGAACTTCATTGCAACACAGAAGGCACATTATAATGTTGGGCGTGTGAAATGGCTTCCTAGTGCTAAAAACATAACAATAGTCCTGTTATGCTGTAAGGTTGTCACAAATATGAGCTAAGCTGAGCACTGCAAGCTGCACTGGTGTTTTCCTAGATTCCATTTTTGTTGTGCTCAGAGGAATAGTTGGGAATGTTAGAGCAAGGCAAGGTAAAGAATGCCCTGATCCACTGAAAGATGTTTGATAATATGAGAACTATTCTTGAAGCTCCAGTTCAGCACTCTGTTTGTAAAAACTGAGAGGCACTGCTGTAGGTATCTAAAGAGTAGGTTGCACTAGTGATGTCAATATTGTGGGCTACATTCTTATTAATACAGTCATGGCACTCAGAAGTAGTAATGTCTGGGACTTGGATTGGCTGGTGAGCCATTGTGCAGTGGTCTATGAAGGCTGTGAAGAGCACAGGAATACTGGAAAATTGTCCAGTGTTATGTGGTCCCTATACAGAAACTATGCAATGGGTGTCATGGGCAAGATGAGCTGCTCTGAGTTTGTTTCAGGTTTATTAACATGCTAGCAACAGGCAGCACTCTGTTGAATGTCACAAGACAGCATTGTGAGGTACCAGTCATATGGTACACCACACACTTCCACCTCATTCCTATTATGTCTTCTACTCCATCCTGTTCCCATACCCAACAAATTTCTTCCTGCCTCACCTTTACGAAGAATGCACCTGAGAAACAACCCACATCATCTGCTACACAGTCTCCTTGCTATGTGTATCCATCTGTAAGTAAAGAAAGGAGGATTACATTGTATGTGTTTGATGTGCAATTTTACTGCATGAACAGCAAAAATGTGGAACGTGATAACATTTTTGCTGTTACCTTATGTGGGGTATCCCTGAGAAAAGTTAATGATAATTTGAAATTCTTGATGAAGTATTCTGCAAGTCACCAAGTGCTCTCATTGTCAAATACTGGATGAATAGAATGACAGCATATGCTTGCAGTGAGTGAGGCTGCATATACAGTCATACACACAGTTCCTAACCGTTAAACTTGCCACAGTGAGTTAACCCTGTAACATAAAATTGTATGTTTTAATAAGCAGATTACTACAGGATTTTAAATTATAAAATTTGGTTAATAATTATTTGAAATGTTGACAATAAAAGTTTATTTGCCCCTGTCAGTATTCAGATAGCCAGCTTGCAACTCGAATAAAGTTCTGACTTTGTGGATCTCGGTTAGTAATGTTCACTGTTGTACATAATTGACTAGATTAGATTCTCAGTTATTCACTGATCACTAGGCTCTCTAAAAGATTGAAATAATTGATTCTGTTCTTTATAATGTCATATTGAAACAGTCTTCATTTATCAACTGTTTGTTTGACTTTTGCAGATTAAGTATTTTTTATATTAACACACAATTTCCTTTTTTGTCAATCAGGCCCTGTTTTCGGGGAAGCCCCGCGTCCTATTGCTCAGGTGAGTGAAAGTAGAAGCAGCACCACTGAGACTGACAGAGAGATGGTGAGTTTCATAGCAGCAAAGGAAGTTTGGCTTTGTGGCATGTAATGAACCCCCCCCCCCCCACCCTTTTTCCTGGCCACCTTCCAGGGTGCCAACAAATTTCATCAGCCCATGGTTTTTAGCCATTCTGTGGGGTGCCCTGCACACCCGATTTTAATTAATCAACACCTTTCTACATATCCTATTCATCTTCACTTCATACTTATTATTTTTTGCTCTCCAATCTTTCCTGACACCACAACTTTTGCAACTTTATTTGCACTGGTAACTGAAGTGTTGTCTCAAGTCTTATATTACAATGTAATTACCTACTGAACAATTACAAAAATATATCAAAGAATACTCGCATACTGGCTAATGGCATCGTAACGTCATATTTTGTCTCCTGATATAATGGTGTTGTCACAGTGCTACAGATCTAGGGCAAAGCACTTCACTGAATGAGAATGAGATAGCATGGAATAAAACTCTCAAATCAGCAAGTACAGTGAAGCCTGATGAAGCAACTATTGCTGTCCCACTCTGCAGAAACTCTTCACACATTTGCAGCAGATTTCATGCGCAAGAGAGAAAATTCCTGAAGTGAATAAAAGTTTAAACCCATTATTTGAACTAGAATGTGACTTTATGGCAGCAACCATCATTCATTGATACTATAGACATTGCAAAATATGTAACTTTACCCCAGAGCTAGGTTACAGCAATTTTGACATTTATTAAACATGATAATTACCACCTACAATTGTCTAAAATATTTAGTTATTGCAATTATACGTCAATCACCTTTGTAAAATGGTAATAGAGTCACTCTTCTTGCTATTATCATAGCCAGACAAACTTGAAAAAACCCTTTTTAGAATATTATTATGGTCATTAAATTAATTTCTCGTGCACTTCATAGAGAGGTCTTCTTGTCTTTGGGTATCACAAGTTTATCTTGGGTTGCTTAGTAATTCAATAAATCTAACTTCATGTTTGGTAGCTCATCTATCACTGGTTGTCCTGTGTGAAGTAAAAGTAACTGTGTAGCTATGTTCTGTAGCTACGTTAGCTGTTTGGGATTTGCTTCCAGTAATATTCAGGTATGTCTCTGATACATGAAACAGAATCAAATGATCAATCTTTGGATGATCAACCAGATCTTGTACTGACTTCTGTATACAGGTAGCTGTCCCTCCTGCAGTGACCATATGATCAACATGCATGCTGTCTGTCATATGAATCTCAATGTATAGTGTCTGCCACAAGGTGTACAACTCTGAGGACGAGGGCCCATTCCACATTAACTTATGCTGCCATAGACATTGCAAAAGTATCTTAAATGTGATAACAATGGGACTGATCAATTCAAATGGATCAAAAATGTATGATGTGGCACACAGTACAGCGCATTTTGTGAAGCTGAAGCTGTAGATATTAGGTGCTGGTTTGAAATTGTTCACAGTTTCAAAATGTTGAACAGCTGGATGCTAGAATAAACCTCAAGTTCTAACATCCTCATCATTATCAAGCAGTAAAAGTAGTTGTGTTTTTTGCACCACTGAGGGGATATTTTTGAATAGTTCGTCTGTGTTGCTGTACCATTTCCATAGTGAAGCTCCACCTCTTATCAATATCTTCCTGAGATCTTACTGGAGCTTGATTTCACCCCTTACTGTATTGCATCCTGAGATACAATGGTCGATATTGAAATGATTAGTGAGAATGTTTGCTGCCTCACTCTGCTCACTCTCTTTGTGAGCTCACTGTAACATATTACTGGCTGCAAGAAAGGGCGCACAAGTCATTCTGTGTGTGATCGCCTTTCATTCGTATTCCCGAGGTGGTGCAGATCTATCACTCCTCCACAATATTCTTTGGAAAGTGCGATCTTCATCTACTACCAGAACTTGTCAATGCATATTCTCCATGTCTACTGTGAAGGCAATGCGATGTATGTGAAAGCATAATGTTATGGATTACAAATAATGTTGAATGGTTGGTCATATCATTGGAAGACTGTTTAGTGACAAATTTGTGTTTGATTTGGCAAGAAAATCAAATGCTGCTCTCTTTTAGTAGTTAAACTGAAGTGGTGTGTACTATGAAATGGCTTCTGTCATGACTAGTACTGCCGTGTCGTAAACCTTCATACTTCCTCATAAACTCTGTGTAGCTTTCCGCAAGCTTTGATTGTCTTGTTAGTTTCTGCTCAGTCTGAGAGAAGCATTTTGCTGCATTGTGGAAAGAATTGCATAACAAACTTTGCTCTTCCTGAAATGGAAGATGAACTATGAACCTATCTGTTGAATCTTTAGTTGTGTGTTCCATGAAGTGCAAGTCACATTGCTGCTCATCTTCCATCATTAAGACATTGATACCACACAACTAGTGTTTGGACAGCTTTAAGGAAAAGAAGTGGAATGTGGACTCACATATTTTTTCATTTGTTGTTGTATGTAATACAATTTAATGCTTAACAACATTCATATTATTACAATTTAAAAGCGTATTAAAACAGTCATGAGCCACGCAGTAAAAACATTAGCAGGCTTAATTAATTAGAATCCATATTTTGGCAATTGTACCATTATGAAAAGGGCATGATATTGGAAGTACACAGTTCACAAAACAAGGAAAGGTCACATGAATTGGGCAGGTTCAACAAACAATTTTATCAATCAAATTAATTACAGGGACTGACATTAGATGCATTAACAATTTGCAAGCTTAAGTTACTGTTGCACAGTTGAACAACATTCATCCAAATACATACTCGAGCGACCTTTTCCCCTGCATAATCCATCTCCTGCATCACACTCCTTCTCCATGTTCCACTAGCTGGAACATCTCCAAAGCTGACTGGGGGCTTTTCACCTCCCTGGTGACCTTCCATGACCAAAATTATCCAGCTGTAATAGTCAGGTTGCATACTTCATGGACGTTATTCTCACTCCTGCTGAATATTCCAGCCCTCATACTTCCTCTTCTCCATGTCGAGTCCCAGTCCCTTGGTGGACTACCGCATGCAGCGACGCTATTCGTGCTCAGTGACGTACTTTACGCACCTTCCAGCGCCATCTTAAGTTGGCAAACTGTATCAGTTATAAACGACTCTGTGCACAATGTTGTTGTGTTATCAGCTTGCTGGGTGGCTTTCACCAGCTCATCCAACAGTTTTACCCCTTCTTCAGTAGTCTGGTTTGGCCTGCGCCAGCTATCTGGCACCAAGGTCCACTCTCCGATTTTTGGCGTGACTGTGGCGAATGAAGTCCTTGTGGATGCTGAGGATATCTCAAATGCCTTCAGCCGCTTTTTCGCAGAGGTTATGAGCTCTGCCCATTTCCACCCTGCCTTCCGCCCCTTAAAAATAAGCAGAGGAGGCACGGCCACCTTCTTTCCAGTCTTTGAATCGTGAAAGTTACAATGCCACCTTCACCATGCGGGAACTCGAAAGTGCACTCGTCCGTACCCGATCCAATACTCCAGGGCCCAATGGTATCCGTATTCAGATGCTGAAGAACCTTTCTTGCTCAGGTAAAGGCTGTCTTCTTCGCTCCTGTAATCGCATCTGGACTGAAGGTCATGTTCCCACGCACTGGCGTGAAGCAATTGTTTTTCCCATTCCCAAACCAGGAAAGGACAATCACCTTCCTTCCAGTTATCATCCCATCTCCCTTACCAGCTGCGTCTGCAAGTTGATGGAGCACATGGTGAATTCTCAATTGGTTTAGCTCCTTGAATCTTGATACTTTCTTGCCACAGTCCATTGTGACTTTCGTAGGCACCGCTCTGCCGTTGACCACCTAGTTACCTTGTCGACCTTCATTATGAACAACTTTTTGGAGAAGGCTTATGACACCTGTTGGAGGGCGGGAATTCTCCACACCATGTACACTTTAGGCCTTCGCAGTTGCCTCTCTCTTTATTAATGCATTTTTAATGGATCATATGGTCAGGATACGTGTGGGTTCTGTTTTGTCACATGCCTTTCGCCAGTAGAATGGGATGCCCCAGGGCTCCATTTTGAGCGTGGCCCTTTTTGCCATAGCTATCAATTCAATAATGGATTGCCTTCCAGCTGAGGTTTCAGGCTCCCTTTTCGTGGATGACTTTACAATCTACTGCAACGCTCAGAGAACATGTCTCCTGGAGCGCTGTCTTCGGCATTGTCTAAACCGTCTATATTCCTGGAGTGCCGCAAACGGTTTCCATTTTTCTGGTGAGAAAATGGTCTGTATGAACTTCTGGAGTTCCAAACAGTTTCTTCCACCAGCATTAGATCTCAGTCCCATTGCTCTCCCATTCGTGGAGAGAAACAAATTTTTAGGTCTTACATTTGAAAGGAAACTTTGCTGGTCTCCACATGGGCCTTATTTGGCTGCTCGTTGTATCCATTCCCTAAATGTGCTCCGTGTTCTCAGTGGTACATCATGGGGAGCAGGTCGAATGGTCCTGCTTCACTTATATCAGTCCATTGTCGGATCAAAGCTAGATTATGTGAGCATTGTCTACTCTTCTGCCCGGCCGTCCATCTTACACCGTCTAAACTCTATCCACCATTGGGGGTTACGTCTGGCGACTGGAGCATTCTACACCAGCCCTGTTGAGAGTCTGAATGCCGAAGCTGCAGCTTTACCACTAAACTACCAGCACGATATGTTGCGTTGTCGGTACACCTGCCGACTTACGTCAATGCCCAACCACCCATCATATTTCTGCTGCTTTGACGACTCTTTTGATTGCCAATATGGGCTGTATGTCTCTGCCCTGTTACCTCCAGGAGTTCACTTTCGTCACCTGCTTCAGCAACTTGATTTTACCCTCCCTACTACTTCTCGAGTGGGTGAAAGCCCGATGCCACCTTCGCTCCAGGCTCAGGTTCGTGTTCATTTTGAACTCGGGTCGCTCCCAAAGGAGAACATCACGGATTCGATATACCACTTGAGGTTTTTTGAACTTTGTTCGAGGTCCACTAATAACGGCTTTATTTACACAGATGGCTCCAAGACTAATGCTGGCGTCGGATGTGCCTTTGTCATTGGGGATGATACCTTTCAGTATCTGCTTCTTGACCAGTGTTCAAGCCTTACAGCTGAGCTTTCTGCTCTCTATCAGGCTGTTCAGTATATCTTACGCCATTGTCATTCTGCCTATGCCATCTGCTCTGATTCTTTGAGCGCCATTCAGAGTCTCTGGGACTCATATTCGGACCACCCTCTCATGCAATGAATTCAATGGTCCCCGCAGTCGCTAGCTGATACTGGCACCCATGTCCTTTCTGTTGTGGATTCCTGGTCACGTTGTGGTGCCTGGGAATGAAGCTGCTGATACTGCGGTCAAGCTCATATCCTTAGTTTCATTGCATTGACAGACATCTCCAAACAGATCTGCGTCTTTGCAAGTACTCTCTGCTACTGCTGCCTTGAATTTTTCTACGGTATTATTGCACTAACGTTTGTGACTGGGCGCTAATGACCTTCGTAGGTGAGTGCCCTAAACACTCAAAAAAAAAAAAAAAATGGACATGGCAATCCACCTGGTTTTCTTTATTGTTTGCAATTGTGTTCTTTCTGCCTGTACATTCATCCTGTTTGGTTTTAGGTCCCCACTTGAGTTTTGACCTCAACTTCAAAATTTCCTCTTTTTAGTGTGAGCCATTTGGGGAATGACTCCCTCCCTGGCGTCTGCAGTGAGGATTCCGTCTCCCTTCCCCCGGGTAGCCACCTTCTGCCCAGCTAGGTCACCGGCACACATAGCCAGTCTGTGTGATGGGGGTGTTATGTACCCATCGGGCTGAGTCCCCTGACAACACACGAAGCACTCTCCTGATTCCTGAGTTGTTCACTCCCCATGTACGCCAAGGAGTGGTTGCTTGTGCTCTTGGAGCATCACAACTCCTGCCAATGGCCGCTGTGCTAGACAGACCTCGGTTTGGCTATGTAGCACCCTTGGGGAGAGCCGCTAGTCACACTGGCTGGTATTGGGGCAGATGCTTGACGCATGAAACATGTTGTTGTTGTTGTTGTTGTTGTTGTGGTCTTCAGTCCTGAGACTGGTTTGATGCAGCTCTCCATGCTACTCTATCCTGTGCAAGCTTCTTCATCTCCCAGTACCTACTGCAACCTACATCCTTCTGAATCTGCTTAGTGTATTCATCTCTTGGTCTCCCTCTACGATTTTTACCCTCCACGCTGCCCTCCAAAGCTAAATTTGTGATCCCTTGATGCCTCAAAACATGTCCTACCAACCGATCCCTTCTTCTAGTCAAGTTGTGCCACAAACTTCTGTTCTCCCCAATCCTATTCAATACCTCCTCATTAGTTACGTGATCTACCCACCTTATCTTCAGCATTCGTCTGTAGCACCGCATTTTGAAAGCTTCTATTCTCTTCTTGTCCAAACTAGTTATCGTCCATGTTTCACTTCCATACATGGCTACACTCCATACAAATACTTTCAGAAACGACTTCCTGACACTTAAATCTATACTCGATGTTAACAAATTCCTCTTCTTCAGAAACGATTTCCTTGCCATTGCCAGTCTACATTTTATATCCTCTCTACTTTGACCATCATCAGTTATTTTACTCCCTAAATAGCAAAACTCCTTTACTACTTTAAGTGTCTCATTTCCTAATCTAATTCCCTCAGCATCACCCGACTTAATTTGACTACATTCTATTATCCTCGTTTTGCTTTTGTTGATGTTCATCTTACATCCTCCTTTCAAGACACTGTCCATTCCGTTCAACTGCTCTTCTAAGTCCTTTGCTGTCTCTGACAGAATTACAATGTCATCGGCAAACCTCAAAGTTTTTACTTCTTCTCCATGAATTTTAATACCTACTCCGAATCTTTCTTTTGTTTCCTTTACTGCTTGCTCAATATACAGATTGAATAACATCGGGGAGAGGCTACAACCCTGTCTCACTCCCTTCCCAACCACTGCTTCCCTTTCATGCCCCTCGACTCTTATAACTACCATCTGGTTTCTGTACAAATTGTAAACAGCCTTTCGCTCCCTGTATTTTACCCCTACCACCTTCAGAATTTGAAAGAGAGTATTCCAGTTAACGTTGTCAAAAGCTTTCTCTAAGTCTACAAATGCTAGAAACGTAGGTTTGCCTTTTCTTTATCTTTCTTCTAAGATAAGTCGTAAGGTTAGTATTGCCTCACGTGTTCCAACATTTCTACGGAATCCAAACTGATCCTCCCCGAGGTCCACTTCTACCAGTTTTCCATTCGTCTGTAAAGAATTTGCGTTAGTATTTTGCAGCTGTGACTTATTAAACTGATAGTTCGGTAATTTTCACATCTGTCAACACCTGCTTTCTTTGGGATTGGAATTATTATATTCTTCTTGAAGTCTGTGGGTATTTCGCCTGTCTCATACATCTTGCTCACCAGATGGTAGAGTTTTGTCATGACTGGCTCTCCCAAGGCCATCAGTAGTTCCAATGGAATGTTGTCTACTCCCAGGGCCTTGTTTCGACTCGGGTCTTTCAGTGCTCTGTCAAACTCTTCACGCAGTATCTTATCTCCCATTTCATCTTCATCTACATCCTCTTCCATTTCCATAATATTGTCCTCAAGTACATCGCCCTTGTATAAACCCTCTATATACTCCTTCCACCTTTCTGCCTTCCCTTCTTTGCTTAGAACTGGGTTGCCATCTGAGCTCTTGATATTCATACAAGTGGTTCTCTTCTCTCCAAAGGTCTCTTTAATTTTCCTGTAGGCAGTATCTATCTTACCCCTAGTGAGACAAGCCTCTACATCCTTACATTTGTACTCTAGCCATCCCTGCTTAGCCATTTTGCACTTCCTGTTGATCTCATATTTGAGACGTTTGTATTCCTTTTTGCTTGCTTCATTTACTGCATTTTTATATTTTCTCCTTTCATCAATTAAATTCAATATTTCTTCTGTTACGCAAGGATTTCTATTAGCCCTCGTCTTTTTACCTACTTGATCCTCTGCTGCCTTCACTACTTCATCCCTCAGAGCTATCCATTCTTCTTCTACTGTATTTCTTTCCCCCATTCCTGTCAATGGTTCCCTTATGCTCTCCCTGAAACTCTGTACAACCTCTGGTTCTTCCAGTTTATCCAGGTCCCATCTCCTTAAATTCCCACCTTTTTGCAGTTTCTTCAGTTTCAATCTGCAGTTCATAACCACCAGATTGTGGTCAGAATCCACATCTGCCCCTGGAAATGTCTTACAATTTAAAACTTGGTTCCTAAGTCTCTGGCTTGCCATTATGTAATCTATCTGATACCTTTTAGTATCTCCAGGATTCTTCCAGGTATACAACCTTCTTTCATGATTCTTGAACCAAGTGTTAGCTATGATTAAGTTATGCTCTGTGCAAAATTCTACAAAGCGGCTTCCTCTTTCATTTCTTCCCCCCAATCCATATTCACCTACTATGTTTCCTTCTCTCCCTTTTCCTACTGACGAATTCCAGTCACCCATGACTATTAAATTTTCATCTCCCTTCACTACCTGAATAATTTCTTTTATCTCGTCATACATTTCATCAATTTCTTCATCATCTGCAAAGCTAGTTGGCATATAAACTTGTACTACTGTAGTAGGCATGGGCTTTGTGTCTATCTTGGCCACAATAATGCGTTCACTATGCTGTTTGTAGTAACTAACCCGCACTCCTATTTTTTTATTCATTATTACACCTACTCCTGCATTACCCCTAATTGATTTTGAATTTATAACCCTGTAATCACCTGACCAAAAGTCTTGTTCCTCCTGCAACCGAACTTCACTAATTCCCACTACATCTAACTTTAACCTATCCATTTCCCTTTTTAAATTTTCTAACCTACCTGCCCGATTAAGGAATCTGACATTCCATGCTCCGATCCGTAGAATGCCAGTTTTCTTTCTCCTGATAACGACATCCTCCTGAGTAGTCCCCGCCCAGAGATCTGAATGGGGGACTATTTTACCTCCGGAATATTTTACCCGAGAGGACGCCATCATCATTTAATCATACAGTAAAGCTGCATGTCCTCGGGAAAAATTACGGCTGTAGTTTCCCCTTGCTTTCAGCCGTTCGCAGTACCAGCACAGCAAGGCCGTTTTGGTTAATGTTACAAGGCCAGCTCAGTCAATCATCCAGACTGTTGCCCCTGCAACTACTGAAAAGGCTGCTGCCCCTCTTCAGGAGCCACATGTTTGTCTGGCCTCTGAACAGATACCCCTCCATTGTGGTTGCACCTACGGTACGGCCATCTGTATCGCTGAGGCACGCAAGCCTCCCCAGCAACGGCAAGGTCCATGGTTCATGGGGGGGCATGAAACATATGGAGCTGCAAAAATCTGGCCGATCTCAAACGGGTGCTTCTTCGAAAGGTGAACAATCATTGAATGCTGCCTCATGTTACCCAGCCACCTCTCCTTTCCTCGCTACACCATGGGAGGAGGGCCAGGCTAGCCATCTTTGGATGAAACACTTACCCCATTACCTCATCTGTATGAGTAGATATGGGAACACATTCACTGCCACAATGCTATTGTTTTTTGTGGAAAATATTCAGGACAAAATTATTGATCAAAGCATTTTCTGCATCCCAATTGGCAGCTCTTTGCACCTGTGATCATATTGACAATGTGCCAGTGTATTACCCCTCACCAATCTCTGAATATGGTGCGGAGAGTGATTTTTCATTGAGATCTCGCCCTGCAAACTGATGATGAACTGTGGGCTAATCTGGAGAAGTGTGCGTTAATTTTGTTTGGCATGTGCATATGGGCCACAAACACAACTGCTCTGATAGTGGTGCCTTCATTCTAGCTTTTGAGGGGAATACTCTCACAGAGAAGGTCAAGGTTATGTGCTACAATGGTGACGTGAAGCCATATGCCTATCCACCTGTGTGGTGCTTTCGGTGGCTGTGTTTTGGGCATATGTCATCCCGTTGCATGGCAGACACTCTGTTTGCTGACTGTGGACACCCAGTCCATGAGGGAAGCCCCTGTGTTCTGACACCTGTGTGTGACAAATGTACTGAAAGTGGCTCCCCTCACTAGCCAGATTTGCCAGGCATACAAGAGAGAAAGAAAATCCAAGAATACAAGTCTCCAGATCACCTGTCTTATGCTGAGGTTCACCAAAAGAATGTGACACTCCATCTAGTGTCACAATCTTCAGCTTTCCTCTCTGTTACTTCATTTCCTCCACCTACCTCTTCCTTGCCCAGCCCCATTCCCCTATACCCTCTCCCTCCTTTTTCCCTGCTGTTGCCACAACTTCCTCTCTGGATCTGCTCCCTCTCACCAGCCGAAGTAGTACGCCCATTTTTGGCACCTGTCAATGATCGGGCTCTCTCCCAAGACCCCTCTGCCCAGCATCTCTCAGGCTGTAAGACTCCTACAATCAGTCAGTTAGTCTGTGCATCCCAAGGTTACCTGCTCTCTTTCAGTTCTGGATCTTGCAGAAACCTGTACTCCCTCTGTGCTCTACCCTCCTCTGCCTCTGAAATAGGAGGAGGAGGAGGAGGAGGAGGAGGAGGAGGAGAAAATGAACAAGAAGAAAGATAAATCATAAGACAAGGTTCCAAAAGGTTTTGTGTGTGCGTGTGTGCGTGTGTGCGTGTGTGCGTGTGTGTAAGTAATCTGGATTCTGGCCACACAATCATCCACTGGAATTTTCATGGATACTATCATCACTTACCAGAAATGCAACCTTTTGCCGGAAATGCACTGGCCACAGGGAAGCATCTGGTGGGATCTGCACTTTGGTTCACTTCAACGTCGTAGTGACTGGATCCACTATGTACCAACTTGGAAGCAATAGTGGTTAGAGTGCAAACGTCTCTGGCAATCACCATTTGCAGTGTCCACCTCCCTCCAGTTAGGATAAATCCTTACTTTGCACTGTCTACCTTAATCCAACAATTCCCACAGCTGTTTCTCCTCCTTGGGGACTTATATGTCCACCATCCACTGTTGGAGAGTGACACTTCAATGGGTGGGGGTCTCCTATTTGACTAATTTATTAGGGACCTGAATTTGTGTCTCATCAATGAGGGGTCCCCTACCCTCTCGAATGCTCTTAATGGCACCTTTACCACCATCGATCTCACGATCTCCTCTCTTGCCTTCGTGGCTTCCCTCCATTTGCCAGCCCGTAATGACGTTCGTGACAGTGACCACTTTCCAGTGATTCTATCGGTCCCCTGCCACCGCCTGGCAGACAGGACCCCAAGTCGAGTATTCCACAGGGCCAGTTGCCCTCTGAATATGTCTGCTGCGCACTTCTACACCTCCCTGTCGAATTGCATTTGTGCAGTCTTGCAAGGCACCTCTGCCACTATTCTTCACGCTGCTGTCACTGCTGTCCCCCCTACCAACACGTCCCCTCATCATTGATCGGTACTTTGGAGTGCCAGGGATGTTACAGTCACTGTCCACACCCGCTGACAGGCACTGCATCATTTTAAACGACACCTTTCACAGACGAACCTCTTCAGTTTTAAGTGCATTCGTGCTAAGGCTCACTACCTTATTGAGCAGCATAAAAAAGAATGCTGGGAGCACTGTGTGTGCTCTCTGCGGACGTATGCCTCTTAATTGCAGGTTCGGTCCAAGCTCCGTAGTGCTCTGGGCTACAAGTAACAGTCAGTTGTCCAGGACATTAACCTTAAAGGTGGTCTGTGCACTGATCCATTGGACCTCGCAGAAGAACACTTTGTGATTTCATTGACATCATCTTTCTATCCTGCTACCTTTCTCAGACACTAATGCAGTGTTGACCAGACCCCCCACCCTTTGTATGATCACACTGAGTGATATAGTGAACACTTCACTGAATGGGAATTCTTGCAGGCTCTTACCTCTTCACAGGACATCGCAGCTGGCCCAGATTATGTCCACAACCAGATGGTCTAGGATCTTCAACTGCATTAGGTTCACAACTGCTTTTCCGTCACAATGACGAGACAGTATAGTTATCCCTGTCCTTAAGGCCAGGAAGAACCCTACGGCTCTCGACACCTACCACCAATTAATCTGACAAATGTACTACGTAAACTGCATGAGAAGATGGTTAGCTTCAGATTATGTTGGGTACTCAAATCTCTGGGCCTTTTGTCCTAGTAACACTGTGGCTTCCAAGTGAGATGATCTCCAACTGACCATTTACTTGGATTGGAAAAAACCATCTAACATGCTTTTACTCACTGTCAGCACCTTGTCATGGTCTTCTTTTCTCCTACATAAGGCACACAACATGGCTTGGTCCCATCACACTTTAGTTACCAACCATGACTGGGGCTTCCATGTTCCACTTCAGATTCTTATCCGTGAGTTTTTCTCTCAGCAGCTCTTTCGGGCTCAAGTTGGCACTGCCCTCAGCACCCCTGGAATTCAGGAGAATGGTATCCCACAGGGTTCTGTGGTAAGTGTCACACTCTTCCTCCTTACTGTCTATGGGCTTGTGACCTCTGTTGGACCTCTGGTTATTCTGGTGTTGTACGTCGATGATTTTTGCATCTGATGCAGCTCCCACTAAGTAGATCTGCTGAGCGCCGGCTCCAAAAATCATCCCATGGGCCTCTGTTGGGCTAACTCCTATGGCTTCCAGTTTTCTCCCTCCATAATGTGGGTTATGCACTTTTATCGTTGACTCACAGTACACCCCATTTCAGAATTTTATTTAGGTGACCAGCTTCTTGATGTTGAAGCACAGTCCTGTTTCTTGGGCGTTATTTTTGGTAACCAGCTGACATGGCTGCCCTACATTTGCCGCCAAAATACTGTATGTATATGGAAACTTCATGCTCTCCACGTCCTGGCCCTTGCATTTTGGGGTGCAGACTGTGTCACACTTCTCTCCATGTTTACTGTGACCTGGTCTTCTCCAGACTACATTGTGGTGGTCAGGTTTAAAGCTCAGCCATGCCATCCACTTTGAATCTGCTTGACCCTCTTCACCATTGTGGGGTTCATCTGGCTATTGGTGCCTTTCTCACTAGTCCCGTTGATAGTCTCCTCATAGAGGTGGGGATTCCCCCTCTACACATATGACTGGGCAAACGACTACTTTCTTAATCAGTCATCATTCACCAATTCCCTGACCATCCGATGTACCCTGCACTCTTCGCCAATGACGACTGTCTCCCTCGTGACACGGTGTTGCGTGGGATTGCCGGTTGGCATGCGTATCACTTCCTTATGTTGGGATCCCCATCTCCACTCACTGTAATGCACCTCACATCATTCCTCACATACCCCTCCGACCCATGGATGGTAACAAGACCATGATCACTCCCCCATGGGAAGACCACCCCACTTTTTTGCTTTTTTTTCCCCAAGTTTTCACATTTGATCTAAACTTACATGCCTTTTACTGTGTGTGTTTACTCTTCATTATTTTATTATTTGACTCCCCTGACTAGGTCCATCCACTTTCATTGGGCCCTGTTTCTTGTGTGTCTAACTTAGGAATCGTGGGACTGATGACCTCCCCGTTTGGTCCCATAACCCCTCTCAATCAATCAATCAGTCAAGTGAGATCCATCATCTAATGAAATTGGCTTCATCCCCATGCTGCTCCATTGAAGCTCACTGCATTTTCACCCACAGGTGGTTGCTCCTGCATGTTATTTCATCGAATCCATCACAGTTCAGCCCAGATGAACCAAAGTGTTAGTGTCCACAGACAGCAATTTAAATTGTCAATTTATACGAGGACCAGGAATTTAAAGGACTGTATAATTGTTCAGATCCAGTCAGATGGCAATGAATGGCAGTGTGTGTTTGGAAGCACTTACAATTGACAGTTAACACACACACAAATGAAAATACACATATTCACCCTTCAGTGTAAAAGGCGTGTGGGCTGACAGATGCTTGTGTAATCTACAAGCTAAGCTGTGACCACAGTGCCACGTTCTGTTGCATGTGACAACCAACAAGCTGTATGTTCGCATGAAAGGAAACAGACAAATTGTGGCCAAGAGATAACTGGACCACCCTGCAGCACTGCACAGCCTTCTATTTCGCAAGTACATGCACAGTCTTTTTTCTGCTCTTCTAATTCTCACATTTTCCTCACCCTTCCCCCCCCCCCCCCCCTCCTCCTCACCACTTCCTGGTCCAGCATTCTGACTGCACATAATTCCCCTGCCTGTCCGTACCACATCACTGTATGCACCCACAACCATCACTTCACTCACCCACATCTAACGTTCTATCACTTTCCCATCCTGTACCAGCTTCATCTCTCTCTTCACCACCCAGACTGCTTCACCCATCATGTGCAGTTGCTCACAGTCCACCTCGGAGGTCAGAGACAATGGTCATTCACAGGTGAGCTGTTTGTCTGAAGTTCACATGTTTGGTAGTTTTTTTTGTTGTGCCTGTGTACGACTTACCTCCACTCTGTGGAAAGTAGCAGTTTACTGATTTCATATTATTATTATTATCATTATTATGTCCTGGATTACTTCATTGTTTAAATATTTACATATGAATGTACTGACGTGTCTTGCTGTTTACAATAATTGTTCATCTGTTTGCATTATGATACGGTAGTAAATGGAGATTCTGTAAAAATATATTTTGGGAAAATGTTGTTTGACTACTGTATCCAATGAAATGTGTAACTTCATCATTCTTAAATTTTTCAGCCAGTGTCTTGTTACATGAACAGAAATGAAATGCCTCCTCTTCCTCTTCAATTTCTTCTCACAAATTTTTATCTACTTCTCTTCCTCCATTTGGCTCTCAGTTTGCTCCATTGTTATTGTGGCCGTGTTTATGAATTTTGATACTGCTTCTTTCACTATGTTTAGTTGTTGTTTCAATGTAGAAAATAAATTGTAGAGAGATGGCTGTTACAATACTACTAAGAGCTGTCTCCTTTGTATGGGACAAAAATGTGTGCGTAATGTTGTTGAAAATCAATGGTTCACATCTGGATAACCTGTCTTATGCTTAGGGTCACAAAAAGTGAGTCACTCCATCCAGTGTCACTATTTTAGTTTCCATTGATTACAACTTGATTACTGTAAATAATTTATTATTATGAATGAATGTGGCATAAAGAAATTTATTTTCCAGTTTCAAATTAAACCCACTGCTCAATTCTGAAAGTATGAGTGAGACGTGGAAGGTCACAGCTTTTATTGAATCTCTTGCTAGCATGTGCTTGAGGCACTAGTAATGTATTTAAGCTGCGATTTTTTGCGCCCTTCCCCCCCCCCCCCCCCCAGCCCCCTCCCCACCCCCCCCCCCGCCCACCTAGAGTGCTACAATTTACCAGCTTCAAAGAATGTGAGTTCTTTAGATATCCAAAGTAATTTGTAAGAAATCTGTCATTATGTATGCCTCAAAAACTCATTTCTTTGTTACTAGAACACAGTTATTGAATATGCAAAATTATTAGTTGTATGAAGCTAGTGAGTAACTGAATGGGGAAAAGTCAGTCTAGTAAAACCTTAGCGACACTTGCTTCATACATTTGCTGTAATATGAGGACGTTAGATTATTGCTCATGTACAAACTGAAAATGCAACAGTAGTTGAACATGTACATGCTGTAGTTAAAAGTATTTCTCCCATGATTCTGTTCAGAGGAAAGATGTATAAAGACGAAAATCATATCAATTTACCTGATGACACTTGTTTTCAAGTAACAGATAAGACTCAGTGATAGCCGTTATCCTCACAAAACCTACCTCATTGTTAATGGAGGTAAATGACATCTTTGATGCCTCTTATTCTCTCTGCTGCTCAAGGAAACTACAGATTCTAAATTGCTTCTAAAGGAATTAAAAATGTGAATGTTTGCTACTTGACAAGGGTATTTTCAAACAATTTGAATATTCTGGGACATTTCTGACTTAAGTACTGGACAATTGGAAGAGTTAAAACAGTCACAGGTGTGATTTTTGGAAGTGCCTGGCTGAAAGAAATGACACCAGCTGAGCTGACTCTTTCAAAGAAACAGGAATTTTTCCTTCAAAACCTCAAGCAATTCCCAAATCTAGATTTACACCTTCAGGATTTACAGTGCATCCAATTGCCACAAATTTCACCCATGATCCCTCTATCTTATCATCTGATTGAGGACAAAAGTGATTTTGAATTTTTTGTTAGCAAAAAAAGGAATACCAACAAAATGTTATGGTTCACAACAAAGACAAAATATTTCCCAAGCACAGGAACAAAACTTCGCAGCCTAATGAGGTTACCTGCTTGGATAATTTTCATATGTTTTGCTTGTTTGATTATTTCTGTCTGTAAATGCTTACTGAATTTTGTATTAGATTCGGTAAGGGCAACTTCATGAACAACTCTTTGTAATTTACACCAGAAAAACTATGAAGTTCATAAATTACATTTCTTCCCAGTCTCATGATGTCATCCTCCTGTGGAATTGCGGCGGTTTTTTCCATCTCCTGGCTGAGGTACAGCAACTGTTAAGCTTTCACCTGCTATCTGTATTGCCCTCCAAGAACTCTGGTTCTCAGAAATGCGGATCCCAGGCCGTCTCGGCTATAAGGGATATTACAGGAACCGTAGCGACTGTAATCGAGGGACAGGTGGAGTTTGCGTTTGTGTCCTAAATTCGGTGTGTATTGAACATGTGCTTCAAATAGCTCTTGAAGCTGTGACTGTCAGAATAAGGACGGTGCAGGAAATAACTTTCTGCAGTGTATATCTTACTCCAGATGGTGCAGTACCCCCGAATGTATTAGCTGGAATGCTTGGTCAACTCCCTAAACCTTTCCTACTTCTGGAGGATTTTAATGCTGATAACCCCTTGTGGAGTGTTACCATGCCTACTGGCCATGGCAGAGATGTTGAAACTTTTCTGCCACAATTCGACCTCTGCCTCTTAAATACTGGGGCCGCAACACATTTCAGTGTGGCTCATTGTAGTTACTCACCCACTCATTTATCAATTTGCAGCCCAGGACTTCTCCCATCTATCCACTGTGTAGTAGCGACCACTTCCCCATCTTCCTGTCACTGCCCCAGCATCAGGCACATGGATGCGTGCCCAGATGGGCTTTGAGCAGAGCGGACTGGGGAACTTCAACCTCTGCTTTCATCGCTGTATCTCCCCTACACCATAACATGGAATTGATGGTTAAGCAGGTGACTAGCACAAATGTTTCTGCAACAGAAAGTGTGGTCCCTCACTCTTTAGGGTGCCTGAGGCATAAGGCAGTCCCTTGGAGGTCGACAGAAGTCGCTGAAACAATTAAGAAGCATCAGTGATCTCTACAGCTGCGGAAGTGGCACACTGCCCTGGAGCACCTCACAGCATTTAAATGGCTTTGTGCACATGTTTGCTACCTTATCAAACAATGGAAGAAGGAGTGTTGGGAGAGATATGTCTCCACCATTGTGAGTCACACGGCACCTTCACAAATAGGGGCAGAGATCAAACCTCTTTTCGGGTAACAGGCCCCAGCAGCTGTCCCCGATGTTCCTATAAATTACTAGTTATGTACTGATGCAAGCGTGGTTCGCAGGTTCTGTGCTGAGCAACTATCATTCCAGCTTTTCACACATGCAAACATCAGCTGGAGGGGAACTTCCTCTCATTCACTACAGGCTGTAGTGAATCCTGTAACGCCCAATTTACAGAGTGTGAGCTCCTCAGTGAGTGCCCTTGCGCATTGTCTCAACAGAGCTTCTGGGCCTGATCGCATCCACAGCCAGATGATTAAACATCTCTCATCTGACTAAAAGCTTGTCATCTTCAATGGCCCTGGTGCAATGGCATCTTTCCATTGCATTGGCGGGAGAGCACCATTATTTCGGTCCTCATAGCCAGTAAAAACCCTCTTGATGTGGATAGCTATCGGCCCATCGGCCTCACCAACGTTGTTTGTGAGCTGCTGGAATTTATGGTTTGTCGGCAGTTGGGTTGGGTCCTGGTTGTTTCCTGGAGTCACGTGGCTTGCTGGCTCCATGTCAGGGTGGCTTCTGCCAGTGTCGCTCTAGCACGGATAATCTTGTTTTCATTGAGTCTGCCATCCGAACAGCCTTTTCCAGACAGCAACACTTGATTACTGTCCTTATTGACTTCTGTAAAGCATACGACATGACTTGGCAATGTCATATCCTTGCCATGTCTGAGTGCGGTCTCCGGGGATCACTCCCGATTTTTATCCCAAACTTCCTATCGTTCCGTACTTTTGATGTCCAAGTTGGTGACTCCCATAGATCCATCCATATCCAGGAGAATGGAGTCCTGCAGGGCTCTGTATTGAGCGACTCTCTAGTTTTAGTGTCATTAATGGACTAGCAGCGGCTGTCAGCCCTCCATCTCACATTCTCGGTATGCGGATGACTTCTGCATTTCATATTGCTGCTCCACTAATGTTATTGCTGAGTGGCGCCTCCAGTGAACCACATAATGCACAGCCATGCGCTCTTGCTAATTGCTTCCAGTTTTCAGCAGCATAGTCATATGTCATGCACTTCTGTCGGTGTCATACCATACATCCAGAACCTGCACTTTACCTTAATGATGATCCACTCACTGTAGTGGAGACATATCAATTCCTTGGACTGGTTATTGACGCTCGATTGACTTGGCTCCCTCATCTTCATCAGCTTAAGCAGAAGTGCTGGCATCACCTCAATGCCCTCCATTGCCTGAGCAACACACATTGGGGTACAGATCGCTGTACACGGCTGCAGCTCTGCAGAGTCCTTGTCCAATCCTGAATTCATAATAGGAGAGTGGTTTATGGTTCGACAGTGCCTTCAGCATTGCACTTACGTGACCTTGTGCACCACTGTAGGGTTTGAATAGCGACGGGATCCCTTAGGACGACTCGGTGACTAGTGCACTGGTGGAGGCTGGTTTCCATCCACTGCAGATCACACGTGCAACTGCTCACCAGTTATGCAGAACACATTAATAATTCCCCTGAGCATCCAAATTACCGTCTCCTATTGCAGTCCATCTCCCGCATCAGTATCCCAGATCAGGGTTTATGATAGCAGTTCGCATACGGTTTCTTCTCTTTGAACTGGAGTCCTTCCCTTTACCACCTCTACTTGCGGACTGTTCATGTATGCCTCCTTGGTGTATGTCTTGGCCGCAGCTTCGTGTGGACCTTTTGCGTGACCCTAAGTGTTCCATTAACCCCACCACTCTCTGCTGTCACTTCCTCTCGATTCTTGTCGTGTTTCGTGGCTGTGAAGTGGTTTTCACTGACGGCGCAGTGGCTGATGGACACGTATGCATTGCATCTGATGATGTAAGACATATTGAGCAGCACTCCTTGCCAGTTGGCTGCAGTGTTTTCACTGCAGGGCTGGTGGCCACATCTCATGCTCTTGAGTACATCCACTCATGCCCTGGCGAGTCAGTTCTCCTGTGTACTGACTCATTGAGCAGTCTACAGGCTATCGTCCAGTGCTACCCTCACCACCCTGTGGTAACATCCATTCAGCAGTCCATCTATGCCTTGGAACAGACCCGCTGTTCGATAGTGTTTGTGTAGACTGCAGTACATGTTGGAATCCTGGGCAACGAACTTGCTGACATGCTGGCAGGCAATGTAGAAACTTCTTCTGGAGATAGGCTTCTCCAAAGCTGAAATACGTTATGCCTTACATCACAGGGTTTTCCGGCATTTTGAGACGGAATGGCATAACAGCATGTACAACAAACTGCATGTCATTAAGGAGACTATAAATGTGTGGAAGTGTTCCATGCAAGCCTCTTGCAGGGAATCGGCTGTCTTCTGCCGGCTCAGCACTGGCCATATGTGGCTAACACATGGTCACCTACACCGTCTCGAGAACCCACCTCAGTGTTGCTGTTGCTCCCAAATGACAGTTGCCCACCTCTTGCTGTACTGCCCACTTTTAGCCCCTCTGTGACAGACTTTTAACTTTTCCAGTACCCTGCCTTTGTTGTTGGGCGAGAATGCCTCCACTGCTGTTTTTGTTTACGTTATATTCGTGAGTGTGTGTTTCATAATTCAGTGTAGGTTTTAGTGCATGTATTTTGTTGGTCTGTGTCCTCCACCCTAGTGCTTTTAGGGTGGAGGTTTTAATGTATTACAGAGTGGCTGGCTTTCCCTTTTTATTCTTGTGGTTGGTCAGCCACTGTAATCTGCTTTCATGTTTTACTGTCTTTTGTTTCTAGCGTATTTCTGTTTCTTTTCTGTACCCTTTTTTTTCTCTTAGTATTCGTTGCCACCTCTTCACTGTTTTGGCTTTTTCTTTCTTTCTGTTTTGTGTTATATGTTTCATCCATTTTATCCTCACACTTGGGGCATTATTTTATTAGGACCAAGTGACCGATGACCTTGTAGTTTGGTTCCTTCTCCTGCTTCTAAACCAACCAACCAATCCTTTTTTCCACGAACAATATGAGACTGGAATAGAAGGGAGAACTGATAGAGGTACTCAAAGTACCCTCTGCCACACACCGCCAGGTGGCTTGCCGAGTATGGATGTAGATGTAGATGTAGATGTAGATCCAACTGACCATCTTTGCTGTCCCCATTAACACTTCCATGATCTGTTTTCCCACAGGCATATCCAACTTCCTTATTGGTCAATGACTTAGCTATCTTAAGCAGTTCTCCATGGACTTGTATCCTTGTGTGGCATCCTTGGTAATGTCTTGATCCTCTACTTGTGCAGGATCAAAAATTGTTTTTGCTTTTCTATTGAAAAAAACAGTTTGTATGAATTTCTAGTGTCACAGTGGGTTTCTTCCACTATCGTTACATCTTCCATTTATACCAATCCCATGTCCATTTGAAACTAGACTATATGGGTTTCATTTATTCATGGTCATAACACAGTCTACTGTTGTGGAGTATGTTGGGCCACTGGCAACCTTTACACTAGTCTGGTTGAGAGCTTCTATGCAGAAGCTGCCTAACTGGAACTGTCCTACGGGCATGATCTTCTCCTCAGTGGATATGATTGCCATTTGTTGTGTTGTGCCCAGCCACCCATCTTGTGCCCTTTATTTTGATGCCTCCTTCAACTGCCAGTACAGGCCACATTTTTCTCGTATTACCTTCCAGAGTTCGCTTTTGGCTACTGCTCCAACAGCTTAGCTTCGTGCAGTCTGCCACATTCCTGTTTGGTGTGAGCCCTTCACCACTTTCGCTTCATGTAGCTGCCCGTGTTTATCTTGGACTTCAAAGTATTTTCCTCGGGAGGCAAATGGATTTGATCTATTGCTGTTAGCTCCTCAACCTTTGCACCCAATTTAGTGGTAGCATATTCATGTAGACTGATGACTCGCAGTCCATGGTGTTTGGTGTGCCTTATCGTTGGCACTGACCATTTTTGGTACGATCTTCTTGCAATCTGCTAGATTTTTAAAGCAGAGCTCTTTGTGCTCTTTCGGACCACCTAGCACATCTCACAATATACACCTTTTAATTGTGTCATATGCTCCAATTCTCTCACAAGCCTTCAGATCCTCATTGTGCTGGAAGAGTCCAAGGAAGCTTACAGTTGTTGTTTTTGAGGGAGCCACTATGATTTTCTTGTGGGTTCCTCATCACATTGTTCTCATGTGTGACAAGACTGCAGTCCTACCTCAACCTGCCAGCTCTTCCACTGATTCAGATGATCTTCTTGTTGCTGTCTGTTGGTAGATGGTGTCACTTTTGCATCACCACTGGTTTTCTCTTTACTGGAACAAGCTCCATTGACTTAACCTCTCCCAACGGTTTGGCTGGCCACCTCTTGGCTCTTTCACTGCAAGATGATCATTTTAACTAGGTTGTTAATTGGGCACTGTCTCTTTAGCCATCACCATTTGTTGAGTGGTGATCTCCCACCACTTTGCGTTGGTCATAATAATAACTTGATGGTTTGCTATTTTCTGATCCGATATCCTTTTCTGAACTGCTTATGTTTAATTGTATGTTTTCCACCTGAGTTATTGGTTATTTTGGCGTGCAACGTGCAGATTGTTTATATAAATGATAGCAATTTTGCAAAGGACATTTAATGTTTGTTTAGGGATCTCTGCTGCCACTACGGCATATTTTATTGATGTTTCTTCAAGTAGTAGTTCTTGATTTTAGCTCTTTCCTTCTGTTGATTGAGCTTAACATACAGTTGCTCTTAACATCTTTCACATAAAGGTGTTCTAAGGTTATGACATGGGTGCTTATGACCACAGTCAGGTCTGTGCCTTAACGCAAAAAAGGTAGGTACGGAAGTAAGTACTAGCTTCCGGCAAGGAAAATGTGTTATGATCCTCATTACATTATATGGTGATGACCAGACAATCAATATTAATAGATCTTCTGTCTTTTCACAAATGAGAGTTGTCTGTTATGAAGTACTGCATAAACACATAAAGTGTTGATAAGTTTTTGAACCGATGCAATGATTGGCAAATTGCTTCAAATATGATATATTATAATATTATGTAACTTTTGTAAATTTGCTTATTTGTTGTTATAGAACCTAAACAGAACAAATTTATTTCAGGAAGAAGAAATAACACTGGTTGACTGGTTCCCTGTATTGGAGGCAGGCAACCTCCACTTCGAAGGACTCAGGTATAGCTGAAGCAATGTTACACCTGATTATGACCATTCTTCATTTATCACTTTTTTAAAATTAACTTTTCTCGTTACATACAAATGTGTATTTACAAACGCTTGCTGTTTTTCTTCTTCCCTCCAGCCCATTTTGCTTATTAGCTGCACTGTTAAGGAAGATCACAAGAAACTGTGATGTTCTGCAGACCAAAGTACAATTGACTTGATAACAATCTTAATCACAGCCTTAATCTCTCTTCAAAAGGAGCCTCACAGGATGCTATGGTTGCATAATGAAGAGAGATGCCAGCAGTTAAAATAATAATTTGGGTATTGGAATGAAAATGTTTGAATAATTAGTTACAGATTTTCAGGGTGGAAAGGGAAAGTAAAAATATTTCTAATTTTCCTGAGCATTGTGACTTTTTGAAAACTTCTTTTCATCAAGGGGAAGTTTCTGTTGATCTGGAATTCCACTGTACCCTCTAATCTGTTTGCATTTAAACCAATAATAAAAATAGAAGTCTGATTTTACAGATTTTGTAATATTATAGGTTTTACAATAACTGGCACTACTCAACTTCAAAAGTCAACAATCACTGGTTCATCACTGAAACAGAACAAATGGACCTGATGATGGCCATGCAAGTGCTCTCTTGCAACTGGAACTTTTCAAATCTACATTGTTTATGTGCAATACCATTGCCTATTAATACAGTGCATAAATATAACACTCTTTCCATTTTGGAGGCTAACACAATAGTCACTGCATTACTGAAGAACATGTTTTTCTAGCAGAAGCATTTTTTTATCAACACACACAGACATATATGGTATAATTCAGTACAAGCACATGAGCTATGTCTTTGTAAAATGATCAGTTTTAAACTCCTTTTTTATCTAAAGATCTAGATTACAAAATGCAGAATCAGCTTGAAAAATCAATAATCAGGAAAAAAAAGGTCACAATTACATGTTGGTTCAGGTTCAATTCACTGAACTGATATAATGGGTATATAATCCACCATTTGTCTCCATATCATAGCAAACAATGATGTAAAAATTTAACTGCATTAGAGGCACTTGAACGACATAGTTCCTAAACAAACTACCACCTAGCTTTCTGTATTATATTTTGCTCACTCTTATGATTTTTCGCCCCTGTGGGTCTGGGGATTGGAATAGGCCAGAGGTATTCCTGCCTTTATGTGATGGTCCCCTGTAAGATCTGACCTCCAATCTTCAAAATTTTCCCGAAGAGTGAGCCAACTTGGGAAGGGCGCCTTACAAAGTGCATGGTGTCCATTGTGCATTGACATCTTTAGCCCACTTTCTTGTCGTTGCATTGCAGTCATGCCCATTCTCCATCCCCTGGGCAAGGACACTATTCACTATGCAGTGTCGATTTCTACATCGACAATGACCATGGACTTCTTTGCACCTGATATCCAACATGGTAGCCAATATGTTGTGCTGTGGTTGCCATGTACCCTGTTGGTAGTAGTCCCCTGACCACACAGGGATCACTCTGCTGATGCCTGCACCGTTAACTCCCCATGTATTCCAAGGAGTAGATGTCCATCCCCGTGGGGCATTGGGACTCCCGGCAATGTCCATCCTGTCAGGTGGCTTTTGCTGAGGGTGGGTGGTGGCTGTGGGTAGGGCCCCTGTCGGAGTGGGTGGCATCATGGCAGATGACACGCGATGAAGTGTAGTCCATCGTCTATTGCTGGTGGTGAAACACCAGCAGCCTCTAAGCGATCACTAGCTCAATTCAACGCACAGAAGTATGACAGAAAATTGTTCACCTCACTGGCCACACCATGGGAGGAATGTCAGGCTAAGGAAGGCAGATGATCTTATTTGCCCCAGTACCTTGTATGTTTGAGAGCTGGTGGGAACCTTTCACGACGATGAAGCCTCAGTTTATTGTTGAGCATTTAGAGGACAAGTTCGGGGAGGTGGAGGGCTTGTCCAAAATGAGACCTGGGTCAGTCTTGATTAAAACATCATCCTCATGGGAATTACTCGCTTGTGACAAGCTTCGGGATATATCTGTAAATGTCACACCCAATAAGAGCTTAAATATGGTCCAGGGTATCATATTTCACAGAGACCTTCTTTTGCAGTCCGTCGATGAGCTGCGCGCCAATTTAGAGTGGTGAGTGTACATTTCATCCGGTGTGTCCACCGGGGTCTGAAGGATAATCAGGTTGCCAGTGGTGCCTTCATCTTGGTCTTTGATGGTAATACATTACCCGAGAAGGTGAAGGTGATGGTCTACAGGTGTGATGTAAACACTATATCCCTCCCCCAGTGTGGTGCTTTAAGTACTGGAAGATTGCCCATATGTCTTCCTGCGCCACATGCCGAGATTCCAGAAGTACATCACGTCCCAATACTCCATGCCCCCACTTCCCATCTGTATCAACTGTGGAGAGCACCATTTGCCTAGCTCACCTTACTGCTGTATTCTCCAGACAGAAAGGAAAATCGTGGAGTACAAGGCCCTGAACAGACTAATCATCATCTGAGGCTAAGATACAAATCGAGCACCTGCATTCTGTGTGTTTGACAACATCTTACACTGCCGTTACAGTAGTTTTGGCACCATCAGCTCCGCAAACCCAGGTCACCTCTTAGAGCTGGAAGACTACACCTGCCCCCTTGATGGTAGGGGTCATTGCCCTCTCTGTTGCTCATGTGCGAACTACTTAAGGACCAATACCTCCCCCCTCCCTCCCCAGCCATCGGCGACATATGTCCCCACTTCTAATCCAGAGAAGCGTAAGTCTTCTTTGGCTTCTAGCACTAGGAAGGGGTCCCTTGTGTCACTCCCTTCCGAGGTTTCTTCTAGTGGGAAAGATGACACCTGCAAGTCGCTGAAGATCCCAAAATCAGCTGGTAGTACGGCTTCACGCTCATCCTCAGTCCCAGAGACTGAGCCAGTGAAGTTTTCCCAGCCAGGGAAACCCAAGGAGCAGCGAGAGAAATCCAAAAAGAAAATGCCTAAGACCAAGGAAATGGCAGGGGCACCAACACAACTGCTACCTACAAGCTCTGCAGCTGATGATGAAGTGGAGATTTTGACGTCCGCTGAGGCCCTTGATCTCACCAGGCCCTCAGACACAAAGGATATAGACTAATCAGGCAATGAATCTGTGGCAGCGTTGAATGTTCCATGCCTTCGCAGTCTCACGATGTCATCCTCCGGTGGAATTGCGGTGTTTTTTTCCAATGCCTGGCTTAGCTACAACTACTGTTAAGCTTTACACCTGCTATATACATTGCCCCCCAGGAAACCAGGTTCCCAGCAATGTGGATTCATGCCCTCCATGGCTATAAGGGATATTACAGGAACCGTAGCAACTATAATAGAGAGTTAGGTGGAGTTTGCGTATGTTTCCTAAATTCGGTGTGTATTGAATATGTGCTTCAAATAGCTCATGAAGATGTGGCTGTCAGAATAAGGACGGCGCAGGAAATAACTTTCTGCAGTGTAAATCTTACTCCAGATTGCGCAGTACCCCTGAATGTATTAGCTGGAATGCTTGATCAACTCCCTAAACTTTTCCTACTTCTGGAGGATTTTAATGCCCATAACCTCTTGTGGAGTGGTACCATGCCTACTGGCCATGGCAGAGATGTTGAAACTTTACTGCTGCAATTCGACCTCTGCCTCTTAAATACTGCGGCCGCTACACATTTCAGTGTGGCTTGTGGTAGTTACTCGGCCATTGATTTATCAATTTGCAGCGCAGGACTTCACCCATCTATCCACTGGAGAGCACATCACTACCTGTGTAGTAGTGACCACTTCCCCATCTTCCTGTCACTGCCCCAGCGTCAGGCACATTGATGGGTGCCCGGATAGGCTTTGAGCAGAGCAGACTGGGGAACTTTAACCTCTGCTGTCATTGCTTTATCTCCCCTACACCGTAACATGGAACTGATGGTTAAGCAGGTGACTAGCATAAATGTTTCTGCAGCAGCAATGTTTCCCTTGGAGGTCGACGGAAGTCACTGAAACAATTAAGAAGCTTCAGTGATCTCTACAGCTGTGGAAGTGGCACACTTTCCTGGAGCACCTCATAGCCTTTAAATGGCTCTGTGCCCGTGTTCGCTGCCTTATCAAACAAAGGAAGAAGGAGTGTTGGGAGTGATACGTCTCCACTGTTGGGTGCCACACGTCACCTTCCCAAGTCAGGTTAAAGATCAAACGTCTTTTCAGGTACCAGGCCCTAACAGCTATCCCTGTGGTTACCATAAATGGCGAGTTATGTACCAACGCAAATGCGATTTCCAAACACTTTGGTGAGCACTTTGCTCGAGATTGTCAATCGGAAAATTTCCCGCCAGCCTTTTGCGCACTCAATCATCAGCTGGAAGGGAACGTCCTCTCGTGCACTAAACGCTGCAGTGAATCTGATAACGCTCCATTTACAGAGTGGGAGCTCCCCAGTGCCCTTGCACATATCCCCGACATGGCTCCTAGGCCTGAGCGCATCCACAGCCAGATGATTAAACATTTATCATCCAACCACAAACAACAAATCCTTGTAATCTTCAACCGTATGTGGTGTGACGGCATCTTTCCACCACAATGGCAGGAGAGTGCCATCATTCTAGTGCTCAAACCCTGTAAAAACCAGCTTAATGTGGATAGCCACCAATGTTCTTTGTAAGCTGCTGGAGCGTACGGTATGTCAGCAGTTGGGTTGGGTACTGGAGTCATGTGGCTTGCTGGCTCCATGTCAGTGTGGCTTCCGCCATGTTCGCTCTACCACTGATAATCTCGTGTCCATCGAGTCTGCCATCTGAACAACCTTTTCCAGATGGAAACTTCTGCTTACTGTCTTTTTTGACTGACGTAAAGCTTATGATATGACTTGGTGACCTCATATCCTTGCCACATTGAATGAGTGGTATCTCTGGGGACCACTCTCAATTTTTATCCCACGCTTCCTTTCGCTCCGTACTTTCCATGTCCAAGTTGGTGACTCCCATTGTTTCACCCATATCCAGGAGAATTGAGTTCCACAGGGCTCTGTATTGAGTGTCTCTATTTTTAGTGCCCATTTATGATCTAGCAGCGGCTGTGGGAACCTCCGTCTAACCTTCTCTGTATGCAGATGACTTGTGCATTTTGTATTCCTGCTCCAGTACTGTTGTTGCTGAGTGGCACCTCCAGTTAGCCATCTACAAGGCGCCGTCATGGGCTCTATCACATGACTTCCAGTTTTCAGCTGCAAAGTTGTCTCTCGTACAGTTCTGTCAGCATAGTACCATTCATCCGGAACCCACACTTTAGCTTAATGATGATCCACTCACCTTAGTGGAGACATATCAATTCCTAGGGCTGGTTTTCAACACTCGATTGACTTGGCTCCCTCATCTTCGTCAGCATAACCAGAAGTGCTGGCAGCACCTCAGTGCTCTCCGTTGCCTGAGCAACACCAATTGGGTTGCAGATCGCTGTACACTGCTGCAGCTCTACAGAGCCCTTTTCCCATCCCGAATTGACTATGGGAGTGTGGTTTATGGTTTGGTAGTGCCTTCAGCATTGCATTTACTCAACCCTGTGCACCACTGTGGGGTTTGATTAGTGACAGGGGCTTTTAGGACGGGTCTGGTGGCCAGCGTACTGGTGGAGGCTGATTTCCCTCCACTGCAGATCAGACGTGTGAAACTGCTCGATGTAGCACAGATTCATTGTTTCTCCTGACAATCCAAATAACCATCTTCTTCTCCCCGCCGGTGGCATTCCATCTCCTGCATCGGCGGCCCATGTTAGGGCTAACAATAGCAATTCGCGTGCAGTCCCTTCTCTCCGAACTGGAGTCCTTCCCTTTACCACCTCTACTTGCAGTCTGTTCACATATGCCTCCACGGTGTACACCTGGCCGCAGCTTCGTGTAGCCCTTTTGCATGGCCCTAAGGACTCCGTTAACCCTGCCACTCTCCGCAGTTACATCTCCTCGATTCTTGATGTGTTCCGGGCCTCTGAAGTGTTTCACACCGACGGCTCAATGGCTGATGGTCATGTAGGCTTTACATATGTTCATGGAGGACATGTTGAGCAGCATTCCTTGCCAGTTTGCTTTAGTGATTTCACTGCAGAGCTGGCGGCCATATCTCGTGCTCTTGAGCATTTCTGCTCATGCCGTGGCGAGTCATTTCTCCTGTGTACTGACTCATTGAGCAGCCTACAAGCTATCGACCAGTGCTACCTTCACCACCCTCTGGTAGCGTCCATTCGGGACCCCATCTATGTCCTGGAACAGTCCCGCCATTCCATGGTGTTAATGTGGACCCCTGGACACATTGGGATCCCTGGCAATGTAATTGCCAAGAGGCTGGACAAACAGGCAATGCAGAAACCACTTCTGGGGATAGGCACCTCTGAAGCTGACCTGCGTTATTTCTTACACCACAGTGTTTTCCTCCTTTGGGAGATGGAATGGCATAACAGCATGCGAAACAAACTGCATGTCATTAAGGAGACTATGAATGTGTGGAAGTTTTTCATCCAGGCCTCTCACAGGGAAGCAGTTGTCCTCTGCCAGCTCCGTATTGGCCATACGTGGCAAAGGCATGGTTAAATACCCCATCGTGAAGACCCACCTCAGTGTCACTGTGGCTCCCAAGTGATAGTTGTCCACCTATTAGTGGGCTGCCCACTTTTAGCCCCTCTGTGGCAGACTTTTAACTTTCCCAGCACCCTGCCTTTGGTGTTGGGCGACAACGCCTCCACAGCAGCTTTAGTTTTATGTTTTATCCATGATAGTGTGTTTTATACTTGTCTGTAGGTTTCAGCACATGTCCTTTGTCGCTCCGTGTCCTCCACCCTAGTGCTTTTAGGGTGCTTCATGCTGAGTGGCTATTAGGAATGGTGTCCACAGGTTGTGGTGGTGGAGTGCGGTGGTAAGAAGGGGGGGGGGGGGGGGGGATGATACTGTTTAGTATACCATGATGCAGTGCAGTGACAGTGTGGTGTAGAATGGAGCATCAAGGCTGGTCTTTTCTAATTGAGATTTGTGGCTATGAGATTTAGCCAGGACATTTCCAGCAGATAGAAACATGTACATAACATCACATGCAGTTGGAATGTGTTTCCTTGATAGCAGTGACCTCTGTTACCTGGTGTCTGCACTGCACAGACATTTTGCTGGCGCCCCCTAGTGGAACATGTAACTATTTGCGTATCAACAAACTGTTTGTATACTGTATCGTGTTCATAACATTGATGCCCTTGTGGTATTCATAAGTACATAATGGTGGACACACATCTGTGGGCCAGGGGGGGCACAGCCTCAGGGTGAAATAATTGTGTTTTGAAGCGTAACATTCAGCTTGCAGTTGATATGCAATTATCATAAGGAAGGTGATGAAAAATACGATTCAAAATATTAAAAATTTTCCAGTTTCGAACCACCCAAAAATCTATACAAATGACTGAAGAGGATATAGTTACACAATTCTAAATAAATAGAATCTAATGTGTGGTTTACAACAAAATAGTAATTTCATATTTTATTTATCAAGGATACAGACGGTTTAATGCATTCTAAAATGAAACACATTTTAAAACTGTAGCAACGCCTATGCAAGAATTAAGTGTCATTGAATAGCATTATAAACTATTATTTGTGGCCAAAAGTGTAAAAAAAAAAAAATCCCTCAGGTTGAGCACTTCCATGTAATGTGTTTTTCATGTGATTCAATGATTTAACTCCACTAGTGGTGATCCTTATATAAATGAGTAGTATTACACATATTTAGTGAAATATTGTCAGGTACCTGTTTTTCATTGGATGTGAAGGATTGAGCCAACTTTCAAAACAGATTTGAGTATGTCTAGTAATCAATACATGGTTATAAGATAATTGGATAGAAGATAAAGAGAAGTAAAAAGCAAATAGTTTCTTCTGGAACAGACTTTCAAAAAGGGGTCTATCCTCTATAAAGTCTCCTTGGAATGGTGTTTCATTCACAGCAGTGTTGCACAGCATATTAACAGTGATTGTGAAAATATGCTAACTGGAAGAGACTTGGGGTATGTATCACACTTTGTCAAGGACATTTTATTTCAAACCTGACAGTGAATTACATGCCACATATGGGCAGATTCTTTCTGGTTTTGAAACTCACCACTGGGACACAATTTTTGTAGAGCTCAACAGGCTTCTGATGACTTTAGTATTTTGCTGCTGTAATTTCCATAGTGGTTTGGCTGCTTCCATTATTAAAACGAGTTTATTGAGTTCAATGAGCAATGATTTATGGACTTTTCTAGGGTGGTATAGTTATGTAAAGACTGGCCAGAACTGTGCAAAGATCTAGTCTCTTCATTTAACCATTTAGGAATCGTCACACACAAAAATCCTTAAGTGTGAAACTGTGATATGCGAGTCACTGCTAAAAGTAGTAGTGTATTGTTAGAGGTGGATATTCATTTAAGATAAGAAGTAAGGGAAGGAGAAAGGAATGAAAGAAGATGAGGGTTGAATATCCTGAGCCATTTGAAATTGAACTCTATCTTGGAATGAGAGAGGACGGGTAAGAAAGTCAGGGTTGTACTTGCCTAGAGTGATTTAGGGGAAGTTATAGAATACCTATGTCTGGATAGCCAGGGAGAGAGAGAACTGCTGTCATCTTGACTGAGTGTCTAGTCTAGTATGTTGATCACAACACTGTATTACTGAGGTTGCAGGTACTTTGCTGATTGTATATTCTTACTGACATTGGTATTTGTATTCCTAGATATGAAAACATGTCTACAAGTAGATAATGATGTTTGCACGGCATTTCCAAATTCCTGTTTAGTGCTTGTCTTCACAATGTTGTAATGTTACCTGAATGGCAGTTTGTGTGTTTTTTCTGCTACTCAAAAATTTTTTCTTTGTAAATGTAGTTATTGGTGTAATATACTCACCTCTTCAGTAAGACGTGTAATGATTATGGATCAGTTTGTGAGTTTTGTCACAAGTAATGATAAAGTACTTGATGATGCTCTCCCACGCAGCTGTGGGTTGAATTGGATAGGTTGATGAAGGAAAACATGATGAAAACTGGGAAAGGGTAAGAAGTAACAAGTAAAAGGAAATAAATACAGAAATCACAAAATGGTAGTTCAGGTTAACAAACAGTTTGGCTTGTTGCCTGAAATAAGTGGGTATGTGCCACAATGAACTTTGTTAAAATGAGATGCAGCAGACTCATTGGAATATCATTAGTGTTAGTCATAAACATTAACAAATAGAAAGGAAAGATTCTTACTGCTTGATAAAAGCCATGGAAGACATGATAAATATACAGTAGAGAAAAAAGTTAGGTGTAGAGTCCCATGTTTGTAATCATCATGAAACAGTCACACACAACCAGGTTTGTTGCCTTTGAGTGTAGGTTGGACCAATATCTATGATGAATCTCTTTATCCAATTATTAAATGAAGTTCCTTATAATTCTACTGGATGTAAGATGGATCAATCAGTGTAATCATAAATACATCCAGTGAGGTTGCTAGGCACAGCTGAGGAAGGCATGGATTGATAAATATGTATGTCAACATGATTTCAAGTGGCCTAAAAGCAACAGCAGATGAAAGTGCTGCAAAGGACCATCTCATCCGCACTCATATGAATTTGCTGAGTTGTGTTATGTAGTCTCTGGAGGACATATTTATGGTGACCTTAGAAAAACATATAGCTATTCGTGAACACTGATTTGGACTTCTTTTCTCCGAGCCATTTGTGTTTGGCTTGCATGTGGACATGTCTGTTTTCCTAATGTGGGGCAGTCTTAGTCCTCTGTTGAACTGCATGTTGTGCGTACTTTGAGTACACTCTTAGCATTTGTGTGCACAGAATGTATGTTCCGTATTAGAGGATTCTTAGCCTGACAAAGTTAGTGTTCCAGTGTTGGAGATACTGGTAAATCTTGAGAGTGCCCTTATCCTCAGCATCACATGACAAAATTAGAGTACTTTCTATTAACCTTGTTTCACGTTTGTTGACTTTCATCTTTTACCCTTCTTTCAAGATTGTCCATCCCATTCAACTTCACTTTCAGTCCCTCACTGTCTCTGACAGAATTAATCACCATTATTTCTAATCCTGAAATAGAATTCCTACTCCAAATATCTGTGGGGTTTCCTTAACTGCTTGGTCAACATAAAGGCTCATTGTGCATAGGCTGCAAGTCATCAAGGATGGACAGGATGATGCAAGATGACTTGGACGTAATTTCTAGTTGGTGCGATGAATGGCAGTTGATTCTAAAAATGTGAGTCACTGCAGATGACTAGGAAAAAGAAACCTGTAATGTTTGGAAACAGCATTAGTAGTGTCCTGCTTGACACAGTCATATCACTTAAATATCTGAGCATAATGTTGGAAAGCAACATGAAATGAAAGAAACATGTGAGGATTGAGATAAGGAAGTCAAATGTTTGAGCTTATTATGAGAAGGAAAGTTGCCTCTCACCATATGGCAGACATGCAGACACACAGATAGGCACAACAAAAAGACTATCACAATTAAAGTTTTCGGCCATTAAGGTCTTTGTCAACACTAGACACACACACGTGTAGCGAAACAGGAGAGAAATGAAACGACTGGGTGTCGTGGTGGATTGACAGCTGTGTAGTTCTGGAATGGGAATATGGAAGGGGTAGATGGATGAGGACTGTGACTAATGAAGTTTGGCGCAAGTAGTGTTGTGGGAACATAGGATGTATTGCGGTACAGAAAAGCTGGTGTTGGGGGGAGAGATCCCATCCCCACACCCACCCTGTTTCCCACTTTTCATAGTGGTTCTTCCATCAAAGATCAAAACAGGTTATGAAGTTATCACAGTCAGAACATAAATTCCAAACCCGATGTGATGCTACCAGTGTCCCAGCCAAATGTGCAACCTGTGGTAGGGATGCTCATGAGGATGATTGATAGCCTCCTCCCTGCTGCATCAGCTGCAATGTTAACCCTGCTGCTGTCTCCTGCATTTGTACCATGTATCTCAATGAGTAGGCTGTCCAGGAGATCCAGGTGAAGGAGAAAGGGCCTTACCCGGTCACTTGTAAGTTGTTGACTAGTCGGAAACCCCGTGTTCTACTTCCTGGTATCTACAGTACTGTTGTTGTGACATTTCACTCCATGAAGGACATGACCAAGCAGACATGCAACCTCAAAATTTACTACTGTGAAAGCACCCAGCTTCATGGTAGTTCTCCCTCTCTGGCTGTGCAAAACACCGCCAGACAATCTCCTCATGGGGCATAGTTACCAGCTACACAACCAGCAGGCCAGAAAGGACAGAAGGAATACTGCTGCAAAGACTTCCTACAACTCCCCAGCCAACCAACTCGAACCTTCATCTCCTAACTGAAAAGGTTAGAAGAAGTCAAACAAAGGCAAATGAGTTTTCTCCTTAAGTTGTCACCATGTGATATCCTCCCACAGCCAACCTCTGTGTTGCCAGTGCACAACACCAAGCATTATTCTGCCCTGGAGTCCACAGGCAGACAGTAGAAAAATGCTGATGCTTCTGTAGATGTCAAGGAGCAGGATGATCCTGCGTCTGTGCCCTGTAGTCTTCAAAGGATAGGGCTCAGCTGCCACTGATGTGGCATCCTGTTCATTTTTTTCCTTGTCATGAATCTCCTCCAATAGAATGTTGTGATTTTCAATCTAACAGAATTTACAGCAAGCACCCACTTATCTGCCTTCAGGAAACAAAATTGCATCTTCATGATTGATTGGTTTGAGCTCTCATATTTATTCCCTGTTTGTTTTAATGTCCCCTCCCCTTCCCCTTCCCTTCCCCCTCCCCTTCCCCTCTCCTTCCCCCTCCCCTCCCCTCCCCTCCCGCCCCCTCCCCTCCCCTTAACCCGCCCCCTCCCCTCCCCTTAACCCGCCCCCTCCCCTCCCCTTAACCCGCCCCCTCCCCTCCCCTTAACCCGCCCCCTCCCCTGCCCCCGCCCCACCCATCCGCTCCCCCCGCCCCCTCCCCTCCCCTCCCCCCGCCCCTCCCCTCCCCTCCCTCCGCCCCTCCCCTCCCCTTCCCTTCCCACGCCCCCTCCCCTCCCCTTCCCCCGCTCCCTCCCATTCCCCTTCCCCGGCCCCACCCCTTCCCCTTCCCCCGCCCCCACCCCTTCCCCTTCCCCCGCCCCCACCCCTTCCCCTTCCCCCGCCCCACCCCTTCCCCTTCCCCCGCCCCCACCCCTTCCCCCGCCCCCTCCCCCTCCCCCTCCCATTCACCCGCCCCCCTCCCCCTCCCCCGCCCCCTCCCCCTCCCCTTCCCCCACCCCTCCCCCTCCCATTCCCCCGCCCCCCCTCCCCTTCCCCCTCCCCTCCCCTTCCCCTGCCCCCTCCCCCTCCCCTTCCCCCGCCCCCTCCCTTCCCCCTTCCCATCCCCCGCCCCCTCCCTTCCCCCTTCCCATCCCCCGCCCCCTCCCTTCCCCCTTCCCATCCCCCGCCCCCTCCCTTCCCCCTTCCCATCCCCCGCCCCCTCCCTTCCCCCTTCCCATCCCCCGCCCCCTCCCTTCCCCCTTCCCATCCCCCGCCCCCTCCCTTCCCCCTTCCCATCCCCCGCCCCCTCCCTTCCCCCTTCCCATCCCCTGCCCCCTCCCTTCCCCCTTCCCATCCCCTGCCCCCTCCCTTCCCCCTTCCCTTCCCCCGCCCCCTCCCTTCCCCCTCCCCTTCCCCCGCCCCCTCCCCTTCCCCCCCGCCCCCTCTCTTCCCCCTCCACCTCCCCCCACCCGCCCCCTCCCTTCTCCCGCCCCAACCCCCTTCCTTATTGGTGTTTGCTGTTAGAGTTAACAGCCATTGACCATGTTACACTTTTTATCCGTTGTAGCAATATGGCAAAGGCCATTTAATTTTTGGTTCTGGACCTCCAGTTCTCTGTCTGTGGTGTATTTTATAGACCTTTCTCCACATCCCTGTTTTTAGCTGTCTTCTCTTGCATTGACTGAGACTAACGTGCAGTCATATTTAACTCCTCTCTTTGTCTTCATGTCCTAGTGTTTTGACATGGGCGCATATGACCCTAGTTGTTTTTGTACCACAAAACAAAAAGCTCATCAGTTAGTGGTAATGCTGTGTCATTATATCCTTCAAATGTCACTCCTTCAGTTCCTGTTGCTATTTCTTTTAGTGCTGATACATCTAGTTTGAAAAGTATGCGGAGAATATATATTTGTTTTCAACACAGTCCACCTGGTTGAGTTGATGAAGTCATTAAGGGATTCATTTTTGTACAGTCAGATGGCCATAATATGACTAACCATATATTATTAGGTAGAAAAGGACCATTTATATTCCAATTCCTTTTTGCAGTTCTGTCCAATGATCCATCAGTCTGTGGAATGGATGCAAGATTAATTTGCATTTATGCATGATAGACACAATTTAGATATTCTTAGATTTG
The DNA here is from genome assembly GCF_021461385.2 of Schistocerca piceifrons. Classification (NCBI taxonomy): domain Eukaryota; kingdom Metazoa; phylum Arthropoda; class Insecta; order Orthoptera; family Acrididae; genus Schistocerca; species Schistocerca piceifrons. The sequence continues at coordinate 34,600,768 of NC_060138.1, read as the reverse complement.
ACACCACTCTGTTTTGTATTAATTAATTAATCAAGGAACATATACAGAGCCCTACAAAATTTCAAGTTAGTTACATGATAATTAAGATAACTGCACATGCCAGAGCTCCTACCCGGAAACCTTAGGTGCCAGAGTTTAGAAATAGCTTGTGACACTTTGGGCACTTATGCCGTTAGATTGCAAAGTACTACTTACGACAGTGGAGGTGAATTTCCTGGACATGAAAGTAGATAAGGCCAGAAGTGGAGGCCAATTGGCCAGATGTGAAAGCAGATCAGGCCAAAATGCCCAGTCACACTCCGCACTCCACTAGTGATACCTGCATCTGATTTCTTGCACATGCATTCACATCCAAGCCCTGCACATTCGGACTGGTGTGGCTGTCGTGATATGAATGGGTTGTTTATTGTGAAGTACATAAATTTGTGCTGTCTGAGTTGTGCATGCTTTTTCATCCATCACGATGATAAGCCATCCATTCACAAGTTTCAAAAAGTTTCACAATTCTGCAAAACTGCATGGGAGTTCCAAATGGCATTAAGATGCAGTCAAAAAGACAAATAATTTCATTAATGTTATGAAAAACCACACAAACACTGTAGAATAACTCATAAATCATAATATTGTGTAATTATTAGAAACTAATCACATGCTTCTGGTGTATCATTTTTCAATGTCACAGGACTTGCCTTTAAGGGGAAAAACTAATTTCAATACTGTTTTTGATGTTTTATTTATTTATTTATTTTTCAGTTTCGAGTAGAGCAGTACACTTTAGGATTATTGCATTCACTTTGTGTATTCCAATCTTATTCTAAAATTACAAAAATTACTCCAGAGAAGTAAGATTGCCCCAAATTTGAAAAACTGTCCCAATGTGTCATATGGTAATGTACTTCGGAACAAATATCCTATTAAAATTTAAAAGTGTTGTCATAGGGAAAATCTTCTCAATACTGTATTTAATAGCCTATATTACATTATTAATCTACTACACACAAACAATGGGTAAGTGATATCATTTTAGGGAATAGTACTGTCAAAAGTCGGTTAAAAGTTAAAAATATTTTGAAATAGAAGCTATTGGCAGCTGACACAAATTTCCATTTTCAAGACAGAGATAATTATTCAGACATCAAGTAAACTCTGTTTGTCTGCAAATTTCACCATAGTAAAAGACCACCTCCTGTTTTAAGGTAAAAGATACTGCACGACTGGTGATGTGTGAACAGATAGGTCCCATGTTATGTAATATATTTTAAAAATTTAATAATTTTACTTGCAGTAGCTCTCTGTAACTGCAGAATGAATAATTTCTTCCAAACATCTATGAAGTATTATACATCATGTAAATATGTGGAACTCATAATATTCACACAGGCTGCACCCATTTTTCAAAAGCGCAAACCAATGAAAAGTGCCTGAAGCAGCTTGTGGAAAATTCTGCAGTAGATTCATTTTTATGATTCTAAAATCAGTCACTGGTGTGAAAACCTGACCAGATTGCAATATTAGTTACTAGGTAAACTACACTTGAGGTATTACAGTCTCTCCAACAGTCAGGTGATCAAACATTGTGAAACCATTTTGAAAGCAGCTCTAAAAATGCAAAATAACCCCAAAGTGACTTAGATTCTGAAATAAATTGTATAGTTTTGCTATGGATTACCCTACAATGTGAGATAGAGCAATAACACAATTTAGTTACCATGTAAATCAGTTTGAAAATTGATATTCAAGGTTGTGGTAGTGGTTGAAAAGTGCAAAAATTTTAATGAAAGGGATAGAATAGGGTTTATGATGGTACTGATGGAAAATAATGTAAATACTGGGAAAATGCAGGATCTGGAAATCCAAAACAAAGTTGTACTGATATTTTACTGTTGGCTTGTTTACATTTATAACATTAACCACACATTATGCAGAGGTGTTCTAAAATTCCTATAATGGGCTCCCAAGAGTTGAGGAGGGGACTTCGCAGATAAAAGTTTGATAATGAATCCATATCTGAAGGTGTACCATTTGAGAGTATGACCTCCTTCATTCAGAAGGGAACATTGTCTGTGCCTTGGAGTCCTTCTTGACCAATAGGTCAGAGGTAATTTTTTCTACTGTTTGTGTACCCTAAAGCAGGAGATTTGAAACTGCTGCAGTCATCAAACCAAATTTTGTAACTATTAAATTTTAGTGAAATTTTCTTAAATTATTTTCTTTTATTGCATGCAGTTTAATGTAAAGTAATTTACAGATCTAATTAATTTTATGTGTTCATTAGGTATTTCCAAGGCACCATAACGAGATACACAACAGCAGCAGTGAAGGCTAGAGTCGGCCAGGGCCAGAGCGGCAGTCACGTCAGGCTCACCGATGGCAACACTTGCCACCTGCTCGGCTGTTTGCGTGATGATAATAATCGTAAGTATTTAAAAGGTTAATTATATCACCATGTAGCTGTCTTTTAAAATAAGAAATTGGGATTAATCCCATGAGGCAGCAGCGTACTGACTGCACAAGAGATGATCAAATAGTGATTGGAATTTTTTTAGTTTCACAGCAACTATATAGTGGATTATCGATTTCTTACATTTTATGTACACATTCCTGATGTCCCCCCTGCGGGTCCAGGGATTAGAATAGGCCCGAGGTATTCCTGCCTGTCGTAAGTTTTGTGGCGGTGTTCGTAGCGACAAACACTTGGCTGGAGAAATGGCTTACGAAGTCACCGCCACACTTTTAATAGCGGGCCGACCAGTCCGCTGGAACAGTGAACAGAAAGATGAAAGCCCAAACACTCTGATTAAATAAAAGTCGGTACTTATCTTTTATTAATGAAGATACAGTAACACAATAGTGAACTCGGTGTCTACAGAAATCTGTCTAGTTCGAGTCGGAGCGGCTAGGTCAGCGTCGGCTGACGACAAACAACAACTCTGCCGCGATGAACACACCACTAACTAGCAAGTACACAATTCGGAGGCGAGTATACAACTGAGCGGCGAATACAGAACTGTCCTAGCGCTCGCGACTCCAGCGCTTAAGAAGCCAGAAGCCAGCGGTGGCGCGCGCAGACTTGCGGCGATTTCCTGTCTCGCTGGCGCTGCTTATGCGGACGGCGTCCGTACTTTGATGCTGCCAACCTTTTGGCAGCGGGCTCGGTTGGCATTACTGGCTAGGATACAACACTCCTCCCCCCCAAATCGCCGCACCGTCGTTGACTAATGACGTGGCGAGCGTCGACGGCGGGGGAGGGGTCCGGCCGCAGGCGTAGCAGAAGAGACCGGGGCGGAGACTGTTGTCGGTGGCAGTCCCCGGTCAGCACCCCAGCATTGGCTGCGCGGTGCCCCGGGAAACACCGACTGAAAACCGAGGTCAGGGTGCACGCCTGTGACCACGGGCGCAGCTTCTGGTACTGGACGCGACGGGGCGTCGGGACCCACGAAGAGAGGCAGCGTCTCCTGACGCTGCGTCGACGGCTTCTGAGCGGGCGCCGGACAAGGCGCTGCAGTGTCAGACTCCTTGGGGGTGCCCAAGAAAAGCGGCTGCAGGACAGGCTGCACAGCCACCGCTTGGGAAGGCGGCCCGGCTGAGGGGTCGACGTCCATCAGCTCCGAAGGCGGTGGCGACTGAAGAGGGACCGCAGGCGCCGGAGCGACCACCTGGGGCGCTCCCGAATGAAGCTGCGCAGGAGGCATCAACGGGACGGGCTGTCGGCGTGGTAGCGGCGACGGCTGCTGCTGCTGCCCCGGGGGCGGCAGCGAAGTCGGAAGGCGCGGCTGGAACCCGCCGCGGACCAAATCTGTGGACAAAGAACGAGTGGCAGAACCCGGGCGGCCAGCGCGGCGCAACTGGTTCTGATGCCTCCTGTGCACCCCAGTAGCACCTTGAACAGTATAAAAACCGCGACCCTGGACACGTATCACGGTACCACGTTCCCAACGACGGCGACCGTGATAAACTCTGAAAAAAACGGCGTCGTTGTGCTAAAAACGCGTGCGATGCTCAGAAGCAGCGGGTCGATCCGGGGGGTGCAACAACCGTAGTAGGGTGCGATGACGACGGCCGTGGAGAAGCTCCGCAGGCGAAGGGCCGTCGCGTGGCGTGGTCCGGTACGACGACAGGAACGTGATGAGGGCCTGCTGACGAGAGTGCGTAGCACGAAGGCGGTCCATATGATCCTTGAATGTACGTACAAAACGTTCCGCTGCACCATTCGATTGAGGGTGGAACGGCGGAGTAAGAACATGGCGAATGCCATTGGCAGAACAAAAACTTTCAAATGCAGCAGAGGTAAATTGTGGACCATTGTCAGACACTAAAACTTCTGGAAGACCCTCAATACAAAAAATTGAAGTCAACGCCTGTATAGTTTGTGCAGACGTTGTAGACTGCATGGGCACAACAAACGGAAAATTACTAAATGCATCTATCACGATGAGCCAACGAGAATTCCAATATGGACCAGCGAAATCAATATGTACTCGCTGCCAGGGACCGGCAGGGCGTGCCCACTCAAAATAGCGTTGAGGCGGAGCAGCTTGGTGTTCGGCACACATCGAACAATCTGTAGACATCTGCGTAATCTGCTTATCAATGCCGATCCATGTACAATGACGGCGGGCAAGCTGCTTGGTGCGGACCACTCCCCAATGACCTTGATGCAACAAGTCGAGGACCTTTGATTGGAGCACTTGGGGAACCACTACGCGAAGCTGGTCATTCTCGGTGCGTAACAGCAAAACTCCGTGCGAAACAGACAACAGATGACGTTGCGGATAATAGCGACGAACCACAGGATCCGATATGTCCTTTGCCTTGGACGGCCAACCACGTTGAACAAAACGTAATAGTAACCTCAGATGAGGATCCGTAGCTGTCTCACGTGCCACCTGACGATAATCAATCGGAAAATCCCGGAGGGATTGATGCTCATCGGCGTCAATCTGATGGCAAGAGTCGTCAGAGGAATCGAAGACATCATCCGCAGCAATCGGCAATCTAGAAAGCGCGTCAGCGTTTGCATGCTGAGCTGTAGGGCGATACAGTATCTCATACTGGTATTGTGATAACAAAAGAGCCCAACGTTGTAGTCTCTGAGCTGTCCGCTGAGGAACTGGTTTAGACGGATGAAACAGTGACGTCAGGGGCTTGTGATCTGTTACTAAATAGAATGGTCGACCATAGAGGTAGTGATGGAATTTTGTGACACCGAACACAATAGCCAACGCTTCCTTGTCCAATTGGCTATAATTACACTGAGCTTTGTTGAGCAATTTAGATGCGAACGCAATAGGACGTTCGGTGTTACCGACTCGGTGAGACAACACAGCACCGAGGCCGAAAGAAGAGGCATCACAAGCTAACACCAGAGGCTTGTTAGGGTCGTAATGGACCAGACAACGATCATTCAGTAAAGCCTCTTTAAGCTGCTGAAAGGCTGATTGGCAATCAGCTGACCACACAAACGGAACATTCTTACGGCGGAGACGATGCAACGGTGCAGCAATCTGTGATGCATTAGGTATAAACCTAATATAATATGTCAATTTGCCAAGAACTGCTTGCAATTCATGCAGATTGCGAGGGGCGGGCAAATCACGAATAGCTGCTAAATGTGACTGGGAGGGATGAATGCCTTGAGCATTAATAACATGTCCCAGATACTCCATCTCCGTAAGGAAAAATGAACATTTATCGATGTTGCAACGTAGGCCTGCCTGAGACAACACTGTAAACAAACACTCCAAATTACGGAAATGCTCAGCAGGCGTCCGACCGGACACAACAATATCGTCTAAATAGTTGCAACACGATGGCACATTAGCCAGAAGTTGTGACAAAAAACGCTGAAAAACAGCTGGAGCTGACGCACAACCAAAAGGCAAACGCAGAAAACGGAACAACCCCAAAGACGTGTTTATGACAAAATACTGTTGTGATTGCTCGTCGAGGGGCAATTGCAAATATGCTTCACGGAGATCAATTTTGGAAAAGAAACGAGCTTCCCCTAACTTATCCATCAGCTCGTCCGGTCTAGGCAAAGGAAAAGAATCAATGACAGTCTGAGGATTAACTGTCGACTTAAAATCAGCACACAAACGTAACTTGCCAGACGGTTTCTTTATAATAACTAAGGGAGAAGCCCACTGGCTCGCTGAAACGGGTTGAAGAACACCGTTGTTTTCCAACGACGAAGTTCATCTTCTACAGGTGCCCGGAGGGCGTGAGGCACTGGACGAGCACGACAAAATCGAGGCTGAGCATTATCTTTTAACGTAATATGAGCGGCAAAGTTCGCAGCACAACCTAGTTCGTCTTTAAATATGTCACTGTATCGTTTACACAAATCGGTTATGCTGTCTTGAGGAACAACAACAGAATTAAGTTGCAACACATTGTCTTGGATAGACAGGCCAAACAAGTCAAAACAGTCCAATCCGAAAATGTTTACACTGTCTGTAGCGCGGAGCACTGTGAATGAAACTGTTTTTGTATTGCCACGGAATGTGGCCGGCACGCTACATACACCTAACACTGGAATTCGTTCTCCACTATAAGTAGCCAAAGAATGTGTTGCCGCTGAAAGTTTAGGGCGGCCGATAGCCGCATACGTAGCACTATTTATGAGAGTCACAGACGCACCAGTGTCTAATTGAAAATTGAAGGTCTTATCTTGGATGCGTAGCTTCACAAATACTTTATTACACTGTCTCTGGATCGGTGCAGTGGAGGCGGAAGACACAAAATCAGCGCGTTTAGCGCGTGTTCGCTGCTTACGACAACTCGTGGGTTGGGCGGGTGGAACAACAACTCCCGCTTCACTTGCAGTCTGTACATTACTTTTTACAGCGTTGGAATTACGCTTGGGTCGCATAGCAGAGGGCTGGGTGGGTGGCTTGTTGCGAACAAGTTTATTACCCACACGAACCGTGGAAGAGTCTTTAAACGCGACCTTCTGGGCGGGCTGGCTTTGAAGAACATGAATATCCATGGGCTGGGCAACACTAGAATTGTTCTTGCGTTTACGCAAACAAACAGTCTGGATGTGTCCCTTCCTTTGACAAAAGTGACAAACCGCGTTTCTTAACGGGCAACGTTCACGAGGATGAGCAAGAACACACTTAGTGCAAGACTTAACTCTATCATTTTGCACACGCGGCTGACGAATGTGTTTAACATGACGCGGCCGGCTAGTGTTTACAGTCTGACTCTGCCGGTGGGGCCGCGGGCGTGACAGAACTTGCTTAGCACAGGCAATTTGAGAAATACATGGCTGATCTAACTCACACTCAGCATAGTCAAAAGTATCTTGGGCTTCAATGATGTTCATCACAGTCTCTAATGACGGGTCAGGCAACTTTAAGATAGCAGCACGAATACGAGAATCTGCAATGTTTTGAGTAATAGCGTCTCGTAGCATAACATCACTGTAGGAAGCTCCACACACACAATTAAATCGGCACTGACGGGTGAGGCCCCGTAAGTCTGTTAACCACTGTTTATTAGATTGATGTGGCAGTTTCTTTAATCTGAAGAACTTGAATCTGGCTGCTGCCACATGAACTCGCGACTCGAAATACTCAGCAAGCTTGTTAACAACAACGTCATAGTCTAAAGCTTCTGGCTGGGATTCCGGGAACAACTTACAAAGTAGTCGATAGATTTCCACGCCTGCAGTGGAAATTAAATAAAGCTGCCGCTCAGTACCTGTGATTTTGTAGACTGTCATGTGCGCCTGCAACTGCGCGAAATACTCGCTCCATTCTTCTCTGGAGGAATCAAATGCACGGAATTGTGGTGCTGCCTGTGCTTGTTCCTTTTGTGTTGGAGGATTAGCCGCTTGTTTGGCGATTGCATCCACCAGACTTTGTATTCCCTGACTCTGAACATGATCAACTGTTGTAATTCGGCAGACATAGTGAACACAAATTAAACCAGCCCCCAAAAGTTTATCTCGACAATTAGTATAACAAGAACAAGTTGAACCAGCCCTGCACACGAGTTCGGAAGTCCTCGTCGCCAGTTTTGTGGCGGTGTTCGTAGCGACAAACACTTGGCTGGAGAAATGGCTTACGAAGTCACCGCCACACTTTTAATAGCGGGCCGACCGGTCCGCTGGAACAGTGAACAGAAAGATGAAAGCCCAAACACTCTGATTAAATAAAAGTCGGTACTTATCTTTTATTAATGAAGATACAGTAACACAATAGTGAACTCGGTGTCTACAGAAATCTGTCTAGTTCGAGTCGGAGCGGCTAGGTCAGCGTCGGCTGACGACAAACAACAACTCTGCCGCGATGAACACACAACTAACTAGCAAGTACACAATTCGGAGGCGAGTATACAACTGAGCGGCGAATACAGAACTGTCCTAGCGCTCGCGACTCCAGCGCTTAAGAAGCCAGAAGCCAGCGGTGGCGCGCGCAGACTTGCGGCGATTTCCTGTCTCGCTGGCGCTGCTTATGCGGACGGCGTCCGTACTTTGATGCTTCCAACCTTTTGGCAGCGGGCTCAGTTGGCATTACTGGCTAGGATACAACAGTAAGAGGCGACTAAAAGAAGTCCATCCCCCTCACGGGGGTAGTTACCGCCTGCGTCCGGAGACGGACGGTTCCACGACCTACAATTGTGGTCTTTTTGGTTTTTCACTTCTCGTTTCTTTCTTCCTTCCTTTTGTTGATTCCTTTCTTTGCTCTTCTCCACCTCACTGTCTTCCTTACTCTTTCCCTTGACTTCTCCTTGCCTTCTCATTGCCTTCTTCTCCTTGCCTTCTCATTGCCTTCTTCTCCTTGCTTTCTGAAGGCCGACCCACGCGTTCGCACGCGTAGCCGGTGGCGGGGTAACGCGTAAGTCCCCGCCCTGGGTAGACATGTAAGGCACGCGCGTACCACCTGGTAAAGGCCAGGCCCGGGGAGGGGTGATTGCCTGAGCTGATACCTTCTGACCATGCCGATTGGTCCCTCCGTCTGTTTCTCGGGAGGTGTGACCTGAGGTGTAAACATTCACCTAAGGCGGGAGTGCCCTCTGAGAGGGTCCCCACAAGGAAGGAGCGCGCCATCGGAGATGCTGTTAATCATGGAGGATTCCTTCGCAATGGATTCTACTCCATCGCTTTCGACTTCTGCCCAAAAACGGAAACGTGACCAGCCACCAGTGACACAGTTCCTCGTCGTTTCTCATTCTGAGGACGGAAAGGATTTTTCCTCTGTCAACCCTTTCGTTATCCAGAAGGGCGTAGATGCCATAGCCGGATCTGTCAAATCTTGTACCAGGTTGCGTAACAGTACCTTATTACTGGAAACTGAGAGTGCCTTTCAGGCACAAAAACTGCTTCGGGCCACACTCCTGTACACGTTCCCTGTCCGGGTGGAGGCCCACCGAACTTTGAATTCGTCTCGTGGTGTAGTCTATACTAGCTCCCTCGATGGATTGACTGACGAGGAGATTCAATCTTTCCTCGCTGAGAAGGGCGTGACGGCTGTCCATAGGGTCATGAAAAAGGTCAACAATGACCTTGTACCGACCCGGACACTTTTCTTGACCTTCGATAGTGTTAAGCTGCCATCGCGCATCAAGGCGGGCTACGAGGTTATTTCTGTTCGCCCCTATGTCCCGACACCTACGCGCTGCTACCAGTGTCAGCGTTTCAATCGCACTCGACAGTCTTGTTCCAATGCGGCTAAATGTGTCACTTGTGGCAGGGATGCCCATGAGGGTGACTGTCCACCTCCGTCTCCTCGTTGTGTGAACTGTCAGGGTGACCATGCCACATCCTCCCGCGACTGTCCTGTGTATAAGGAAGAACGCTGTATCCAAGAAATTCGGGTCAAAGAGAAAGTGTCCACCTCGGCTGCTCGCAAGCTATTTGCTAGTAGGAAGCCCGCGCTGCTCCCAGCGGGGAAATACAGTACTGTCCTCGCCTCTCCTCGGACTACCAGGGAGGTAGCAACCCAGACATCCGATCTGACCTTCAGCACCACGGTCGTCCGTTCGGCCAGTGCTAAGATCGCGCGGTTGACGCCTCCTCTTCCTCCCATCACCCCACAGACACCAGCCCCTTCATCAGCTTCTGCTAAGACGAAGACCCCAAAGTCAGATGCACGGGCCTTCAAGAAATAACCCTCCCATGCAGACTGTCTACGTACCTCGACCCCCCCAGCCTTCGACCGGTACTTCCACCAAACGTCCTTCCAAAAAGGCTCATAGGAAGCACAGTTCTCCTTCTCCGCCACGGCGCATTTCTTCTCCTGCGCCACCCAGCGGTTGCCGCCCCAGGCCGTCATCCGTTTCGCCTGGCCGCACTGCTGGTAGCCGAACATCTGGCCGTTCACCGGCGGAGGAAGCTCCCCCTCCCGGCCATCCTCCCGAGATGGCCGATGAACCTATCGACCCAATGGACGATGACTGTCCGCCTACTGATAGCGGCGACAGTGCTCGCTCGAAGCCAGGCCCTCAGCGGCCTTCAAGGTGACCCCTTCTTTCATCTTCCTTTTCTTACGATGGCACTTATTCACTGGAATATTCGCAGCATTCGCTCCAACCGAGAGGACCTGAAGTTGCTGCTCTGCTTGCACCGTCCGCTCGTCGTAGCCCTCCAGGAAACGAAGCTACGCCCATGCGATCAAATTGCCTTGGCACACTACACCTCTGTGCGTTTTGACCTACCCCCTATGGTAGGTATCCCCGCTCATGGAGGGGTTATGTTGCTGGCCCGGGATGATATTTACTACGATCCCATCACGTTGCACACCGGCCTGCAGGCAGTTGCCATCCGCATTACTCTCCCCACTTTTACGTTTTCCTTTTGTACCGTTTACACTCCATCGTCATCTGCCGTTACCAGGGCAGACATGATGCAACTTATTTCTCAGCTACCTGCACCATTTTTGTTAACTGGAGACTTCAATGCCCACCATCCCCTTTGGGGCTCTCCAGCATCCTGCCCGAGGGGCTCCTTGTTAGCAGACCTTTTCAACCAGCTCAATCTTGTCTGCCTCAATAATGGCGCCCCTTCTTTTCTTTCGGACACATCTCACACCTATTCCCATTTAGACCTCTCTATATGTACTCCCCAACTTGCACGCCGGTTTGAGTGGTATGCACTTTCTGATACATATTCGAGCGACCACTTCCCTTGTGTTATCCATCTCCTGCAGCATACCCTCTCTCCGTGCTCCTCTAGTTGGACCATCTCCAAGGCAGACTGGGGGCTCTTCTCTTCCAGGGCGACTTTTAAGGATCAAACCTTCCCAAGCTGCGATCGTCAGGTTGCCCACCTCACGGAAGTCATTCTCGCTGCTGCTGAATATTCCATCCCTCACCCTACTTCTTCTCCACGTCGCGTACCGGTCCCCTGGTGGTCCGCAGCATGTAGAGATGCTTTACGTGCTCGTCGACGTACTTTACGCACCTTTAAACGCCACCCTACAATGGCGAATTGTATCAATTATAAACGATTACGTGCTCAGTGTCGTCGTATTATTACAGAAAGCAAGAAAGCCAGCTGGGCTGCTTTCACAAGCACCTTCAACAGTTTTACTCCTTCTTCTGTTGTCTGGGGTAGCCTGCGCCGGCTTTCTGGCACTAAGGTCCACTCACCAGTTTCTGGCTTGAAGGTCGCGAATGACGTCCTTGTGGCCCCGGAGGCTGTCTCCAATGCCTTCGGCCGCTTTTTCGCAGAGGTTTCGAGCTCCGCTCATTACCACCCTGCCTTCCTCCCCCGCAAACAGGCAGAGGAGGCTAGGCCACCTAACTTCCGCTCCTCGAATTGTGAAAGTTATAATGCTCCATTCACCATGTGGGAACTCGAAAACGCACTTGGCCGATCACGGTCCTCTGCTCCAGGGCCTGATTCTATTCATATTCAGATGCCGAAGAACCTTTCTCCTGTGGGTAAAGGTTTTCTTCTTCGTACATACAATCGCATCTGGATTGAGGGACATGTTCCCGCATGCTGGCGCGAGTCTATTGTTGTCCCGATTCCTAAGCCGGGGAAGGACAAGCACTTGCCTTCCAGTTATCGACCTATCTCGCTTACCAGCTGTGTCTGTAAAGTGATGGAGCGAATGGTTAACTCTCGATTGGTTTGGCTGCTCGAGTCTCGACGCCTACTTACCAATGTACAATGTGGATTTCGTAGGTGCCGCTCTGCTGTTGACCATCTGGTTACCTTGTCGACCTTCATTATGAATAACTTCTTGCAGAAGCGCCCGACCGCGGCTGTGTTCTTTGATTTGGAGAAGGCTTACGACACCTGTTGGAGGGCGGGCATTCTCCGCACCATGCGTACATGGGGCCTTCGCGGTCGCCTCCCTCTTTTTTTTCGTTCCTTTTTAATGGATCGACAGTTCAGGCTACGTGTGGGTTCTGTACTGTGACACACCTTTCGCCAGGAGAATGGGGCGCCACAGGGCTCAGTTTTGAGCGTCGCTCTCTTCGCCATCGCGATCAATCCAATAATGGATTGCCTCCCAGCTGATGTATCAGGCTCCCTTTTCGTGGACGATTTTACCATCTATTGCAGCGCGCAGTGTACACGTGTCCTGGAGCGCTGTCTTCAGCATTCTCTTGACCGTCTTTACTCCTGGAGTGTCGCCAATGGCTTCCGTTTTTCTGCCGAGAAGATGGTCTGTATTAACTTCTGGCGCTACAAAGAGTTTCTCCCACCGTCCTTACGACTCGGTCCCGTTGCTCTCCCAATCGTGGAGACAACCAAATTTTTAGGCCTTACATTTGACAGGAAACTTAGCTGGTCTCCACATGTGTCATATTTGGCCGCCCGTTGTATCCGTTCTTTAAATGTCCTCCGTGTTCTCAGTGGTATGTCGTGGGGAGCGGATCGAACCGTCCTACTTCGTCTATATCGGTCGATCGTCCGCTCCAAGCTGGATTATGGGAGCTTCGTATACTCCTCTGCACGGCCATCCATCTTACGCCGCCTCAACTCCGTACAACATCGGGGTTTACGACTTGCGATCGGAGCATTTTATACTAGTCCCGTAGAGAGTCTTCATGCTGACGCTGGCGAATTGCCACTCACCTACCGGCGCGATATACTGCTTTGTCGGTATGCCTGTCAGCTACTGTCAATGCCCGACCATTCGTCTTATTTTTCCTTTTTTGACGACTCTCTCGACCGTCAATACGGGTTGTATGTCTCTGCCCTGTTACCACCTGGAGTTCGCTTTCGTCGCCTCCTTCAACACCTTAATTTTTCACTCCCTGCAACCTTTCGAGTGGGCGAGAGCCACATGGCACCTTGGCTCCAGGCTCAGGTCCGCGTTCACCTTGACCTCAGCTCGCTCCCGAAAAAGGTTACCCCCGGTTTGGTCTACCACTCCCGTTTTTTGGAACTTCGTTCGAAGTTCATCAACATGACTTTCATTTATACAGATGGCTCTAAGTCCAATGACGGGGTCGGGTGTTCCTTTATTGTTGGGGCACAAAGTTTCAAATACCGGCTCCATGGACATTGTTCGGTCTTCACAGCTGAGCTCTTTGCCCTCTACCAGGCTGTTCTTTACATCTGCCGCCACCGACATTCTGCTTATGTCATCTGCTCCGACTCCCTGAGCACCATCCAGAGCCTCAGTGATCCGTACCCGGTTCACCCTTTTGTACACCGGATCCAACGCTCTCTTCAGCAGCTGGTGGATGTCGGTTCTCCGGTTAGCTTTATGTGGGTTCCTGGCCATGTCGGTATCCCCGGGAACGTAGCTGCAGATGCTGCAGCCAAGGCTGCGGTCCTCCAGCCTCGGACAGCATCTTGTTGTGTCCCTTCGTCCGATTATAGCAGGGTCATTTGTCAGCGCATTTTATCGCTGTGGCATGCCGATTGGGCTGCACTTACAGACAACAAGCTTCGGGCCATAAAACCTCTTCCCGTGGCTTGGACGTCCTCCTCACGCCCTTCTCGGTGGGAGGAGGTAGTTTTGGCCCGGTTAAGAATTGGACACTGCCGGTTCAGCCATCGCCATCTGCTGACGGCTGCGCCGGCGCCGTTGTGCCCATGTGGGCACTTGCTGACGGTTTGACACATTTTAATGTCCTGTCCAGATTTTAACACACTGCGTCTAGATCTTAACCTGCCAAGTACTTTCGATGCCATTTTAGCGGATGACCCACGAGCAGTTGCTCGTGTTCTTCGTTTTATCAATTTGACCAACCTCTCTAAGGACATTTGATGATGCTGTTTTTTAATCCTATGCCTGTCAGTCTGTCTTTTATCATGTTTTCCCTTTTAGTTGTTGTTTTAAACTTGTGCCACACGGTGCATTCTTAACGTTGTCAGGGCGCTAATGACCATTGAAATTGTGTGCCCTAAAACCACAAAAAACAAAAAAAAAAAAAAAAAAAACAAACATTCCTGATGTATGTGTCTCACCATATAGTAGAGATGATAACTCGTGATAGGCACAACAAAAAGAGTCGCACAATTATAGCTTTCAGCCATTTAAGCCTTTGTCAGCAGTACACACACACACACACACACACACACACACACACACACACACACACACACACACACACACACACACGTGCAAATGCAACTTGCACACACATCTGCAGTCTCAGAGAACTGAAACCACACTGCGAGCAGCATCACCAGTACTTGATGGGAGTGACGACTGGGTGTGTAAGTAAGAAAGAGGCTGGGGTGGGGATAGTATGGTGGGGGTGATGGACAGTGAAGTGTTGCAGTTTGGGTGGAGGGCAAGAGAGAAGGTGGGAGGGGGGTAAGTGGTGGAAAGGAGAGAAATAAAAATAAATTAAAATACTGCGTGTGGCAGTGAAATGATGGCTCTGTAGTGCTGGAATGGGGAACAGGGAGTGGGTTGGATGGATGAGGACAGTGACTAATGAAGGTCGAGGCCAGGAGGGTCATGGGCACATAGGACATATTGCAGGGAAAGTTCCCACCTGTGCAATTGAGAAAAGCTGGCGTTGGTGGGAAGGATCCATATGGCACAGGCTGTGACGCAGTCATTGAGATGAGGGATATCATATTTGGCAGTGTTTAGCAACAGGGTGGTCCACTTACTTTTTGGCCACAGTTTTTTGGTGGCGATTCATGTGGACAGACAGCTTGTTGGTTGTCATGCCTACATAGAATGCAGCACAGTGGTTGCAGCTTAGCTTGTAAATCACATGACTGGTTTCACAGATAGTTCAGCCTTTGATGGCATAGTTGATGTTAATTACAGGACTGGAATAGGTGGTGGTAGGAGAATATATGGGACAGGTCTTGCATCTACGTCTATTACAGGGGTATGAGCCATGAGGGTAAGGGACTGGGAGCAGGGGTTGTGTAAGGATTGACGAGTATGTTGTGTAGGCTCGGTGGAAGGTGGAATTACACTGTAGGAGGGGTGGGAAGGATAGTGGGCAGTACATTTCTCATTTCAGGGCATGACAAGAGGTAATGAAAACCCTGGAAAAGAATGTAATTCAGTTGCTCTAGTCCCAGATTTTACTGCATTAAGAAGAGAATGCTCCTCTGTGGCTGGACTGTGGGACTTCGGGAGATGGTGGAAGACTGGAAAGATAAGACACGGGAAATTTGTTTTTGCACAAGGTTGGGAAGACAATTATGGCCAGTGACGGCTTCAGTGAGACCCTCGGTATATTTAGAGAGGGACTGCTCGTCACTGCAGATGCAATGACCACGGGTGGCTAGGCTGTATGGAAGGGACTTCTTGGTATGGAATGGGTGGCAGCTGTCGAAGTTCAGGTATTTCTGGTGGTTTGTAGGTTTGATATGGATGGAGGTGCTGATGCAGCCACCTCTGAGGTGGAGGTCAACATCTAGGAAGGTGGCTTGTTGTGTTGAGCAAGACCAGGTGAAGTAAATGGGGGAGAAGTTGTTGAGGTTCTGGAGGAATGTGAATAGTGTGTCCTCACCTTCAATCCAGATAGCATAGATGTCATCAATGAAACTGAACCAGGTGAGGGTTTTAGGAGTCTGGGTTTTTAGGAAAGATTCCTCTAGATGGCGCATGAAGAGGTTAGAATAGGATGATGCCAGTTACAGATGATGACAGATATCTCGGTTGTAGAAGCCTGCCTTTTGATTGTTCAGAAAGTGTTCCACATTAAAAATTTAAATTTCATTTGGAAAATGGCTGCCACCCAATGGATTCTTTGTCAGAGGAAAATATCACTGGATGGAGAATGTGTGTGGCAAGAATTTATAGGCGAAAGAAGCAGCATGTCTGTCCTGTACAGAATGAGCTGGGACACTGTCGTGGATCAAAAATATGCCTTCACACTGCCGCTTGTGACACTTCACATTGACAGCCTCCTCTAATTATCTCACCTGGAGATTTTTCCAGTACATTGCTGTGGAGATTTTCCCCTTAACATTATAGTCTGTTGGCACAACAGATTGTTCCAAAGAACACACAGCACCAAATTATCTGATGATGTTGGGATCTTTGCCTGCTTTAGTGGTGTTGTGTAAGTAGATGTATGTAAATGTGTGCTGTCTCATTAACTGTGATTAAATGGCTAAAGAAGCCATCTGAGTTAGCCAAACACAGAATCAATACATACACTGCTGCTTCAGTTTCAGTGGGTTTCTCAAGTGGGTGTGAGTAGTTGACACATCCTGTCGATGTCAGTTGTTGTCATATTCATAACATCATGCAACATTTTGGAAACTGACCTCTTAGTGATTTCCATTTTTTCCACTATTGCCTCAATTGTTGCGCACCAGGTTACTCACTTTGTGGTCCTTCAGGCAGATGGGCTGCTACACCATTCTTCATCTTTGAACATGTTTTAGCAAGTTGAGAAACAAAATTGCTTCAGCTGTAAAAATATTAGGCACTACCAATTTCAGAGCACTTACAGCTGCATTTCAGGTACAAATCTGTATATAAGTGGACAATCAATCGTGTAGAAAACCAATATTCTGAAAGCTATGATGAAGCTGCAATGAAACATGTAGTCCCTGGAATCGAAACACGTAATCACTGGAAGAGTCATGACTCAGCTTGCATTGTTAGTCCAATGAAATAATTACCCACAAAAGTGTGTCTGCTGTAAAAGTACTAAAACCTATGAAGAAAGATTAAGAAACAATGAGGATGAATTTATGTAATGTTATAATGGACAAGGGGAAATGTAAGAGGCACTCACTGAATATCAGTGCGTGGAGGTGAATGTTATCTGGGTGGCAGACTGTAGGCTAAAACATTTGACAGTTGTGTGTGTGTGTGTGTGTGTGTGTGTGTGTGTGTGTGTGTGTGTGTGTGTGTGTGTGTGTGTAGAGAGAGAGAGAGAGAGAGAGAGAGAGAGAGAGAGAGAGAGAGAGAGAGAATATTCCAATGTGTAGTGCTGGAATGAAAATAAGTAAACTAAATCATACCTCAAAACAGGAAAATAAGTTGCAAATATGTAGCATATTATCATGTTTCTGGGTACAGTTTAACTATCACATTTGCAGCAAATAGCTCTGTTCCTGGGAATGATTTAGTTTACTTGATGTTGTTGTTGCATAAAAGTTAGTATTCTCTCTTTCCATCATTCTAATTTTCATGGTGTGTGAAAGTCTTCTGGGTTGCTTGCTCAACCTTCAGGAGATGGAGTACACCTGCTTATTATAGTATCATGTTGTATTCTAGGTTTTAATGGGACCCCATACATAGCATACATTCCTTGACATACTAATATTATAGCAGTCAAAGTTTTTAGCCAATAGGTTGTTACCTAGGTGGCATATTAAAGTGTGTGAACATTCATGTGGTAACATCGGCGAGTGCCTCTTAAATATCCTTATCCACTATGGTGTTATGTAAATTCCTCCTTAATGTTTTTATCATCTTCGCTGCTATTATGCAAGTGTTTTCCACCATATTTTATTACTTCTAGGACATACGCATTTTTGGGAATAATCTATTTAATGGGACTGACAATGAATGCTACGTCTTCCTATAATAATTATTTAAATTGTGAATTGACGCCATCCTCAGTATATGCTTCATTACAGTTTGATATTAGCTTTGGGATTATTTATTTTCTACAGGTTTCTTTTTCTGCTTATATACAGTTTTGCACCCAAAGATGCAGCTGTAAGTGTTGCAAAATTGGTAGTTCCAAAGAATAGAAGGATTTTACAGCTGATATGGTTTCATTTCTCAATATGGTTTCTCATGGCTGTGGTTGCCCAGATAATTCTTTTGTTTAATGACGCAAAGTGTCGGAGGCATTTAACTATTGAGTGATGAATTGTTACCTTACACTTCCACTTCATTTTGGATTGTAGGGTAATTGTCCTCCTCTAAGTGCAGAAAACGCCACACTGTTCCTGTTTATCAGGAATGCAGAGGTTTGCCTACAAACAATCAAATAACTGTTACATAATTTTATTTTTTCAAGGTGGTGATGAAAATTTCAGGTCTTATCTGTGCTGGTGTAAGATGGCTGCAGATATGGCTCCCCAGCAATTTTCGACTGATGTATCAACTGCGAATGACACATTGGGGTTTGATTTATATAGTTAGCTTATCCACTGTATGATTTTCTGACAGTATACTGTAGTATTAGTACTGCTAGTAATACCATACTCGAAAAACGTAGGGTTTGGAACTGTATGTTTCTTCTTCCTTGGGGAAGGAGAGATTGGCTAGGGAAGATTGCAAAAATGGGGCAACTCACACAGATCAGACTGAGAGGACCTGTGTGTTGTGAGGAGAAACTTGTGCAAAGCTCAGTTTGGTTATATTTGCTTATGTGGATCAGTTTTGTGAGAGCTTGCCATGATGTATGTGTCAGTAAATTTGAAATGAGATGCATTTTTGTTTTGGAATTGTGGCTACATGCTGGAATTTTTTAAATTATTAACAAAATGTCATAAATGTATCCCTACTGACCACCCCCAGATACTATTACTTCAGAATTTCACCTATGGAATAGAAGTATTTGAGTAGAAATTATTTCACTTTGTTTTAAAACATTCATTTTTTACCAGTATCTTTAATTCATAAAAGAGATGATAAAACACTTTTATGGATGCATACTTTTTTCTTTCTGTGGTGGATTAAGGTTAAATTGTAGGTAGTGGAGGACATTCTTGTTACTAGCAAACTATTCATGAGTAGTAGTACTCTTCTAAAAATTGTACCTAACTCTGCACAACAGACTTCATAAGAATAAATGGGTTGTGAAGCTTTTGTTAGTCAACCAAATTTTTAAACAATGCCTGCCCAAAATTCATGGATTGCCATGAGATTTAAATGAGAATGTCATATTGCATTGTTGGCTGAGATATCTCATGGAGTGGATTCAGTTACCTGTATGAAAGGGTGTTTTTCCTCCATCATACTGGCATCTATCTTCATTGGTAGGTGGGATCTGTGTCAGTATTGGATTTATAGTATGTAGGTGAGTGTAATGAAAGCATGTATAGTGTCATGTTTGTGTTGCATGGTGGTGGTGCTGGTGGTGGCAGTGTTTGGAATTTAATGCAGGAATTTAGCACAAATATGGGTGTGCATAAGATTCATGCCACCAGCTCTTCTGTCCTTGCTGGCCAGACACTAACATTGAAAATTTTCTCCACACTGAAGATTCAAACAAGTATACCTCAGAGTTGAGCTGTATGATTTTCCACAGGATGGTAGACATAGCTCTCTGTCACAGTTTGGCTGTGGCCATTCATCTTGGTTGACAGCTAGTTGGTAATCTTAACAATATAAAAATCTGAGCAAAGATTGCATCAGAGCTGGTATGTAATATGGCTATTTGCACTTGGGGCTGCACTCCAATGGAGTGGGCAGGGGGGGGGGGGGGGAGGGGGGGGGGCGGCGGCTGGCGGGCGGGCAGGCATCATAAGCCGTCAGGACTGGAATCAGAAGTGCTTGGTGCTTGGATAGGGCAGGTTTGGCACCGGGACCTAGGCCTCCCACAGGGTTATGATCGCTGTGGCAACGATTTCGGATTGGGGGGAAGGCATAGCGATGGTCTAAGATATTGCAGAGGTAGGGTGGGCAATGGAACACCATTTTAGGATGGGTGGGAAGTATATTTGGTAGGAAGTAAGAATATCTCATTTCAGGGCATCCTTTGATAGGGCTTTGACACTATATCATTGTGTCCTGAAACAAGGGACATCTTAACAGAGGTTCTTCCCATCCCTCCCAAAGTATTATTCCATGCCCACACAACATCCTAGTTCATCCCTTTGATACTTCCAATCCCTCAACTCTCCACATATTATCTCCATTGGAGACATATGTGCAAAACCTGTCCAATCCACCAAAACAGTGCTTCCAGTCCCAGTCTTGTCACAGGATTATTCCAACCTATCAGAGGATAGGCCACATGTGGAAACAGCTTTGTAATCAGAATCTGAATCTTAATGTCTCATAATGCACAAGTTAAATCATTGATTTTATGTTCAGGAGACTCATCAGCTGATGTTGTTGTTGTTGTTGTTGAAGTCTTCAGTCCTGAGACTGGTTTGATACAGCTCTCCATGCTACTCTATTCTGTGCAAGCTTCATCATCTCCCAGTACCTACTACAAACTACAACTTACATCCTTCTGAATCTGTTTAGTGCATTCATCTCTTGGTCTCCCTCTACGCTTTTTACCCTCCATGCTGCCCTCCAATACTGAATTGGTGATCCCTTGATGCCTCAGAACATGTCCTACCAACCGATCCCTTCTTCTAGTTAAGTTGTGCTACAAGCATCTCTTCTCCCCAGTCCTATTCAATACCTCCTCATTAGTTATATGATCTACCCATCTAATCTTCAGTATTCTTCTGTATCACCACATTTCGAAAGCTTCTGTTCTCTTCTTGTCTAAACTAGTTATCGTCCATGTTTCACTACCATACATGGCTATGCCCCATACAAATACTTTCAGAAACGACTTCCTGACACTTAAATCAATACTCGATGTTAACTTGCCATTGCCAGTCTACATTTGATATCCCCTCTACTTTGACCATCATCAGTTATTTTGCCCCCCAAATAGCAAAACTCCTTCACTACTTTAAGTGTCCCATTTCCTAATCTAATTCCCTCAGCATCTCCCGACTTAATTCGACTGCATTCCATTATCCTCATTTTGCTTCTGTTGATGTTCATCTTATACCCTCCTTTCATGACACTCTCCATTCCGTTCAACTGCTCTGCCAATTCCTTTGCTGTCTCTGACAGAATTACAATGTCATCGGCGAACCTCAATGTTTTTGTTTCTTCTCCATGGATTTTAATACCTAATCGGAATTTTCTTAAGATAAGTCATAGGGTCAGTATTGCCTCACGTGTTCCAATATTTCAACAGAATCCAAACTGATCTTCCCCGAGATCAGCTTCTACCAGTTTTTCCATTCGTCTGTAGAGAATACGCGTTAGTATTTTGCATCTGTGATTTATTAAACTGATTGTTCGGTAATTTTCACATCTGTCAGCACCTGCTTCCTTCGGGATCAGAATTGTTATATTCTTCTTGAAGTCTGAGGGTATTTCGCCTGTCTCATACATCTTGCTCACCAGATGGTAGAGTTTTGTCATGACTGGCTCTCCCAAGGCCATCAGAAGTTCTAATGGAATGTTGTCTACTCCCGGGGCCTTGTTTCGACTAAGGTCTTTCAGTGCTCTGTCAAACTCTTCACGCTGTATCATATCTCCCATTTCATCTTCATCTACATCCTCTTCCATTTCTATAATATTGTCCTCAAGTACATTGCCCTTATATAGGCCCTCTATATACTCCCTCCACCTTTCTGCTTTCCCTTCTCTGCTTAGAACTGGGTTTCTATCTGAGCTCTTGATATTCATACAAGTGGTTCTCTTTTCTCCAATGGTCTTTTTAATTTTCCTGTAGGCAGTATCTATCTTACCCCTCATGAGATAAGCCTCTACATCCTTACATTTGTCCTCTAGCCATCCCTGCTTTGCCATATTGCACTTCCTGTTGATGTCGTTTTTGAGACGTTTGTATTCCTTTTTGCTTGCTTCATTTACTGCATTTTTATATTTTCTCCTTTCATCAATTAAATTCAATATTTCTTCTGTTACCCAAGAATTTCTACTAGCCCTTGTCATTTTACGTACTAGGTCCTCTGCTGCCTTCACAACTTCATCCCTCAGAGCTACCCATTCTTCTTCTACAGTATTTCTTTCCCCCATTCCTGTCAATTGTTCCCTTATGCTCCCCCTCAAATTCTGTACATCCTCTGTTTTAGTCAGTTTATCCAGGTCCCATCTCCTTAAATTCCCACCTTTTTGCTTTTTCTTCAGTTTTAATCTACAGTTCATAACCAATAGATTGTGATCAGAGTCCACAGCTGCCCCTGGAAATGTCTTAATTTAAAACCTGGTTCCTAAATCTCTGTCTTACCATTATGTAATTTAGCTGAAACCTGTCAGTATCTCCAGGCTTCTTCCATGTATACAACCTTCTTTTATGATTCTTGAACCAAGTGTTAGCTACGATTAAGTTGTGCTCTGTGCAAAATTCTACCAGGCGCCTGCCTCTTTGATTTCTTAGCCCCAATCCATATTCACCTATTACATTTCCTTCTCTCCCTTTTCCTACCACCGATTTCCAGTCACCCATGACTATTAAATTTTCGTCACCCTTCACTATATGAATAATTTCTTTTATTTCATCATATATGTCTTCAATTTCTTCATCATCTGCAGAGTTAGTTGGCATATAAAATTGTACTACTGTAGTGGGCATGGGCTTCGTGTCTGTCTTGGCCACAAAACAATGCATTCACTATGCTGTTTGTTGTAGCTTACTCGCACTCCTGTTTTTCTATTCATTATTAAACTGACTCCTGCATTACCCCTATTTGATTTTGTATTTATAACCCTGTATTCACCAGACCAGAAGCCTTGTTCCTCCTGCCACCGAACTTCACTAATTCCCACTATATCTAACTTTAACCTGTGCAGATCCCTTTTTAAATCTTCTAACCTACCTGCCCAATTAAGGGATCTGGCTTTCCACGCTCCGATCCATAGAACGCCAGTTTTCTAGCTTCTGATAACGACGTTCTCTTGAGTAGTCCCCGCCCGGAGATCTAAATGGGGGACTGTCTTACGTCTGGAATATTTTACCCAAGAGGCTGATAACTATGATAAATTATGTGTGGAGTACAATATTTTTATATAATCACAATAAAATCTGAATTCTATGTATTATATCCTGCTCAGATGGTCAGATCATAAAAAAATTCATCAAAAGAGTATTAACTTTCCTGCACCAGGGTGCTATTCTATTCTCTTTTTACTGCCTCAGTTTGGACATTTCTAAAATTTGTGCCTTTCCATTTATTGTATACTTTCATTCCCATGTATTGTGGAGTCTGTGCAAAAAGATTAAGCCTATATGCAGCAACATGAAGCTTTCTTTGGTTCTAGTTTCGTAACTATGCTGGAAATTGAAAAAAGAGCTTAGGGTTATTACTTGTGAAAATAATTATTCCATATAGATATAATGAGGGAATGCTTAGTATCTTAAGATCTCTTAATAATGGCCAACTAGATCCTTTGGCATTGCACAACATATGTTTCTGATAATTTTTTTCTGCAAAACTAATATTCTTGTCGTGTTGCTAGCATTCCCCCAGAAGACAATATCATATCTCACTACTGACTCAAAGTAACTATGGTATATTATTTTTTGTGTGTCTATACTAGTGACATTGACTAAGATTGTCATAGCAAATTCCGGGCTGTTTACTTTATTTTTTAGATAATCTATGTGTGAGGACCATGATATGTTTCTGTCTAATTGCATTCCTTCTTCATTTAGCTCCTAGCTTCTGTGCATAATGTGAATATCATTTATTTGAGATTGTTTTGTCTTAAATTGCATCAGCCCTGTTTTTGAAATATTATCTTTAAGCCATTTACATGGAACCAAACATCGAGGTTTCTATGACCTTTTCAGGAATCTTTTCTGTGTTTTTGTTTTCTACCAGTACTGATGTGTCATCAGCAAATAAAACTGAATTATATAACATGTTTCAGTTATATACCTGAATCATAACCTGGTCCATCTGGATCATCCTCTCCTCCACCAGCTTTCTTGAACAGTACAGATGGTAGCTATACTTTCAATACTTCCTCCAATTTCAAAATTATTGTGTCCTTTGTCTTCTATAACCTGTTGTTCCCACACAATCTACCCAACAGCTTCTGCTGCATCTGTCCCACATCACCTCCCTACTTATGTTCCCTCACCTTCACTCTGTGCTTCTCTCTTCCAATGAACCCACCGGTCTTTCTTCCCCTCTCTGCTCCTCTCCTTACCCATTCCCCTTTTCTCCCCAATTTATCCCCACTTGGTGCCCCACAGCTTTCAGATGCTGTGCCAGGCAGCATTGTCCTGCTGCCATCTAGACCCTGCGTGCTCTGTCAGACAGTGATGTTCCCTCACCACACCTGTACCCTGCTATACCTACCCCTTTTGTGCCCCATTAAGGATTGCTACTTTCAATCAGTGTGAGTGTTGCATTGTCGCTGGAGCAGTCTGAGACAGTGGTTATGTGTGGATGATGTGTGCTTGCTTGTGTTGATGTGTGTTTTCTTTTCTGAAAAAAGACTTTGGCCAAACTGAAAATGAGTAACATTCTTCATTGTGCTTGTCTGCAACTCAATGTGTGATCTTTATGGTAGATAGAAAATGCAATACCTGCATTCTTCATTGTCTTATCCTCTGGATAGGCCAGATTTACCCGTAAAAGTGTCACTGCTGTAAATTTTGTATTTTGTATCCTTCTGTGTATACTTAGTGACATGAGGTCCTCTGCTTAGAAAAAGGAAACAGATTAAGAGGAAAAAGAAAAATGAGTAATACAGTTACGAAATGGAAGGGAAGGGGAGGAGGGGGGAGAGAAGACGAAAAAGATTTAGTTAGAGAAAGGGAGGTCATGCTGAAAATAAGAAGGTTAGAACAGTAAAGCAAATAATGAGATGCAATAGACATGATGACAATGATAAAAGGGGAGGTGTTACTGGAAGCTAAGTTCATAAGGTTGTTGGGATGCAAAGATGTGTGTGAGGAAGAGTTCACATCTCTGGATTCCATAAAAACCAGTCCCTAACCAGATACCCAAACATCTAATGTGTTGTTGTTACCCCAGGGGGTCCACAACTCTGTTGTTGATACGTGCATAGTGAGCACGGGACCCCGAGCTAATGGGGCCATCCTTCCTTTCCGGGCTGCAACACTTCCCTTTCTGCATCCTTCCCCATCCCTCATCTTGGCCCCCCCCCCCCTCACCCCTCTCCATTGCCTCTTTCATTCCCTTTCTCCCCCTCTGGGAGTATGTTTTGTGCCTATGTCCGGAGTCGGAAAGTCGAAACTGTAACAAATTCTTTGCTTTCTCCACTTGCAAGTATTTGTCCTTCCTTTATCCTTCTCTTTTCCTTACCTCTTCTCTTTGCCCTTTTCTCCACTGCAGTGTTTGAGACCTCTCTTCTTTCCTTTCCCTTTCTCTTTTTCCCTCCCTGTGCATGTCTGAAGGCCGAACCATGCTTTTCCATACGTAGCCGGTGATGGGGTAACGGGTAATTCCCCGCCCCGGGTAGACAGGTAGGACACATATGTACCCCCTGGTAATGGCCAGGCCCAGGGAGGGGTGATTACTGAGCTGATACCTTCCAAAAGTGCCGATTGGTCCCTCCGTCCGTTTGTCGGGAGGTGTGACCTGAGGTGTGAACAATCACATAAGGTGGGAGTGCCCTCAGAGAGGGCCCTCACAAAGAAGGAGCACTCCATCGGAGAAGCCGGTATTCATGGGGGATACTTTCACAATGGTTTCACCATCTTCTACTATGTCAGCTCACAAGCGTAAATTCAATGAATTTCAGCCACAGACAGTCCTTCCATCATTGCCAAAGTTCCTTGTTGTTTCTCGGTCTGACGATGGTCACAACTTCTCCACGGTCAACCCTTTCATTATTCAGAAAGGTGTCGATGCAATTGCAGATCCTGTAAAGTTTTGTTCCAGATTACGAAATGCCACCTTGTTGTAATAAACAGTCAGTGCCCTCCAGGCACAAAAATTGCTGCATACTTCACTGCTACACACCTTCCCTGTCTGGGTGGAACTGCACGGTACTTTAAATTCATCATGTGGGGTCGTTTATACACGCTCCCTCACACACCTGTCTGACCAGGGTGTAACAGCCGTTCATAGTCATGAAAAGGGTTGACATGAACCTCATTCCAACCTGCACTGTCTTCTTGACATTTGACAAAGTTCAACTCCCATCGAAAATCAAAGCAGGCTATGAGATAATTTCCATTCGCCCTTACATCCCAAACCCTAAGCGTTGCTATCGATGTCAGCGGTTCAGTCATACCAGCCAGTACTGTTCCAATCTGGCCAAATGTGTTACGTGTGGCAAGCATGCCCACGAGGGTGCTTGTCCACCTCCATCCCCTCGTTGCATCAACTGTATGGGTGACCACGCTGCTTCCTCTCGAGATTGCCCCATTTTTAAAGATGAAAAGCTCATTCAGGAAATCAGGGCGAAGGAAAAGGCGTCAACCTTTGCTGCTCGAAAATTATTCGCCAGTCGACTGCCCACCGTGCCTCAGACAGGAAAAACAGTACTGTCCTTGCCTCTCCTCAGCCAACAAAGGAGGCAGCCACGCAGACTTGCGATCTCACCTTTAGTTCCACGGTTGTCAGATCGGCC
The DNA here is from genome assembly GCF_021461385.2 of Schistocerca piceifrons. Lineage (NCBI taxonomy): Eukaryota > Metazoa > Arthropoda > Insecta > Orthoptera > Acrididae > Schistocerca > Schistocerca piceifrons. Next base: position 34,574,096 of record NC_060138.1, on the reverse strand, counting down.
AGTGCAGGGATCGCCCGTTCAACCTCCCCACTTTCGCCTGCTCACTCTATGGCTCACCCTTCATCAGGTTCTGTCAAATCACGAGCCCAAAAGTCAGACACCAAGACTTCAAAAAAAGAGCATACTCGTGAAGATTTTTTACGTACCCCAACTTCACAACCATCGGTTCCTCCTTCTTCTAAACATCATAATTCCAAGAAGGCAACAAAGAAACCCAGTTCATCTCCTTCTCTGCCAAGGCATGTCTCATCTACTGCGCCACCTGGCAGTAATCGCCCTCGGCCGTCTTCTGTGTCGCCGAGGCGCACTACTGGCGGCTGATCAACCGGCCGATAGCTGGAGGCAGGAGCTGCTCCTGAACAACCTATGGATCAGGATCTTCTGCCTTCGGGTGAATGCCATTCCATGTTGTTGGTCGCAAGCTCTGAGCAGTCGCTGAGTTGATGGCAACCTTGGTCACATTCCTCCATTTTCTGTTCACCCTATGTGCATTATCCACTGGAATATCCGCAGCATTCGAGCCAATCAGGACGAATTGTCGATTCTCTTACGATCCTACTCGCCGGTCATCTTCTGTCTTCAGGAAACAAAGCTACGTCCTCATGACCGCTTTGTTCTCCCCCTTTTTCATTCCATCCAAATTGATCTCCCCTCTGTTGAAGGCACTCCAGCCCATGGAGGACTCGTGATTCTTCTCCATGATTCCATTATCAGTCAATCCCCTTAAACACTTCCTTCCAAGCTGTCGCTGTCCGTCTTTACCTTTCTGGATACACGTTCTCTCTTTGTACTGTATACATTCCATCGTCCACACCAATGGCACGATCTGATCTCCTTCATCTTCTTGGTCAGCTTCCACCACCCTATTTGCTGATTGGGGACTTCAATGCCCACCACCCGCTTTGGGGATCTCCACATCCTTGTCCGCGTGGCTCACTATTGCTAGACGTCTTCCTCCAAGCGGATCTAGTTTGCCTCAACACTGGGGACCCTACATTTTTTACTGCCTCCATGACAAATTTCTCTGATTTGGACCTTTCGGTCGGTACTGTTCCACTAGCTCGACGCTTCGAATGGTTCGCCCTTGATGATATGGACTAGAGTGACCACTTTCCATGTGTGCTTAGACTGCAGCCTCAACTGCCATATATGCGCCCACGGCGCTGGAAGTTTGGCGAAGCCGATTGGACACTTTTTTCGTCTCTAGCGACATTCGATGACCGTCACTTTCCTAGCGTCGATGATGAGGTCTCACACATTACAGATGTTATTCTTAAAGCTGCGTAACGTTCAATACCACGCACCTCAGAATTGCACCAGCGCCCCCCAGTTCCTTGGTGGAACGAGGAATGCCGTGACACAATACATGAGCGGTGACGTGCTCTTCGTGTTTTCCGCCACCATCCTACTTTGGCCAACTGTGTCCGCTATGAGCAGTTCCGTTCGCGATTCCGTCGCGTCATTCACGATAGCAAGAAGGCAAGCTGGAAATTCTTTATTAGCTCATTTAACACCTTCACTCCCTCCTCGGAAGTTTGGAGTCGGATTTGGTGGTTATCAGGCGCGCCCATTTTCTCACCGGTCTCTGGGCTCACAGTCGCGCATGATACATTAGTGGATCCCGTCGCAATTTCTAACTCATTGGGTCAACACTATGCTGGGATTTCGAGCTCTTCAAATTACCCGCCAGCATTTCTCCCAAAGAAATGTGCAGCGGAAGTGCAACCTCTTGTTTTCTCCTCTCAAAATTGCGAAAGCTATAATACTGTTTTCTCCATGCGGGAACTGCAACATGCACTCTCTTCCTCTCGCTCCAGGACCAGATGGTATCCACGTCCAAATGTTGCTGCATAGTCTGCATTACCTCCTTCACCTTTGTAATCGAATTTGGACCGACCGAACTTTTCCCAGACAATGGCGGGGAGCAATCATCGTTCCTGTTCTGAAACCTGGAAAGGACTAACATCTCCCGTCTAGCTATCGCCCCATTTCTCTCAAGAGTAGTGTATGTAAGGTTTTGGAGCGTATGGTAAATTGCCGTTTAGCTTGGTGGCTGAAGGCCCGCAGCCTTTAAACACCTGCCCAAATGCGGTTTCTGAAAGCATTTTTCTGCAGTTGACCATCTTGTTGCTCTCTCCACTTATATCGAGAACAATTTTCTCCAGAAACGCCAAACAGTAGCAATATTTTTTGATCTGGAGAGAGCATACGATACCTGTTGGAAGACAGGCATTCTCCGCACACTGTTCTCTTGGGGCTTTCGATGCTCTCTGCCCCTTTTTCTTCGCGAATTTACGGCAGAGCGCGTATTTAGAGTGCGGGTGAACACTACTCTCTCCCGTATTTTCTCCCAAGAAAACGGGGTACCCCAGGGCTCCGTGCTGATGGTTGTACTGTTTGCCATCGCCATAAATCGTATTATGGAATGTCTCCTTCCTGATGTCTTGGGTACCCGCTTTGTGGGCGATTTTGCGATCTACTACAGCTCTCAACAGACAAGCCTTCTTGAACGACATTTTGAAGGATGTCTCGAACGCCTGCACTCTTGGAGCATCTAAACAGGCTTTCGCTTTTCTCCCAGTAAGACCGTTTGTGTTAACTTTTGGCGTCGTATGGAGTTTCTTCTACCCTCGTTACATCTAGGACCTGTCAACCTTCCGTTTTCGGACGTCGCTAAATTCTTGGGTCTTATGTTTGACAGAAAACTGTGCTGGTCCTCCCACGTTTTCTATCTTTCGGCTCCCTGTTGGCGATACCTCAACACCCTCCGTGTCCTGAATGGTACCTCCTGGGGAGCGGACCGAGTGGTCTTTATCTGCCTGTATTGCGCCTTAGTGGGCTTGAAATTGGACTATGGAAGCATAGTTTACTCCTCTGCACGGCCGTCTATTCTTCATCGTCTCGACTCTATCCAGCACCGTGGATTACGTTTATTGTCTGGAGCTTTTTACACCAGCCCTGTGGAAAGCCTTTACGCTGAGACTGCTGAACCTCCGCTGTCCAATCGGCGAGCAGTCCTTCTGAGTCTTTATGCTAGCCATCTGTCTTCCATGCCTGCTAATCCAGCCCATGACATTTTTTTTCGACGCCTCCTTTGATGTAGGGTATGCAGACCGCCCCTCCTCCCTACTACCACCAGGAGTCCGCTTCCATCAACTGCTCCATTCTCTTTCCTTCCGCTTTCCTAAAACCTTCTTGACAAGTTGGGGTACAGCACCGCCTTGACTCCGTCCCCGGATTTACCTGCTCCGTGACCTTTGTCAGTATACCAAGGATGCTACCCCTTCACTTGTTTATCATTGGGCATTTGCTGCTCTATGTGCACAAATGAAGCCAGCCACATTCATTTACACTGATGGCTTGAAAACATCGTTAGGTGTAGGGAATGCCTATGTTGTTGGCGACACCCCAAATCAATTTCGCCTTCCCGACCAGTGTTCGGTTTATACTGCGGAGCTCTACGCTGTTCTTCAGGCTGTCCACTATATCTGCCACCATCAGCGGATACAGTATGTTATCTGTTCAGATTCACTCAGCTCTCTCCTCAGTCTCCAAGCTCTCTAACCTGTCGACTCTCTGGTCCACTGGATTCAGGACTGTCTGCGTTTGCTCCACCTGGAGGGCGTCTCGGTGGCATTCCTCTGGCTCCCGGGACATGTTGGTATCTGTGGAAATGAGGCAGCCAATATAGCAGCCAAGGCTGCAGTCTTTCTTCTTCGGCCAGCTATTCAATCGATTCCCTTCGCCAATCTACGGAGTGTTTTATGTCGTCGTGTTGTTCTTTTATGGCATGCACATTGGTCGACACTTCTCCCTAATAAATTGCAGAAGGTGAAAGCTCTTCCCTGTGCTTGGACCTCTTCCTCCCGAACGCGTCGTTGGGTGGAGGTAATTTTAACTAGACTCCGGATAGGGCACTGTCTTCTTAGCCATCGACATCTTTTAAGCGGCAATCCTCCCCCACTCTGTCCCCACTGCTCTCAGCTGTGGACGGTAAGACACCTTTTAATTGAGTGCCCCTATTTTACTCTGTTATGTGCTCGTCTACAGCTGTCGCCTGATACATCGTCAATTTTAGCAGATGACACGTGCTTGGCCGATCACGTTCTCAAGTTTATTAGTGCCAGTGAAATGACGTCAGTCATTTGAATCTTTTTTTGGGGACACCCAAGCCCTTTGTGTAGTGGATTTTTAAGCCTTCCTTCTGCTTTTAGTTTCTCCAATTTTTTGGGTTTCGTTCCCATTGCTGCTGGTTTCGATTTTCGGTTTTTACTGTTTCCTAAGTCACAGACCGGGCGCTAATGACCATAGCAGTTTTGCGCCCTAAAACCAAAACAAAAAAAAACAAAAAAATCTAATGTGTAGTCACTGGCACTGAGGTCTTTTGAGTACAGAGATCATCCTACCTGATAAGTTTCCCTGGTTGCTGGAGGTGGGAACTTATCCTCCAACACATGTCCACATACCAATATCTTAAAAAGCTTAACCTCTGTTAACATAATTGAGCCATCATTTGCATTATCATCTTTTAATAATATTTGACACATTTTTAAAATTTATTATTGCTCATTATATTCTGTATTGTTCTTCTCCCTCCCCACTCTCTGTATCTCTTTCTCTCCTCATTTGTGTAAGCACTACTCTGTCTCTCCATATCCATTACTACTTCTTACTCTGTCATCATCTCTGTATTGAACCAGGCATATTGGTTACTAATGTACTACCTATGATGCACTTTCCCTGGCAATGTCCCCCTTGCTTTTCTTACCCTCTTTTTGTTTCCTCATTCTCACAAAAGATTATCCCCATTTGATTAACCCACATTTCCAAGTTTCCCAACCTGCGCAAGTCACATACTTGAGGAAAGGTGTAACAGTTCTGAAAGCTACGATAGTAATATGTGTCTATTTCCAGTAGTAATAATTCCACTCCTTAATTTAAGAACTAGTCAGCTATTTTCTCATATTTTTGTAATAGTCGTGTGCACTGTACTTTCAGTGAAATGTATTACGTAGGAAAAGGGAGGTCATGCTGATGGATGGCTAAATTTAGAACGGTAGTGGGATGAGACTATGTGCTGAAGAGCAGGTTATCTAAAAAGGGCTTGGTCTGAGGCATCCAGATGACCCATAGGTGCCACTAAACTCCTCCAGCAACTGCATGCCAGGTGTCCCTGAGGTGGGTAGTTCTTGGGGTCAGTTTCTGAATTTGGCCTATGTGATGGTTCTCATCCACGTACAGGGTGCAGAAAAATTGTATCACGAATTTTAACCCTGGATAGCTGATGCCAGTAGGAATGAAAATTACTAATGCTGTGTAGGGCAACAAAACACAACTTTAAAAACTATGAAAACTTGGCGTCATGTGCTCCAATTGACTGCCGGATTGCCCTGTTGCCAGATACTCTGGACAATGCATGACCTTGCATGCTTTGCCTGCCAGAATTTGTGATGTATCCAGGGCAGCCTACACACTCAGTGGTAGCGCCAGCCTTCCACTCTGGGGGCTGGAGGTGAACCAACCAACCCAACACATCCATTGTTGTTTCATGATAAGACGTACTGGAAACAAACCCTTCAACAGCTGTTAGTTAGCATACAGAAAGTCTTTTACAAATTGTGACAGCCCTGAAAAGGGCCTTTTTTGTGACTAGGACATTGTTTACTTAAAGCAGGTGCTGGACCTGGTGACCCTGCATGCAACACAATGTTGGTAGTGTCGAAAGGTGTTTTGCTGAACTCTTTCAAAGGTTACTGGCATTGCCTTAATGTGATTGGCGGCATGTTGAATGACATGCATTAATTCATCTTTGTCTCTAGGTGATTTGCACCTGGGTGGGTGAACTGCAACCTTGAAGAATTCCCACAGGAAACTACCGGTGGTGTGAGGTCTGGGACTACGGGGACCATGTCCTATGAGCATGTCTGCCAGTTACCTGGTCATTGAAGAGTTCATCTAAATATCCACACACAGCATGACTGTTAGGTGCAGGCGACTCATGCTGCAACCACATGCATAGCCGAATTTCCAGGGGAACACCTTCCAGCAGACCGGGTAGCGTTTTGTGCAAAAAGTGAAGGTAATTTGCCATGGCAAGTTGAGGAGGTTGGTGGACCGGCCCAATAAGATGGTCAACCACAATGCCTGCCCAAATGCTGAGCAAAAATTGTTCCTGGTGTGTGTGGACGTACATGTCGTGAGGATTTCCTCTTGCCCAGTAATGAACGTTTTGAGTGTTGCAAAGGCCATCCCAATGGAAGGTGCATTCATACAGTAAACAACACGACGACAGGGAAGTCAGGATCTCATGCAACACATTGCAGAAAACACCAGCGAAACCCTAGCCTGTGCTCATAGTCTGTTACAGGATTTAGGTCTTCAGCAAGGTGTAAAGTAAATAGATGCTGGCCATCATTCCTCAAAACCTCCCAGACTAACTGATGAGTGACCACAATGTTATGTCCGGTTGCTCGAGTACAGGTCATAGGTGTTTCCTCAATGCACTTGAGAACAGTCTCTTCAAATGCTGCATCCCCTAATGTTCGAGGTCTTATAGCATCACCAAGATATCCTGCTAACAAACCTGTTTCACCAAGTCATGGGTGAATTGCTGTAAATGTTTGCAGGTGTGGCTGATGTCTTGCTGGGTACTGTTCATCATACAACCATTGAGCTTCATGTGCATTATCGTCAGCTAGTTCATAAACAAAAACCATATCTTGCCGTTCTTCAAACAAATACTGTGCCACCATACTTACTGTATGACTAAATCCTAGGTGACGTGTGTGTGCTCTGAAGTGAAGCTTACATGTGAATGCCTCTTACATGAGGTAGAGACAAACAGCAAGACCTATTCGACACGTATGCATATCGCATTCGAGCAGTGATGGGCGAGGGACATTTGTGTGTGTGAACAGACTGTCATAGCATTGCCAGACAAATAACAAATGGCAACATGGCAATCTCATTGCCAAATGGAACAAGTGGCACCAAGTTTCCATAGTTTTAAAATGGTATTTTTTGACCTGTGTGACATCAGTAATTTTGGTTCCTTCTGGCATCAGCTATCCTGGGATAAAATTTGGCAACACAATTTTTCTCCACCCTGTATAAAGGAGCATTGTTGGGAGCATCTCAGTTATTAAACACTGTCCTGTTTGATGTTGTGTAGCTCATCTCCCTCTCCCACTGATGTACCTTCAGATACTTAAATTCAGGAATTTATTGCCACCAGATGAGAAGTAGTAGAAGCTGTTGAGTTTAAGGTCCAGCTTATCACTATCTAACTGAACATAGTGTAGTTAAGTTTAGGTAGGGCAGGAGCCGGATATGTTTGGAGATTTATAGCTGTTACCTGTGTTGCCTCACTCTGTTCTTTCCCATGGGTGAAAGACTTACACCAGAGGAGTTGTCGCAGGACGGTAGGGACACTGGTAACTCTGTGTGTAATACACTAGTCCGCAGTGACATACGATATTTAGCGAGTATGTGAGCAGTGCTGAGCCTCAATTGAGTCTTCTTAGAAGGACTCTCAGTCCAGATAGCAGTGCTTCTAAATCTCAGCCCCAAAGGTCAACATGACCAGTCAACATGCTGATCAAGAGCTGGCAAAACTTTCAAGTCAGTGTTGTCATGTGAAGGCCTGCCTGCCAGCCTGCTTGTCTTTGTGTTGGCTGTACCACATTTAAGTGCAGAGGTATACAGACAATGGCTCCTCATACAGATGAGGGTTCCTCACTTTGCTTCAGTAGTGCAGGTTGTCAAGCAGTCGATCTTAATTGTTTCCCATGAAGTTCCCTTAGAGCCCCAGAGACAGTTATTCTATGGTCAGCTCCATGGTACTGAAACCATTCACATTTTATCAATTATGTATCCAATATAGCTCCTCTGACAACACAGATGAATCACTGCCAATCATAATTTCAAATACAACACACAGAATAATATATTCTAAAGTGACGCTTCAGTAGCAACAATAGGATGTTGGTGCTGACCCTAATGTGCTCTCTTTGTACTAATTAGTAGTAAAGTTTTGTAGAACAGTGACAGAGAACGATAGCTTAACCAGCAGTACTACATCTGAAACCTGTTTAAAAGACTTGTCAACCTTACGTGTGTTGATGAGGTGAACTTCAGAGTTAAAGCAGTTGATTGTGAGCTATCTTAATCTGCAGTACACATGTTGTATTAGTCTCGCTCAGGTATTTGAGGCCCCTTTTGATTGTTTTAATGTTTGCCATTCTGTAAGTAGATAGGAGATCTTTCTTTATTTTATCATTAAAAAAGCTGAAACCGCAAAAAGAAAAGGAGATAAAACCCCTCTTAGTGCACAGCATGAACTAGTGGTGACCATTGACATACAAAGAGTATCTTCTTCTGGCAAAACAAAAATTGTCTAAATGTATTGTGCCTACTCGCACAAGTTCTGACAAGTCTTTTTAGACATTCAGATAACTTACAGTGTTACTCAGAGAGAGATATTTGAAGCTAATACCACAAATAGGTTTTTATGAGCAGTTATGAGTATTATACAGAATCTTTTGGCTGTCAATATCTTTTCATAAAATACTTTTCAGACAATTTTGTCCAGAAAAATTGTGCCCACATGGGTAGTGGATCTAGTGTGGCACCAATTGCTTTTGTAGTAAACAGGATTCATGTACATAAAGGTGTCCAAACTATTGCTTGGAATTTGTTGGTAACTTCTCAGTTTTTGGCATGTCCTCCAAACTGGTATCTACAGAATGTCACTTGCAGTTGTATGTTATGGGATCTGAGGAATGTGCACAAGCATTGGTTTCCAAATCCTTGAAATTAAAGGCAACACATGTCACAGCTCTAAATGATACTTTAAGTTTAGCCAGAAACAAGCATGGCTTCAAGTGAAGACTGTGCAGTAGGTTCCCCCTTAGTATGCCATGTGGGATGGACAGGTCCTCAATGTTTCACTTTTGATATTATCAACCATGGACCCACTGAGACTGCAGCTGTTTTTCTTCTTCTTCTTCTTCTTCTTCTCCTTCTTGTTCTTCTTCTCCTACTACTTCTTCTTCTTCTTCTCCTACTACTTCTTCTTCTACTACTTCTTCTTCTACTTCTTCTTCTTCTTCTTCTTTTTATATGATTTGGTGTGATTCATGTACCTGAAGATACTGTCCATTATAAGAGCTTAATGGTGACAGTTGAAGCTCAGAGAATGGCATTCATTCTTGGCCTGTTTGGTGGAAGTCTTCTCAAAATAATGGAAGCAGTCTGTGTTGAAATACAAACCAAACTCAGTGTGTTTGCAGATCATGTGTATCATAATACACTCTGGTCATAGGGGCTCACTTCCAAGCAGTACTCATCACTGAAGAAAATTCTTCTCCAGTCAATGAGATTCTAGGTTGAAGACATGTCAGGAGACAGTGCAGGCAGCAATGAGATACCAACCTGACTTTCACTAGCCATATAGCCCAACAACCAGTAGTGGTCTGATGTGCTATTTATATTCATAGCAGGACCCACTTTGGTTATCATCCATGGCATCCTCTCAGCACAGTGGTAGACAACTATATTCTATGCCCCATTTTGTTGCCATTCATTGCATTCTGGGCTTACATTGAATCAAAATAATATCCACTCCTACATGGCAAGGCATTCTACTGCTTGTCTTCATGCTTGGCAAATGTTACCTTGGCCAGCAATATCAGTGGATCTCTTCTGACAAAGAATGTTTGGAGCATTATGGACACAGCACTTGAACTGTCGTGGGATTTTGATGAGAAAGCACACCATTTGGCCATAATTTGGCATGGAATCCCTCAGGAGGATATTAAACATCTCTGTCAGCCAAGCCGGATATGGTGGCCGAATGGTTCTAGGCACTTCAGTCTGGAACCGAGCGACCGGTATGGTCACAGGTTCAAATCCTGCCTGTGGCATGGATGTGTGTGATGTCCTTAGATTAGTTAGGTTTAAGTAGTTGTTAGTTCTAGCGGACTGATGACCTCCAATGTTAAGTCCCATAGTGCTCAGAGCCATTTGACCCATTTGAATCCGTCAGCCAAACCCCCCCCCCCATGAACCATGAACCTTGCCGTTGGTGGGGAGGCTTGCATGCCTCAGCGATACAGATGGCTGTATCGTAGGTGCAACCACAACGGAGGGGTATCTGTTGAGAGGCCAGACAAACATGTGGTTCCTGAAGAGGGGCAGCAGCCATTTCAGTAGTTGCAGGGGCAACAGTCTGGATGATTGACTGATCTGGCCTTGTAACATTAACCAAAACGGCCTTGCTGTGCTGGTACTGCGAACGGCTGAAAGTAAGGGGAAACTACAGCCGTAATTTTTCCCGAGGACATGCAGCTCTACTGTATGATTAAATGATGATGGCGTCCTCTTGGGTAAAATATTCCGGAGGTAAAATAGTCCCCCATTCGGATCTCCGGGCGGGGACTACTCAGGAGGACGTCATTATCAGGAGAAAGAAAACTGGCGTTCTACGGATCGGAGCGTGGAATGTCAGATCCCTTAATCGGGCAGGTAGGTTAGAAAATTTAAAAAGGGAAATGGATAGGTTAAAGTTAGATATAGTGGGAATTAGTGAAGTTCGGTTGCAGGAGGAACAAGACTTTTGGTCAGGTGATTACAGGGTTATAAATACAAAATCAAATAGGGGTAATGCAGGAGTAGGTTTAATAATGAATAAAAAAATAGGAGTGCGGGTTAGCTACTACAAACAGCATAGTGAACGCAATATTGTGGCCAAGATAGACACAAAGCCCATGCCTACTACAGTAGTACAAGTTTATATGCCAACTACCTCTGCAGATGATGAAGAATTAGATGAAATGTATGACGAGATAAAAGAAATTATTCAGGTAGTGAAAGGAGACGAAAATTTAATAGTCATGGGTGACTGGAATTCATCAGTAGGAAAAGGGAGAGAAGGAAACATAGTAGGTGAATATGGATTGGGGGGAAGGAATGAAAGAGGAAGCCGCCTTGTAAAATTTTGCACAGAGCATAACTTAATCATAACCAACACTTGGTTCAAGAATCATAAAAGAAGGTTGTATACCTGGAAGAATCCTGGAGATACTAAAAGGTATCAGATAGATTATATAATGGTAAGACAGAGATTTAGGAACCAGGTTTTAAATTAAGACATTTCCTGGGGCAGATGTGGATTCTGACCACAATCTATTGGTTATGAACTGCAGATTGAAACTGAAGAAACTGCAAAAGGCGGGAATTTAAGGAGATAGGACCTGGATAAACTGAAAGAACCAGAGGTTGTAGAGAGTTTCAGGGAGAGCATAAGGGAACAATTGACAGGAATTGGGGAAAGAAATACAGTAGAAGAATAATGGGTAGCTCTGAGGGATGAAGTAGTGAAGGCAGCAGAGGATCAAGTAGGTAAAAAGACGAGGGCTAATAGAAATCCTTGGGTAACAGAAGAAATGTTGAATTTAATTGATGAAAGGAGAAAATATAAAAATGCAGTAAATGAAGCAGGCAAAATGGAATACAAACGTCTCAAAAACGAGATCGACAGGAAGTGCAAAATGGCTAAGCAGGGATGGCTAGAGGACAAATGTAAGGATGTAGAGGCTTGTCTCACTAGGGGTAAGATAGATACTGCCTACAGGAAAATTAAAGAGACCTTTGGAGAGAAGAGAACCACTTGTATGAATATCAAGACCTCAGATGGAAACCCAGTTCTAAGCAAAGAAGGGAAGGCAGAAAGGTGGAAGGAGTATATAGAGGGTTTATACAAGGGCGATGTACTTGAGGACAATATTATGGAAATGGAAGAGGATGTAGATGAAGACGAAATGGGAGATAAGATACTGCGTGAAGAGTTTGACAGAGAACTGAAAGACCTGAGTCGAAACAAGGCCCCGGGAGTAGACAACATTCCATTTGAACTACTGATGGCCTCAGGAGAGCCAGTCATGACAAAACTCTACCATCTGGTGAGCACGATGTACAAGACAGGGGAAATACCCTCTGACTTCAAGAAGAATATAATAATTCCAATCCCAAAGAAAGCAGGTGTTGACAGATGTGAAAATTACGGAACTATCAGTTTAATAAGTCACAGCTGCAAAATACTAACGCGAATTCTTTACAGACGAATGGAAAAACTGTTAGAAGCCGACCTCGGGGAAGATCAGTTTGGATTCTGTAGAAATGTTGGAACACTTGAGGCAATACTGACCTTACGACTTATCTTAGAAGAAAGATTAAGAAAAGGCAAACCTACGTTGTAGCCTCTCCCCGATGTTATTCAATCTGTATATTGAGCAAGCAGTAAAGGAAACAAAAGAAAAATTCGGAGTGGGTATTAAAATTCATGGAGAAGAAGTAAAAACTTTGAGGTTTGCCGATGACATTGTAATTCTGTCAGAGACAGCAAAGGACTTGGAAGAGCAGTTGAACGGAATGGACAGTGTCTTGAAATGAGGATATAAGATGAACATCAACAAAAGCAAAACGAGGATAATAGAATGTAGTCAAATTAAGTCGGGTGATGCTGAGGGAATTAGATTAGGAAATGAGACACTTAAAGTAGTAAAGGAGTTTTGCTATTTAGGGAGTAAAATAACCGATGATGGTCGAAGTAGAGAGGATATAAAATGTGGACTGGCAATGACAAGGAAAGCGTTTCTCAAGAAGAGGAATTTGTTAGCATCGAGTATAGATTTAAGTGTCAGGAAATCGTTTCTGAAAGTATTTGTATGGAGTGTAGCCATGTATGGAAGTGAAACATGGACGATAACTAGTTTGGACAAGAAGAGAATAGAAGCTTTCGAAATGTGGTGCTACAGAAGAATGCTGAAGATTAGGTGGGTAGATCATGTAACTAATGAGGAGGTATTGAATGGGATTGGGGAGAAGAGACGTTTGAGACAGAACTTGACTAGAAGAAGGGATCGGTTGGTAGGACATGTTTTGAGGCATCAAGGGATCACAAATTTAGCATTGGAGGGCAGTGTGGAGGGTAAAAATCGTAGAGGGAGACCAAGAGATGAATACACTAAGCAGATTCAGAAGGATGTAGGTTGCAGTAGATACTGGGAGATGAAGAAGCTTGCACAGGATAGAGTAGCATGGAGAGCTGCATCAAACCAGTCTCAGGACTGAAGACCACAACAACAACAACAGCCAAAAACAGGCTGAAAATTGCTTGCATAAGTGCCAGAGTTGGACCAAATCATTACGGACTTGATGAATTTGTGAAGCTCTTTTTCTGGGAAAAATCTTCCAATTTTTTCTAAAATTGTTGTTTATCTGTATATTTACATCAGATCCATGAATTTCTGTCCCATTTAGATAATTACTTTGTAGTGCTTCATTTTATTTGCCTCGGGTTGTAAATGTCAGAAGCAACTATTATAGAGGGGCAGTATTCATTAGGTTCTCTTCAGAGGTGGGAATGTTTTGTGTAACCTGACAGCTAGTCAAACCTCCCTTCATCATTGACTACTATTGTGCTGTGTGGTGCTGCTCAGTTCAGAGGTATGCCTGCTTGAAACCTGGTGGTGTATGAAATTTTCAATGCCATTATTTGACCATCATGGAGAGTAGAAATGGTAGCATAAATATCCTGATCATCAGCTTTTCAATCACTGTCCCAGATTAAATTCCAAACATTTTTTTGGTGTGTTACAATGTGGTGACTGTCTACATTGTTGATAGTGATCTGTCTATCAGATGGGGACTTGAAGCTTGGTGGCCCTGTCGGTGCTAATTGAGAAGAGTAGGCTATGAATCGGTATCATGTTTCACCCCCTTTTTCTTCTCTCCTCATTATCAAATCACACACTCACACAGAAAAAAAATCACACACACACACACACACACACACACACACACACACACACACACACACACACACACACACACTCTCTCTCTCTCTCTCTCTCTCTCTCTCTCTCTCTCTCTCTCTCTCTCTCTATCTATCTATCTATCTATCTATCTATCTCTCTCTCTCTCTCTCTCTCTCTCTCTCTCTCTCTATATATATATATATATATATATATATATATATATATATATATATATATCCCCTGGAGAGCCAACCACAACTAAGCCATGTTGCTTTAAGCTTACTTGGCACGTAGTAATCATCAGTTTAATTGGACTATACAATTTCAAAGCTTTTTGTGGGATGTTTAAAATAGTCCAAATTCTTGTTCTCAAACATCCACTGATGATGATGTCTTCCACCGGTCAAAATAGCAAGCGTAACAAAACAGGAATCTTTGTTCAAACCAAATAGAAAACAAAATATGGACAAAAGAGCAAAAAGTAAATCTTCAAAAATTTCATTGTTATAAAGTGGATGGTGGTGATGGTATGGTGATGGTGAAGAGGGTTGTAATATAAAAAATGGGTTCATTGCTGCCCTTCTAGTGTCAATGGTGTTAAAGGATTGATCTACATTCCCCATGAGGCATGTGAGACTATAGTTTTGTTGTTTCAGGTGACGAGTAATTTCAGAGAGTAACTTTGTAAATAAAGTGATTTGACACGAGATGAGTTATTACTTTTTATTTATTCTTTACAGGTTACTCACACTTGTATTGCTATTAACAAAAGATGCATAACTGGTGGATGAGCGGACTAGAAAGTCCTTCTCTGCTTTCTTTGCATGAATTTCTCGTAGACTTAATTGATGTGTAATCTTCTCTGCAACTCGTATCTTTGTTTTTCTAAATGAAGGGAACTCTGTACCTTAAGCATTTGTCACATTTTGTTCCTTATTTGTCTCTGTTTGCTGTAATGCAGAACTTCTTTTTACAATCTAGATAAGATTTGAGTGTTGATGATAATTATTAATATGTCTTTATTTATATTTTCAGGAGTGCCCGATGAGATAAAGAGGAGGTTTTTGAAGGGTGTACCTCGATGTTGGAGACACTACTGTTCAGAGTGGAGAAAGAATGAAGGTTCTTAATTTTTTTTTTTTTTTTTTTTTTTTTTTTTTTTTTTTTTTTTTTTTTTTTTTTTTATGCCGAAGCTTAATTATTTACAGTTCACAATGAACTCACAATTGGCAAAACATTTTGGATTAGTCTCTCATTTCAACCTGCCAATGGGAAGGGCTTTTTGATCAAATGATACCTATACAAAGATTACTAAACTACTGCATATTGACATTTCAACACACCTCTCAAGTGTATATGAAACAAATGGCAATAGTTGTAATGGAATATTGACCTCTATTATACAGTTCATCACACTAATCATCAGTGTCAGGAATTATTCAATATGATCCATGTTGGCCCTTGTGGGACATGTTGATAACACATGAAGAACTATCTGCCATTACACACCCAAGATGGTAATGAAGATTTGCTTCATTTGTAGAATGTGTGTACACATCTTCCATGCACTATTGAAATCCACAAATTGTCCAAGGCTTATAAGCCCATTGGTTTCCCCTTGGGTGCAGGACACTTTCAGGCATGGCAGAGAAGACCTTTGTTGCCAGTAGCATTCCAATTTATCAGTGGCATTGAATACATCTTCAGGAAGAAACCTGGTCATAAGAATTCTGGTGTATGTGTAGCAGTGCCCTTTTACATCTTACCTATGGAGGTGGAATGTGACACAAGATAGGTAACTAATGTGTGAAAATAGACTGTACACACCTACTGAAAATGGGCATGGATTGGTTAAGTTGTACATATATCTTTTTTGCATATGAACTATTGTGCTAGAAGGACACACTGTAGACGTACTCTGCTGTTGAGTGAAGAGACTGATGCTGCCCAACTAGACCACAGAGCTTTGGCAGAATATTGTTGGTGCTTTTGAGCTTTCCAGGTGTTGGTGTTAACTGCTGCTTAAAAGGTAGTGTCAGGCCCCAAGGAATTTTGGATGCATGTTATGATAGTCTGTCTCCCTCAAAATGGACATCAAGGGCTCTGTGTGCCAATCAGAGATGTCAAATCATGCAACTTCAGTTGTTCTTGTAGTAGCTTGTAAGCTCCCTTTATGGAAGCATTGGCTGAAGATGTCTAAATCAGAAGCTGTTGCAAATTTCTGTGTTGCATAGATGTTGACCAATCATCTGCATAGCCAAGAAGAAGAAAAGAAGAGAAAAAGAAAAGAAGAGAAAAAGAAAAGAAAAAAAATGGTAATGGTTCAGGTATATGTGCCAATGTTACAATCTGACGATGAAGAGAGTGAAAGTATATGACAAAATGTGCATGCAAGGAGCATGGAAATCTAATGAGTGAGTGAGTGGAATGCTATATTAAGGCAATGTAATAGAAGGCAGAGTTGAAGAGTGTGAGCTTGACAATAGGAGTGATGAAGTAAAAAACACAAATTCAATTGTTCTGTAAGTTTTACTTATTAATTATTACTATGCTATTTGAAAATTACTGGAGAAGGAGGTATATTGGGAAAGCCCTAGAGGCCTGAGAATATTCTAGCTGGATTATATCATTTTGAGACATTTTGCAAAATCAGATATTGGATTGCAAGGTGTACTCAGGTGCAGATACAGTCTTTTCACAATTTAGTAATGATGAAAAATAGACTGAAGTTTCAGAGAATTGTCCAGAACTATTAGTGGTGAAGGAAGTGGGGTTCATTGGAAGTAATGATGCATATGTGAAGTTCTGAGAGGCAGTAAATAGTGTGATAATGAATACTGCAATAGGCAGGTCAGTTGAAGAGAAAGGGATTATCCGAAAAGGACAATCACAGAACTTGGATTTAGACAAACTTAAGTATGCACAAGATAACTGTAAAGAAACATTGTGTTGCAGAAGTTATACTGGAACTGATTCATAAAGTAAGTAACTACAAAAATGCGCAGTAAGAGACAGGAATACATCAATATAAGTCACCTAAGTGTAAAATAAACAGGAAAGCAGTCAAGCTGAAGTGAAATGACTGCAAAAATGTCTGAAGAAATCATAAATGAAATAGTCATGGGGTTGGACTATTCAGCATAAATAAAAGTCAATGCAACATTTGGTGAAAATAGAAGCCAAAGGAGCAAACAGTAAAGAGTATGCAAAAGTAATTCCACTGTTCAACTTAGAGGAGTGAGATGATAGGTGGAAAGAGTAGATTAAAGCCCCTATGTGGGGTAGGATTTGTCTGAAGGCATGAAACAAGAAGGGTTAGAAGACATAGCTGATTCAATGAAGATTAAGAGTTAAACAAGTATTGGGAGACATGCAATCAAATAATACTAGAGGCACAGTTAACATTTCCGTAAGTCGTAAAGGAAAGGGGAGGGGGGATGTCAGGGTGGTTGGGAGGTGGGAGGGAGGGAGGATTGTAAATTTGGAAGGAGCACAGAACTGTATAGAAGTCAATTAAGTATTGTGGAAAACAAGGAAAGGAGAGGATCAAAATGTTTGTGATGTGGTTCTACATAGGAATGTTGTGAATTCAGTGAATTTATATGACAAAAAAAATGTAGAGTTTCACCACAGAAACAATGACAAAAAGGGACAAAATGATAGGTTATGTGCTGACAGAGCAACAAGTAACTTCCATCATACTTGAGGGAGCTATAAAAGTAAGAACTTCAGGGCAAAGCAGAGACTGGAATATGTCCAGAAAATAACTGCGTGTTTTACACTGTGAGGTGAAGTAGTTGGGATAGGATAAGAGTTCAACTTCTTTTTTAAACTGCTTGTTCAGTGTACAGACTGAATAACATTGTGGATAAGCTCCAGTCCTCCATCTCACTCCTTTCCAAAACATTATTCCCATTATGTGCCTTTCAACACTTGGTTTGCAGTGTGGCATCAGCACAAATTCCAAATAACGTCTCTCTCCATGTAAAGAATGTCAAACTAAATACTTTTTATCCATCTAAATTTCCAGATTGTTATTTTATTGAGAAAACAGTTTTGGTGGTACATTATGACATATTTAGGCACCATTCCCACCTCTGGTCTGATCAGAATAGGGGCCTGTATTCAATGACTGGCATCTGTAGATTTGTGATCAATGATTACTTCAAACATCATCTGCTGACTGTTAAATTGTACAGTTTAGACAGTCTGTACTGAGAAGACAAGGTCCCTCAACCATCTGTGAGAAGATGGATGTGTAATCTTCCTCTCCATATGTTATTATAGAGTTCAAATGCTCCATCTTGTGGGTTGTGTGTATGACATTCTGTATGTGTCTGGCTTTTGTGCATTAGAACTGAAGGCCTACTCATTGTTCTTCACTACTCAACATTTGTCCTAGTCTCAGGGTAGTGAGTCATGTTTCTTTGTCAGTAAACATATCCATTTGAAATTGGACCTTTCCCTATCACCTATAGCTCAGTAAAATATTCTGCAGGCCTCCATTATTGTGGTCAAGGCTGAGAGATGGATATCTTAAACTAGACTGACTTCTTTAGTCTTCATGCAGTACTTCTATCATATTATAAAGCTGCTCTCAGTCTGGTCAACATTTTACAGTATGTGCTTCTGAGTGTTAAAAGTATTCATCTCATCTTTTCCTCATTTCTGTGATTAACCTAGTGTCTAACTAGTCCCATATAGAAAACTGAAGATTTACATGAATGACACTGATAATTTTTTCCTAAGGAGTTAATGTATCTCATTACTTTTACCTACCTCCACTTTGCAAATAATCATCATCATCATCAATGTTCTGCCAAAAGCCAGGTTTTCATATGGTAGTTCTCCAGGCTGTCCAGTCTTTTGCAATCTCTTCAGATCTGCATAATTTTCTCTTCCTTTTATGTCATTTGTCATCTATTATCTTCTATCTCCTTCTTCCTCTCAGTCTTCTCCCACAAACCCATCTACATCTACATCAACATCAACATCTACATCTACATCTACAACCATACTCCGCAAGCCACCTGACAGTGTGTGGTGGAGGATACCTTGAGTACCTCTATCAGTTCTCCCTTCTATTCCAGTCTCATATTGTTCGTGGAAAGAAGGACTGTCGGTATGCCTCTCTGTCGGCTCTAATCTCTCTGATTTTATCCTCATGCTCTCTTCGTGAGATATACGTAGGAGAGAGAAATATATTCCTTGACTCCTCCGTGAATGTATGTTCTTGAAACTTCAACAAAAGCCCGTACCGAGCTACTGAGCATCTCTCCTACAGAGTCTTCCACTGGAGTTTATCTATCATCTCCATAACGCTTTTACGATTACTAAATGATCCTGTAATGAAGCGCGCTGCTCTCAGTTGGATCTTCTCTCTCTCTTCTATCAACCCTATCTGGTATGGATCCCACACTGGTGAGCAGTATTAAAGCAGTGGACAAACAATTGTACTGTAACTACTTCCTTTGTTTTTGGATTGCATTTACTTAGGATTCTTCCAATGAATCTCAGTCTGGCATCTGCTTTTCAGACGATCATCTTTATATGATCATTCTATTTTAAATCACTCCTTATGCCTATTCCCAGATAATTTATTGAATTAACTACTTCCATTTGCTGACCTGCTATATTGTAGCTAAATAATAAGGGATCTTTCTTTCTATGTATTCACAGCACATTACACTTGTCTACATTGAGATTCAATTGCCATTCCCTGCACCATGCGTCCATTCGCCACAGATCCTCCCGCATTTCAGTACAATTTTCCATTGTTACAAACTTTTTATATACCACAGCATCATCCAGAAAAAGCCTCAGTGAACTTCTGATGTCATCCAAAAGTTCATTTATGTATATTGTGAATAGCAACGGCCATACGACACTCCCCTGTGGCACACCTGAAATCACTCTTACTTCGGAAGACTTCTCTCCATTGAGAATGGCATGCTGCATTCTGTTATCTAGGAACTCTTCCATCCAATCACACAATTGGTCTGATAGTCCATATGCTCTTACTTTGTTCATTAAGCGACAGTGGGGAACTGTATCGAATGCCTTGCGGAAGTCAAGAAACACTGCATCTACCTGCGAACCCATGTGTATGGCCCTCTGAGTCTCATGGACGTACAGTGCGAGCTGGGTTTCACACGATCGTCTCTTTCGAAACCCATGCTGATTCTTACAGAGTAGATTTCTAGTCTCCAGAAAAGTCATTATACTCGAACATAATACGTGTTCCAAAATTCTACAACTGATAGATGTTAGAGATATAGGTCTATAGTTCTGCACATCTGTTCGATGTCCCTTCTTGAAAATGTGGATGACCTGTGCCCTTATCCAATCCTTTGGAATTCTATGCTCTTCTAGAGACCTACTGTACACCACTGCAAGAAGGGGGGGCAAGTTCCTTCGCATACTCTGTGTAAATTGAAACTGGTATCCCATCAGGTCCAGCGGCCTTTCCTCTTCTGAGCGATTTTAATTGTTTCTCTATTCCTCTGTCGTCTATTTCAATACCTACCATTTTGTCGTCTGTGTGGCAATCTAGAGAAGGAACTACAGTGCAGTCTTCCTCTGTGAAACAGCTTTGGAAAAAGGCATTTAGTATTTCAGCAATTAGTCTGTCATCCTGTGTTTCAGTACCATTTTGGTCACAGAGTAACTGGACATTCTGTTTTGATCCACCTACCGCTTTGACATAAAACCAACATTTCTTAGGATTTTCTGCCAAGTCAATACATAGAACTTTACTTTCGAATTCATTGAATGCCTCTCGCATAGCCCTCCTCACACTACATTTGGCTTCGTGTAATTTTTGTTTGTCTGCAAGGCTTTTGCTATGTTTATGTTTGCTATGAAGTTCCCTTTGCTTTCGCAGCAGTTTTCTAACTTGGTTGTTGTACCATGGTGGCTTTTTTCTGTCTCTTACGATCTTGCTTGTCACATACTCATCTAACACATATTGTACGACGGTTTTGAACTTTGTCCACCGATCCTCAACACTATGTGTACTTGAGACAAAACTTTGTGTTGAGCCATCAAGTGCTCTGAAATCTGCTTTTAGTCACTTTTGCTAAGCAGAAAAATCTTCCTACATCTTTTAATATTTGTATTTACAGCTGAAATCATTGATGTAGTAACCACTTCATGATCGCCGATTCCCTGTTCTGTGTTAACTGTTTCAAATAGTTTGGGTCTGTTTGTCACCAGGTGGTCTAATATTTTATCAACATGAGTCGGTTCTCTGTTTAACTTCTCAAGGTAGTTTTCAGATAAAGCACTTTAAAAAATTTCACTGGATTCTTTGTTCCTGCCATCCGTTATGAACATTCGAGTCTCCCAGTCTGTATCTGGTAAATTAAAATCTGCACCCAAAACTATAACATGTCCTTCAGGTGCTCAGCCACAACAGCTCCTGAGCCAGGGGGCCTATAGAGACATCCAATTACCATGTCTGAGCCTGCTTTATCCATGACCTTCACCCAAATTATTTCACATTACGGAACTCCGTCAATCTCCTTCAATACTATTGGACTTCTCATCATGCCTCCCCCTTCACTGTCTAGCCTGTCTCTGCGGTATACAGTCCAATCTGAGTTTAGAATTTCATTACTGTTTACGTCTGGTTTCAGCCAACTTTCTGTCCCTAGTACTATGTGGGCATTGTGACCGTTTATTAATGACAGCAGTTCTGGGACCCTTCTATAGACACTGCTGCAGTTTACTATTAGCAGATTAATATTGTTATTCCCTGTTGCATTTTGCCTACTCCTACGTTGCCACATGTCAGGAGGCATCTTGTCGGGCCTAGGGAAGGAATTCTCTAACCTAAATACCCCACATGTGCACTCCACCCGTAGTCCGCTACCCTTGTGGCCGCTTCCTGCGTGTAGTGCATGCCTGACCAATTCTCCACCCGATATCGGACGTCAAGAAATTTGCACCCCAGATCTCCGCAGAATCATCTGAATCTTTGGTTTTAGCCTTGCACTCAGCTCCAAACCAGAGGACAGCGATCAGTTCTGGGACCGACACTACAAATAGTTAGCTCAGATTCCACCCCGTGAGCGAGGCTTTCCACCTTCACGATCTCCGCCAACTGCCTGTATGAACTGAGGATGATCTCTGCACCCAGACGGCAGGAGTCATTGGTGCCAACATGAGCAACAATTTGCAGTCAGGTGCACCCACTGCTCTCTATCACCGCCAGCAGAGCCTCCTCCACATCTCAGATGAGGCCCCCCCGGCAAGCAGACAGAGTGAACACTGGCCTTCTTCCCTGACCTTTCCGCTATTTCCCTAAGGGGCTCCATCACCTGCCTAACGTTGGAGCTCCCAATCACTAATAAACCCCTCCCCCCGTGTGCCTGCTCAGACCTTGCTGAAGGAGCGGCCACATGTCCACTCACAGGCAGAGCGGGTGATGCCACACGGCCAGCCTCCACATTGACCCTCCGTCTCGTGCGCCATGAACGCCGCTGAACCTGCCACTCCCCTTGGGGAGAGGATGGCCCAACCGTGCCCGGTACCCGTGAAGATGTCTTGACAGCAGTGACAATGGGTGAAGCATGTAACACCTGTGGTGTACCATGCAATGCACCAGACTCCCAACTGCTGCTACACTCCAAGGCAGCAGCCTGAAGATGGCTGACCATTGCTATCAACACATTCAGCTGTTTGCGAACAGTGGCCAGCTCCTCCTGCGTCCGTACACAGCAGTCGCACATCCTATCCATCATAAGAAATCAATTTACTGTAGAGAGTTAATCAACTTTTAACTAGACTGCTAATTCACTAAAGGTGGCTGATATTTGACTAAACTGTTGTTACTATACACTTCTTGTAGAAAACAATGGAACTAGCACTACCTGTCTCTGGACTGTATTGTAAACAAACACTAGCACTACTGGCACTGTGGCTGACTAAAGGGACTCTCTCTGACTGTATTCAAAACAAACACGAAATCGTTGGGACACTATTAGTAGCACTCATCAATTAAAGCTTCGTAAAAGCAAAAACACACAGAAGAAGTGACAAGTAAGAAAAATATAGTTAATACTTAAATTAATGTAGCTCACTGCACAGCAGACATGACACAGACGGCTGTTATGACAACACCAATCCGTCCAAATCATCTATTAGCAAGCACTCCCTTCTCATTGAATGTCCCAACCAGTTCTATTTCCTTTCTCTTAAAACCTTCAGCAGACATGTTCTCTCGCCAACCCTTTCCAGTACTCCTTCATTACTGACTCTTTCCATCCAGCTTATTCTCTCCATTCTCATCCACATCCGCATCTCAAATGCTTCTAACGTTTTTTCATTCTCTCATCACAGTGTCCATGTTTCTGTCCTATATAGTGCCACACTCCAGACAAAACATTTGCCAAGCCTTTACATTAGACCTTTATCTCATTTGCCAAATTTTCATTCCCAATTCTACATAACTAGCTCTGGAATCCCAGCTTTATTATGTACTGTGTAC